>NC_058369.1:32891613-33201170 GCF_018350175.1 Felis catus | reverse complement strand
GAAAGTTGAAAGTATTTTAAACATTTAAGGGGAGAGCTTATTCACAAGCGGAAAAGTGATAGTGGTAATACTGTACGAATTTAAAATGTAAGAGATCAAGGTGCTCGGTCCAGTGAGCGTCCGACTCTTGATTTCGGCTCAGGTCATGATCTCAGGGTCATGGGATTGAGCTCTGCATCGGTGTCTGTGCTGAATGTGGAGCCTGCTTGGGATTTCCTCTCTCCCCCTCTGCCTTTCTTCCCCATTCCTGCACTCGCTCTCCAGAATTAAAAAAAAAATTAAGAGATCACAAATGACAGATTTTGAATTATCCAGGTTCAGATTATTCATTACTTGTATAATAGCATAATAATGCATGAAGTTGCCTCTGGGGTAACAGTTTTCTCGAATTCGTGCTATCTGAAATAAGTTGGCAGAAGATTAATGAGATTTTATTTTAATAATTATGGTAACTATACAGAATAGCTGTTGCCTTAATTTTTTTTAGAGTTACTTGATTGTGGGAAGTTAATTTCATTATTCACATGAGAAAATAGTAAAGCATTACATTAACATTCCTGTAGGCCATAAATATATATACTTGTATCCTTTGGCCTCATTTACATTTTCTTAGAAGACATTCATTTTATATGCCTGTATGTAAATACCTACCACCTCGCGCTGGATCCCAGCACAGACTATCTGGAAGAAATTCATTCTCATACCACCCATACTCTTTCTCTGTCTCTATGACTACACAAAATGGTGATTTTTATTTAGAATAAACTGCCACATGCTTGTGCAAATAGGCCAGTATCAGAGACCACAGATACAAAGAAAAGAATGGGCCTGGACCTGGGCAGAAATGACCGTGAACCCAGCTAAATTACTTTTCAAAGCTTTTTTTCTTTAATTGTAGAAATGGGATAATGACCTCCTTGGGTGAATTGTTATAACATTAATTGAGTTAATGTGTAGATTGGTGAAGCCACTATGGAAAATAGTGTGGGGATACTTTAAACACACACACACACACACACACACACACACACACACCAACTAAAAACTACTGTATTATCCACCAATTTCACTTCTGGGTATTTATCCAAAGAGAAAGAAACCACTGTCTCAAAAAGATATCTGCACCCCCATGTTCATTGCATCATTATTTCCAAAGCCAAGATATGGAGGCAACCTAAGTGTTCACAGACCCTTACGATGAATGGGTAACAAAATGTGGTGTGTATATACCCTGAAATACTAATCAGCCATAAAAACAAGGAAATCCTGCCATCTGTGACAGCATGGGTGGAGTTTGAGGGCATTATGCTATGTGAAATACGTCAGACAGAGAAAGACAGATAGAAATGATCATACTTCTCTGTGGAATCTCACAAGCGCCGAACTCCTAGAAACAGAGTACAAATTGGTGGTTGCCCGGTGTGGGGGTGAGGGGAGGGGAAGTGGGTGAAAAAATTGAGATAATGTGAATGCATTGTGTCTTGGGGGCATAATAGGTGTTGAAGCGGTCTCTTTCCCCCCTCTCTTTACGTGGAAAGTACTGTCTTCTAAGCATGCAAAACAACAGTCAGGTTGAGCTTCCAAGATACCATCCAAATTGGTTGACTTGTAATTTGCCAGGTGTTTATCTGTAACTAAGCAAATTTGGTTTCAAAGACTGAGAAAAAAGAATTTGAAGCCCAGTGGGGCTTCTTCAACACTTTGGATTTTTCACCTGCCTGGAATTAATGCTGCCTTTGAGGGGGAGAAACTGGTTTACACAAAACTGTTTTCCTTAACGTACTGCCTTTCACAATGGCCCTGATAGAAAGGTAGACTCAACATTATCAACAAGTACATCATGAAGTACAGCTAACAAAGTGCTTGCTTTGGGAGCCTGTGAAATAACTTTCTCTTGAAAAATGATGATGAGGGTAAAAACCTGAGGACGGGAACTAGTGAGTGAACATAAAATGGGGTGAATATGTTTTTGTCTACCCTGAATATTAATAAGTCTTTGAGAGATGTTTTAAATACTTAATTTTTTCATTTTGTCACTAATTAGCTCTTTATTTTTTTTCCCCTCCTGCAACCGTCACTTGAATGGGGATAAGAATTAATTTTTCATGTGTCATTGTTTTTACATTAGATCCTGGCATATTTGCTTGGCTTAGGCTTTGCGGTGGTGATCAGGAGTCTGTCTCTCAGTGATATGTAGGAAATGTGAATTTTGCTTTGAGGCTTTAGAATAATTGGTAAAAAGTTGCTCTTATTATAGCAGTAGACATTACGTGATAGACTGAACAGTCAGTGGGGTGGGGAGGAGAAAAAGATTCTTCTGGGAAAATATTCAAAGAACAATGAGAAAGATTTGTGATTATAACTAAGGTGAAGTGCAAACTAATTCATTCTATTAGACATTCAGTGTCTATTCAAAAATTGACGCTGGGCACCTGGGTGGCTCAGTTGGTTAAGCGGCCGACTTTGGCTCAGGTCGTGATCTCACAGTCTGAGTTTGAGCCCTGTACTTATGGCTCTGTACTTTTGGCTCAGAGTCTGGAACCTGCTTTAGATTCTGTGTCTCCCTGTCTCTCTGCCTCTCCCCTGCTCGCTCGCTCGCTCTGTCTCTGTCTCTCTCTCTGTCTCTCTGTCTCTCTCTCTCTCTCTCTCTCTCTCTCTCTCACACACACACACACACACACACACACAAATAAAAACATGAGAATATTTTTAAAACATTGCCTGCGTTCATGTGGTCAGTTCTCATGCTGTTGGGCTGGGGTCGTTCTCTGGTGCTGGGCCCCCCTTGCTTTTCCTGGAATTGCAGATTTCCTTTTCTTCCTTTCTCCTGGATATTACTCCCAGGAAGTCATTTTTGTGTAGTACTGACAAGAATGGGCTTGGAACTCAACCTGCCTGGGTTCGATTCCAGGCTCTGCCAACTTTCGAACTCTAGAACTTGGTACAAATTACTTTCCTAATGATTAATTATTTCACAAATAAAAGGGGGATAATGATCATACCTCTGTTAAAAGATAAATTGGAGCAAACGTTAAAAATTTTAAGAGTTTATCTGAGCAAAAGTCAGTTTGATTCGGGCATAGCCAATCTGGAAGTGCTTAGGAGCACTCTACCAACAGGAGCTATGGAGAGACTTTTATAAACAAGAAGCAGGAAGAAGACAAGGAAATTGTTCGATTGGCTGTTACGTAAGCACTTGTCTTACTTAGGAAAGGCTGGTGGGCTCTTTGTGGTCAGTTGTCCTTTAGTTTCAATTTCTGAACTTTGAGGCATTGCAGACGTAGGTGTTATTTATTTATTTTTAAAATTTTTTAAAAATGTTTTTATTTATTTTTGAGACAGAGAGAGACAGAGCATGAGCAGGGGAGAGGCAGAGAGAGAGACACACACAGAATCCGAAGCAGGATCCAGGCTCTGAGCTGCCAGCACAGAGCCCGACACGGGGCTCGAACCCACAGACCGTGAGATCATGACCTGAGCCGAAGTCAGACGCTTAACCGACTGAGCCACCCAGGCGCCCCCAGACATAGGTTTTAGGTACCTTACCTAGGTTAAGGCTTTACAGCCACCTCTGGCTTCCTTGTTTAACATAACACCGAGTTCTTAGATGAGGACTTAGTGACATAATCCCGTAAGAATGCTTCATGTTAGTGTTTTCCCTTGGTTTCTCCCCTGGCTGATGACGGCGGTGTATCTTGGCCAATGGAGCCTGGACACTTTAGACCTCATGACTCCACTGAGTGAGTGGTACGTGTGTGTGTGTGTGTGTGTGTGTGTGTGTGTGTGTGTGTGTGTGTATGTGTGTGTGTGTGCGTGCACTTAAAGATGCTCCCCTGTAGGTCTTGGGCACTCATTTCCGTTCAGGATATAGTGGCTTTTCCTGGTGTTCTTGCGTCTTGTCACTGCCCTGTGGCATAAGCTGATGCTTTCTCTCCTTATTTCCCTTTTTATACACTGTTAAAGAAACAAAAAATATGCTGATACTTGTTAAAAGCTTGAGGAAGACTTTATTCAGAACTATTGGAATAAGAGTTTACAGTACAGGGACGAGAGATGGGGTTCATCTCTAATATGGGAAGGGCAAGTGGAGATTTAGATAGCCAATGAGCAGAGTGAGCGGGGTCAGTGGATGGAAAATTACTAATAGGGAACATCAAGCGTAGGGGGATTCTTGCTGAACCAACTTAATAGGATTCTGGTTGAAGGCAGGTCAAGGTGATCAGATATCAAGGGTGGTGGGGTGGGTTAGGAATTCTTTGCTAAAAGGGCGTTAGACCCACCAAAGATAAGACAGGACCCAAGATGGAGGCCTAGTCCAAAAGTGGGCTCAAGGAGCCTACCTGAAGTTGGGTGAAGGAGAGAGGCTTTGTCAACACGCAGGAATACATCCAGGCCTTGTTCCCAACCAAAAATCGATGCCTGCGGGATACCATCCCTACAGGAGTGTGCTTCTCTGTGCTTAAGAATCTTCCTCTAGCGTTGCACTTGTAACTTGCGAGATCATGTCTAACATTTTGTGGAGAGCAACTGTTTTGGATTGATTATTTGATTAATTTTGACTTCAAGTTATATTTATGTGATTGCCATTTGTAAAGCATTTTTCTATACATTATTTCATTTATTCTTCACAAGAAACCTAAGTAGGCATTTTCCATCTTAGAGGAGAAAATTTAATTGAAGAGGCTAAGCCACTTGCCTAACAACTTATGAAAGTAAATGGCAAAACCTGAGTTTTGAATCCAGGTCTTAAAAATTATCTTTGGGGTGCCTGGGTGGCTCAGTCGGTTAAGTGTCCGACTGGCTTTCAGCTAGGGTTGTGATCTTGTGATTCTTGGGATCGAGCTCCACGCGGGGTTCTGTGTTGGCCGCGTGGAGCCTGCTTGGAATGCTCTCTCTCCTCTCTGCCCCTCCCCCGACTTGCATGTGCTCTCTCTGAAAATGAACTTTAAAAAATTACCTTTAAGTGTCTTTAAAGATAAATCATTAAAAAAATATTGTATAAAAGAATTTGTAAAGTATTTGTAAAAGACTGAACAAAGAAGGAAATTAAAAAAAAACTGGTAAGTGATCGAGTCTTTTGAGTCTAAGTATTATATGTCTTCTTGTAAACTACAAAAGGGTTGCCTGAGCTTAACAGAATTTGAATCTATTTCAGTTTGGGAGGAAACTGTCTGATATGCGCCTGCACATATAAATTCACGCACACTTCCTTGCACACACACTGTCCACATTGGACTCGGTGATACTTGCGAAGACCATCTTCAGTGACGTTTGGAAACTGTCATCTATGTCTCTTCCATACGGCCACTATTCAATGACACGATCATGGTCTTGTCTTTGTGAGAAGCACTGCTAGGCTCTAGAATGAGTTTTTGGGAGGGAGCTTATCAGAGCTATGTAGAACACTGCCCTTTTCTCTGGAGGTCAGTGCGACATCATAATCTTAGATTGAAAAGAGATAGCAAACTAGACAAAGAGAGACAACGTTTGCTCTTTGAAATTTTTTTTTTCCAACGTTTATTTATTTTTTTGGGACAGAGAGAGACAGAGCATGAACGGGGGAGGGGCAGAGAGAGAGGGAGACACAGAATCGGAAACAGGCTCCAGGCTCTGAGCCATCAGCCCAGAGCCTGACGCGGGGCTCGAACTCACGGACCGCGAGATCGTGACCTGGCTGAAGTCAGACGCTTAACCGACTGCGCCACCCAGGCGCCCCAGCGTTTGCTCTTTGGAGCCTGACCCTGCCACACAGTGCACATGCTCCAGCCCGCCCTGATGCTACAAACGTCTCTTGTCTCCCTGTGTGAATAGTCATTGCCCAGCAGGGGGCAGGACAGTTTGTTTATTTCGTCTTGTGGTGCCGCCACTGGAAGAATCCTGGCTTTGACTCCAGTCTCTGAGCCAGTTTGGGCAAAATTAAGGGCAGAAAGGTAATGGATGCGCTTCCCTTCTTGTGAATGCAGGACTGTTTTCCACCATTGGAATCGGCTGTTGTAATAAAATAATTAAACCTTATACTCTTGAGGCACTTTCTGTGTGCCTGTTTTAAGAACGCAAAAACGGAGGCTCGCAGAGATTAAGTAACAAGCCCACTGCATCTTATGTAAGGGAAGTTTCAGAGATTTTTATAGGATCCTTGGACACTCATTTCAGTGCTGTGTAGCTTACAAAAATTCCAAGTTGTCCTGCATTTTATTTCTTGTATTGACTGAGAACAGTTGAGTATGTAAGAGTCCTTCTTTCTAGGTCTCCTTGCTTCCCTGCACCCCTCTTCGTGGCTTAAAAATTTCATTATATGTAAAATACCTTGGGGAGGCTTGTGAAAAATCCACATTCCTGTGACCCGAAGACTCTAATGGGCTGGATCTGAATTTGGGCCTTAATATTTGCACTTCTCACAAACACCTCAAGTGAGAGAGTCAGAGGCTGTCCACTGACCATATTTGGAGAAATTCTGACCTGCAGAGCAAATTTTGAACTAATTCGGATTCTAAAAGTCCCTGACTGCATTGCACAGGTTTCTAGGATGTGTATAAACCAGCAATTGTTAAATAAATCACAATTTAGACGACCCATGCTGTGAGGTCTTTTATAAACTCTCTGACTCATTGTGCCATTCGTCTAGTTTGTTAATTGATTTTTAATTTTTTTTAATGTTTAATTATTTTTGAGAGTCAGAGAGACATGGCATGAGGAGGGGAGGGACAGAGATAGAGAGGGAGACACAGAATCCAAAGCAGGCTCCAGGCTCTGAGCTGTCAGCACAGGGCAAGACACGGGGCTCCAACTCATGAACCATGAGATCGTGACCTGGGCCGAAGTCAGACGCTTAACCGCCTGAGCCACCCAGACGCCCGATTGATTGTTAATTGATCGTTAATGTCTGATTTTGTGCGGGAGGGAGATAGACGCATCTCTACCTGAGAAGCAATAGTAAAGATCTCTTTCTCACCCCAGTAGCCACAAATCCATTTTTTGAAAAGCCTATTTTCCGGGGTGCCGGGCTGGTGGAGCGTGCAGCCCTTGATCTTGAGGCTATGAGTTCGAGCCCAACCAGCTGGCTTTAGAGATTACTTAAAAGTAAAATCTACGTCACCAAAAAAAAAAGACAGGAAAGTCAAGCCTGTTTTCCCAGCCTCTTTGTTACATGTGTACCTCCCTTCTGAACTCTTTGTAGGTTCTTCAGACTTCTGTTCATGCCCCCACCGGCATTGCAGAATTACAGGATGTTGATTTCCTGTCCTGAGTCATCATTTTGCAGCTTGCCTCATCATTTGGTGTTTGTCTACAAGCTTCAGCCTTATGATTGGAATCTGTGGCCTATGTCCCACTGTGTCAGCAACCCCTGGACCCCTTCTTGTTCTTCCTGCCCTACCAGAGCCTTGGCCTCCAAGAGGCTGGATTTTCCTCATTTTTTGCTACAGTCTCCCTCCCCCCGTCTCCCACTGCATCCCTGTCTTGACTTTGAAAGCTTTCCCTGCTCCAAGGTTATGGACCAGATAGAAAGAGGATGCTCTGTCTATATCGCCTGAACTTTGCCTGAGGACCAAGTTTTGTGTAAGCAAAACTTGTATTTCACAATCAAAGATTGCGGAAAAGAACTTAAGGCCTCTCCTTGGGCCACCGTTTGGTTCAGTAAATAGCCCTTCCTGGTTCCTGTCACCCTCACTCAACGTAATAGGTGATTGGCCGACAGCACAGTTTGACAGCTGATTTTGGTCGTGTTTTAGGTAGAACAGAATCAAGTTCAGCTATTACGAGTTGTATTTATCAGACACTTACAGGCACGGAATGTTCTTTTATTTAATCACCACCATGAGGGTTTGCTGGCTGCACTGAGCACTTTCCCCTCTTAGGTGACGAGGTCTTAGAAGCCTTTCAGTTCTTCCACGTGGAACACGGGTTGTTCATGCTGAGTTCTTCTCTTCCATTCCATGTATCCACTTATCCCCAGAGCCCCAAAGGTGCAGTTCCAAAGTATCTGTGAACCTGTCTCCTCTCACTCTGCTGCTGGCCTGGTCGGGGATGCTGTCCGGACTGCCATTGTCACTCCTGACCACTCTCCTGCCTCCGGTTTTGTCCCCTTCCCAGGGCTGCCTTGGGTTCCTGTGTTTCTTCTGCTCTTTGGCACCTGTGATCCCCCGTCTCTACAATGTGGTGCATTCTGTCCTCTAATCCTAATTTGCCCAAACAATATTTGTCAGCCAGGCCTCAGTTTTGACAACATCCTCCCCCCTGCACCCCCCACCAAAGACGTTTTCCTCATGTCCTTTTTCATCTCTCTCATAACATATATAAAACTCTATTATTGTGGCCTTTTTTTGCATTGGTTCCTCCCACTTGATCGCCAAGCTCTGGGATGCAGGAGCTGTTTAATAAAATATCAACTGTGAGAATAAATGGACCCCTGAACCTAGCTCCGCCTGTGCTGTGAACCAGTAGGAAGCAGCAGCTATAAATAAGTATCATCCTGTGTCTGAAATGATACTTAATTGCATTTCCCTTGCATCTTGCACTCTGTGGCCCTTACTGCTTAGTTTTTAAAAGCCTTAACCTAGGGGCACCTGGGTGGCTCCATCGGTTAAGCCTCTGACTTGATTGCAGCTCAGGTCATGATCTTGCAGTTTGTGGTTTTGAGCCCCCTCCCCGCTGACAGTGTGAAGCCTGCTTGGGATCTTCTCTCTCTCCCTCTCTCTCTGACCCTCCCCTGCTTGCTCGCTTTCTCTCTCTCTCAATAAACAAACTAACTTAGAAAACAAACAAACAAAAAAGAAACAAACGAACCTTAACCCAGAAGAGAACCAGAAGTTCCAAAGGCTCATACCCTGATCTGGGCCTTTCATTAATCATCTCCAGAAGACTTGAACTTGAGAATCAAATGTCTCTGCCCCCGTAACTGTAGTTCCCTTCCTTTGCCGCAGGAGAAAGTGGCTTTAGTGGCCGTGGACTGACTCAGTGCCACTCCTCTCAGTGATTCTTCGAGGACACTTTTTGAGCTACCTGGTATATGTGAGAACCACAGCAAAATCTTCATCTTGTTAAGAGCAAACCTGAAAAGCCCTTCATGTCTAAATTCGGCTGCTAAGGTGCACGCAGCCCTTAGCTGTCGCTTGCTCGTCTCTGAGACTTTTATGGCTTCTGTGTCCCTCTGGCTGTCATTATAGGAGAGAAGAGAGTTCTGCTTCTGGCAGCAATGCTGCAGCCTGATCTTGGCGACAGGTTTCTTTAGAGCTCCACCTTTGTTCCAGTTACCGTCACCTGTCTCACCTTGCTTACCTGCACTGTGTTCACCGGTTTCTCTGCCCACCTCCCTCACTAGCTTCTGTTATGCTTTCCTCTAAGTCAGTAGTTTTCAACCTTTTTGACCCCAGGCCTCTTTTTTTTTTAAAATACTTTTTCTAGTGCACTTTAGTTTTTAGAGAAGTTTTAAGTTGAGAGGAAAAATGCACAGAGAGCACACAGGCTTCCCCTCCTCCCACAGTGATCTTGTGTTAGTATGTACAACTGATAAACTACCATCAACGTATTATTTACAGTTCTAAGTTTACTCCATGACACTTAGATTTGAGGACACAGAAGGGCTCTTGTTTCTCGGCCATTAACCTTTCTAGAAATTAAAACTGAGAAATTTTTCTACCAGTGGCTTTCCTTCACATTTTTGCCGGTCTCGTCGACAGCTGGAGTTTCGTAATTGTTTCTGCCCTCGGTCTGTTGTGGTGCCACTGGTCACATAGTCTCTGGAAAATACCCCTGTACACTGGGAAGAAAATGCAGATGGAAAGGCACATAGGTGCTGGTGTTATTGGGAAATGGTTTGAGCCTGCGGATTCTCTGAATGGGGCTCAGGAACCTCAGGGGACTTCCCTGGCCACACTTTGAAAATCATTTCCATATACGTAGGCACCATTTCCAACACCTGCTCATTCTTTAGGTTTTTCCAACACTTGCTCATTCTTTCGCCCTCCCGGAGGGTGGGAGTGGGGTCTGTTCTCTGTTGTATCGCATATTCTTGCACAAGTGTTCTGAACACACTTCCTGAATCAACGATTGGCTAAGCAGAGGTAGCAACTGATGGAATTATTTTCCAGGAATTGACTAGTAAGGAGAGAAGAGCCTTGGACGTAGTTTATTTCTACAGCAGGCTGTACGGGTTTTGATGCCTGGAATCACGCTTTTCCGTGCGTCTCATCAACAGACACAGTTTGTGTTCAGTAGATGTTGTGCTGACTGAATGGATGCATGTTCAGCTAACAAATACACGGATGCGGGGGCTGGATGGGGTTGCAAGTGGGAGTTGAGGGTCCATTCGACGATGTGATCGTTGTGTCCTGGAAATGCCTGATTGCGCTGCTGATAATCGCTGTCAACTCTGGGTTATGTTTGATACGGCGATTTCATACATTTGCGTTCAGAGCAATACCAAAAATACGTCTGAGATGGGAATGTTTACATCAAAACAGCCTTGAATCAGGGAAAAAATGTGCATTGAATCAAGAATTCACTATCCACTTGCTGTTGTCAGTCTGCCATGAGAAGAATGAATAATTGATTAAACATGTGGCTTAAAGTACTAAGAAAGATATAAAATTATGCCAGTTGAATTTTAATATGTGTTACATGTTTATGTTTTTCAGGTAAGGAATTACATTTGGTTCTGCCTGGTTTCCTAAGGAACTTGACAGATGCTGTCTCCTTGTGTTCATTTGTAACCTGACAAATCGCGCAAAATATGCTTGCCTGCAGTATTAGGGCTTCAATTGTAAGTAATATGCTCTGTGCCTTTATCAGTGGAGCGGATCTTGTGGTAAGATGTATCTTGTGCCAAGAGTATCTTGTGCAAGATACTCTGGGTTTTATACGTATTCTCCGTTAGGCCGATTGCACGGGGGCAGTCAGATTTACTGACCGGCGATCATTAGCACCGTCCCTGTGAAGACTGTACCATGTACCTTCTGCCCTCTGCACCTTTGTCGACCCTGTTAGAAACGGGAAGCCTTCCCAAGTGGGACTGGTTCAGTTTATCTCCTTCATTATTGACTTTTTTTTATTTTTTTATGTTTTTTAAAAATTTATTTTGAGAGAGAGAACAAGCGTGCAAGCAAGTATGGGAGGGGGAGAGAGAGAGAGAGATAGAGAGAGAGAGAAAGAGATTCCCAAGTGGGCTCAATCTCATGACCCTTGAGCTCATGACCTGAGCTGAAATCAAGAGCTGGATGCTTAACCGACTGAGCCACCAAATGCACCCCTCTCTCATTATTTAAAACTGCTACTGATTTCCTATATGGAACATTTCCACTGTAAAAAAAAGCAGATATACAGAAATATATTTTAAAAATCAATTGTTAATGAACCTTGAAAATATGATGATATTTGAAATAAGCCAGATACAAAGGGACCAGTATGACATTCCGTTTATATGAAATCTCTAAAATGTACACATTTATAGATGCAGAAAGTAGTGTAGAGGTCACCAGGGTTTGGAGGAGGGAGTGAATGTGGAACTCTTGCTGAATAATTACAGAATCTCTGTTTGAAGTGATGATAAAGTCCCCCCTCCCCCGCTCAGTTTGAGATGTAATTGAAAGAGTTTTGGAAACAGGCATTGATGATGGTTGTACAACTTAAGTACCTCCCAATTACACACATAAACATGTCTAAAATGGTGTATGTATGTATGTGTATATATGTGTTGTGTCTATATATATACACATATCTCCACAATTAAAAAAATATAGAAATCAGCCATAATCCTACTCTTCAGAGATTTCATTTTGTTTTCTAAATTTTTCTTTCTTTCTTTCTTTCTTTCTTTCTTTCTTTCTTTCTTTCTTTCTTTCTTTCTTTCTTTCTTTCTTTCTTAGTAATCTCTACATCCAACATGGTGCTCAAACTCACTAGGCTAAGAACCCTATGCTCTTCCAACTAAGCCAGCTGGGCACCCCTGGAGATTTCACCCTTAATATGTGGGCACATTTCCCTTACTTAAAAAAAAAATGTTTTAGCATAGTTCTTGATAGTCTTTCTGATTATGAAGTTAAGATGATACAGTATAATAAATTCTACATCTTACAGTTCTTTAAAAAATTTTTTTAAAGTTTACTTTTGAGAGGGAGAACACACGCAAGAACAGGGGAGGGGCAGAGAGAGAGGGAGAGAGGGGATCCCAAGCAGGCTCTGCACTGCCAGCGCAGAGCCCAATGTGGAGCTTGAACCCACAAACTGTGAGATCATGACCTGAGCCGAAATCAGGAGTCAGATGCTTAACCAAGTGAGCCACCCAGGTGCCCCTGTATCTTAGAGGTTTTAATCAACCTTCTTTCTTACATTTTTTTCCCATACCATTGGAACCTTTGCTTCAGAACCATCAGCTACATTAAGATTGCTTTCTAATCAAGTACATTCATTAAAGACCAAGAACCTTCATGGTCATGATCTTTCTCAGCCTGCCCCTGTCTACACTGACCTCTCCCATCTCATTAATGCAGCAGGTAGTTGGTGAGCACCCACTATGTACCAGTCACTCTTCTGGGCCCTCTGGGGGAGGGGAAGCCAGTCATGGGGCTTGGGCAATGGAATCATATCACCTGACCTGCGCAAGGTAGTTCTGGAAGGTGTGTTTTGGGAAACACTGGGCTTTATGATCTGTGGTTCCATATCATTCCTTGAGTCCCAACATTCTCTGATATAGCGCATTCAGTTTTGATTCCTGAAAACAATCCGAATGTAACCTGGCCATGCACGAAATACCATTAAGCCTTTTCATAGTCCGTCTTCGCTCATCTCTGTGTCATTGGATTCTCAAGATGTTTTTGACCTCTCCTAAAAACTGATTTGCAATCCAGTTGACCCTTGCACAGTGTGTGTACTAGAGGTGCAGACCCTCCCCTCCACCTCCAGTGAAAAATCTGAGTCTAACTTCTGATTCCCCCGAACTTACCTACTGCTGTTGACCAGATAACATAAAGGTTACAGATAGCATAAATGGTTGATTAACACTTTTTTGTATGTTACATGTATTATATACTATATTCTTAAAGTAAGTTAGAGAAAAGAAAATGTTGTTAGAAGATCCTAAGAGAAATACATTTCTAGTATTGTACTCTAGAAAAAAATTTGTGTATAAGTGGACCTGCTCAGTTCGGACCTGTGTTGTTCAAGGATCAACTGGATAATGAGCAATTTGAAAGAGTTGGTAAAAAACAAAACAAAACAAAAAAAAACAACCAAGCCCAAGTGCATCCCCTTAACAGAATTCTAATGAAGGAGCGTACGGTCTTATTTTTTAAGAAGTAGCAAGACAAAAACCACTCACAATAATGGTGTCTTGGTGAATATGTATCTTTCTTATGTGTAAATTTAATTCTCCCCAGGCTTTCTTTTCTTATATTAAAATGTATCCTACTCAAGATTTGAGAACAAAACATAAAAAAATGTACATATACTAAATACATCCTAGATTCAGAAAACCTTATTGTAACAAATGAGACTAGTGGAAATGTTTTTTAGACTTTATGAATACTGGCAGAGACTAGGACTGCTTCAGAAACATTTTTCTTGCTTGACTTAGAAGGGGGCTGATAGAAAATGAAGACCTGGATGGACAAACTCTAGGAATATTCTAGACAGGCTCCTCCTTGTATACCACACACATAGTAGAAATTTGATTTGCAGTTGAGTAAATGAATGGATTTTGCAAAGATAGAACTTTGTGCTAGGATATGAATATTTTCACCACAGGAACAAGGACATATTTTTTTTTTGTTTTAACACATGATCTGAAGAAAATTGGAGCCTTTGTAATGGAATGGTGTAAATCATGCTTGTATGCCTGTATATATGGAGCAGCCAAGAATATGTACAGATAACCTTTGTATATAGAAAGGATATAGATTTTTTTTTTCAGTGATGGATAAAATAGGGCCTCTTTTATCATACCTCCCATTTACCCCCTTTCTTTAACGTTTATTCACTTTTGAGAAACAGAAAGAAACAGAGCATGGGCAGGGGAAGGGCAGAGAGAGAGGGAGACACAGGATCCCAAGCAGGCTCCAGGCTCTGAGCTGTCAGCACGGAGCCCAATGTGGGGCTTGAACTCACAAGCCTTGAGATCATGACCTGAACTGAAGTTGGCCACCCAACTGACTGAGCCATCCAGGAGCCCCTACCCCCTTTCTGTAAAAGCTAATTTTCCTATCTATTTTGAGTCTCTTCTGTGGGAAGATGTTTCACAGTGTAAGTGTATTTGCAAACATCATCCAGACATATTGTCAATCAGCAGGTTTCATCAATTAACAGCAGCTACTCAAGCCTGTTTTCTGTATTTTCATTGGAGGGCAAATGCTATAGGTTTTGGTAGATGTGGAGACAGATGAGTTTATCAGCTCAGCAGAATCCATAGGACATCAGGTGATGGGTCTTAGGACATTTTGTACAGAATGGATTCATTAAAAGGGTGAGAACACCTGGTACAGTTTGGTTGTAGGCTTGTCTTGAATAAGATAATGGTTAGCTGTTGTGGACCTGCAAGGCCAGGTCCTGGGCAATGCACACACACATTCACTCACACACGGCATCTTACACAATCTTCTGAAGAGTTCTGGGAATCTGCATTTCATGGAAGATGACAGAGAGGCTCAGAGATCATAGAACTTGCCAATATTGGCTTGACAAATTCTAGTGCAGCTGTAAACCACACCTTGATGGGACAGGTTCCAAAGCCCCTACTTGCTGTATAGGAGAAAAAAAAAAAAGATTTATTGACTGAGAAGCATATTCTGGAGTGTATTGGATTTTTGTAACAGGGAAAAAATGCATTGTCTTGAAACATGGGCACAGGGGTTCTGAGAATCCTCTCTTAAAATTACTTGTGATGGTGTCAAATATTTGGTGTGATACCTGATGGATCCTAAGTGCTCGGTAAGTAACGCCTGCTGTTGTTACATAATGAGAGACACCTTTGAAGGACAGCCTTTGTTGTTCTTGCACTTGATGCAGTGGGTGTGGTGTTGAGAAAGACAGGGGTTGGAGTCCGTCTCTCCAGGTTCATATCTCAGCATTTTAATTTACTGGGTGTGTGACCTTTGGCAAGCACATTAACCCCTCCAAGCACCACTCTCTGTACCTGTACAGTGGGGATCGTAATCGTACTTACTTTGCTAGGATTCGTGCAAGGACCAAATTGAATATTAGGATAATGCATGTAGTATGCTTTGCACAATGTCTGGCACTCAGAAAATATTATTAGTGTCATTATCAGTCATTAGAGTCATTATCAGTCCGTCATTATAAAAGCCTAAGAGGCACCCTTCCTGGAAGCTGATCCATGTTGCTTCCTGGCAGAAATAGGAATCTGGGTTGCTGGTGTTCTGTGTGTGTGTGTGTGTGTGTGTGTGTGTGTGTGTGTGTGTGTGTGTGGTTGTGTGCATTTGCTGGTGGGAATCCTTGTGTGTGCGGAGTGTAAACTCCTATCAGCTTTTGGATAAATGAACACACAAAACCATTTCACGTCTTCTGGAGGATGTCAGTAGGGTGAGTGCTAGTTCCAGGGTAAATGATTGATTCGAACACTTGAGTATTATAGTGAGAAGGTTATTGTACACTGGCACAAAGAGGAAAGAAAACTGGAGAGCTTTTGAAGACATTATTGCTTACATCGAGTTTTTCTTTTTAAGTTAGAAAATTGTGAGGGAATGCAGAATCTAAATTCAGGAGGCCCAGTGAGTGAGGCTGGTTTCATGGGCTAAGGGTACATGTGTGGGGGTATGTTTTTTCAGTTACTGGTTAAGTGACAGTTCAGATTTCTACCTTCACCCTCTTTTAACCTCTTTGCCAAGGGAGCTAGAGTGATATTGATGCAGGGGAATCGGATGACCTCACTTCCTTGTTTGAAACCTCTCATTGGTTCTAATTTTTATGACTTATCTAAGCCTTTGTGATGTGACTCCAGCTACCTACTCATCTAGGATCTTCCCTTCCTGCCTTTCGGAAGTGTTGGAAGGGCTGGCAGCATGTAGCAGAAGTTGGTTGTGAGAGAGGAGTGGCTGAAGCCCTTAGCCCGGGCATTAAGTCTCACAGTTCCTTGATGTGACTTACCTGGCTCTGTAGACGTTGGCCACCGATGAAAGAAGGTGTCCTTTGGTGTCTTTAGGACGGGGCTGTAGCTCCCCCTGGCTCTGCTCCCACAACACTCTGCTTACCTCTACTGGAGCAATTAATGAAGTCAAAGCAGTGTTATACACTTGGCATATAGCCTGTTGGATCCCCAGTGTCTAGCATGTTGCTGCAGTATAATTCAAGTCATGTTTGGTGACTAAATGAAATAGTTCCAAGGACTCACTTGTCCTTTACCTGAAGAAGTTGCTTTTATGATTAATATTGGGATGATCCGTCCATCCATCCATCCATCCATCCATCCATCCATCCATCCATCCATCCATCTATCCATCCATCTATCCGTCCATCCATTTTAAAAGACCTGAAGTAAAGAGTATTTAACAATCAGTTCTGGTGAGGTGGGAACACAGGTGTTTATACTGTGTGGTGAGTCAAGTTGTCTTTGAAATTGACAGTATTCTATTAAATTGGACCTCTGTTCTTGTCACCTGGAGCTCTTTTGGTTAAAAATCACCTGGCAAATCCCAGATAGATGAGGCTACTGCTGTTTCCGGGATTTTTTTCTTAAGACTTTGAGATAGAATGATAGAAATGAAGTCCTCTTGTGGTAAGACCCGTGTAAAACCATAGGAGAGTCGAAAGATAGGAAGAGACAATGAAGGGTGGATGACCAATCGTTTCCTCTCTGAATTCACTTTAAAATATGTCCGTGTGATTCTTGAGAATTCATTATCTCGGAGTTTTAATTGATGGAGAATCTTAGGTAAGAGTAATGACGTTGGAGGTAAAAATGTGGGGTTGCTTGTAGCTGGGGTATTCACGGTGGTTTGACCTTGCTTGGTCCATCTTATGTCTATGGGCTTTGTGAAATCTGACTATGGGGTTAAGAGCAGCAGCCTCCGTGAAGACATCCTGAGGGCATCATCCCTGTAAAGTGCTTGACACAATGCCTCACACATTCTAAACATTGAACGGATGTTGGCAGTTATCCTTGTGGAACTATTTGTGTTAAAATGTCTAGTTTCTTTTGTTGAAGTCAAAATTAGCAAGATCTTTAATTGTGGAGCTTCTGTGGTCATCACCTGTTGCTTTTTGCGGAGGTGGGTGGGTTAGGAGGCTGTTGATAATAATCACCATTGATTTGCTCCTCTGGGGCTTAGGGGTTGTGTTTTTATACCAGCTCAGGGAGTTTCCCTGGGTTGGAATGATCCTTAACAAGAGCTGTGGAAACCACATTGTGTGCTGTCTGAACATCAGTTGAGTCTTCAGATTGCCCTTGACCTTTTGGCAACAGTACTGATGACTCTCATTCATAATGTGCACACAGTATAGCAAGTTCATGGAACCCCACTGACCTTGTACTTCTTCTGGGCCTTTGTGCTGCTTCCCATGGTCTTATATAACCTTAGGCACCACTTCCAATATTTATATTTCCTATGGACCTCCTGTCTTTAAAAAAAATTTCTTCAATGGGTTTTATCCACTTTTAAAATGAGGGACCAAAACAATACATAAATTCTCCTTCTGTTTGGCTATTATTAGAACACTTGCAGACAGCAGTCAATAGAAAATTTTAAACAAAGCAGTCTGCATGGCTGTCATTCATTCATTTTCAGAGGAAAAATATTAAATGGTAGGAATATAACACAATGCCACAGGGATCTGAGGAAATCTTTGGAGGTTAAATGACATCCTTGGGTCTTTAAATTTAACTTTCTTTCTCTTTCCAGAATAATTTATTATTAAATAATCAATAAAGATTTGGACAGATTTTCAAGTAAATTATATGCACAGGCACTTACATTCTTTGATAAATAGAGATGATCTCTCATGTGAATTGCAACAATAAGTAGGATGATTTCAGGATTTGTTCTCTATCACTCTCTTGCTCTCTCGGTCTCTCTCTTTTCCAGAGCTGTAAATCCAGATATGATACTCAGTTTAGCCCCTGGGAGTCTCTGATAAATGCATAAAGATATTCAAAGGGATTGGGTCCCTTTGTTAAATCTTAGGAACTTTGCTTCCTTCAAGAATTTCCAAAGGTCTTATATTTGAGTTGGGAATAGTCACTAAGGAGTTTTTAATGCTGCTGAAATAGAGATTTGACTAATGATAGCAAAGGTTATATAGATAAGACAATGTATTTAACCTACGAATGAAAACGAGTTGGCGTCTTGCCAGCTCATCCTCATTTACTGAATCTATTCTACATCCTTTGGTCTGTCAGCTATGAAGAAAATGGACTGAGAACATGTTCTTATTTTTGAAAAAGGTAAATGGATATAAGGAAGAAAGGCCATGATGCCAATAGGAAGAGATTTTAAAGAATTTAAGTTAGACCCACGATGGGGAAAAGTAGCATTAGAAATTAAGGCTGGAACTTCTGTGTTTAACTAGACCTGTGTGGCTCTTTCCTGGGAGAGGATGCATAACAGCAGTAGCGACATGGTTTTCTGCAATCGTGAAGGCTGTTGCATTGTCTCCATTTCCTCCTTGGGAGTGTCTGTCTGATGGTCTCCTGAGTGTTCGGACTGAGCCAGCAGGGGAAGAAATGGCCCAGACCTTTGGAGTGATTTATTTATACTTTAATATGCCATATAAAGCCACTTTGTTTCAAAATTAAGATGAAACAACCAAGGAAGGGACTGGCTAAAGATTTAAGCAGACTTCAAATTACCACATCTGCTGCATCTGTCCCTATTAACCAGATGGTTTTTTGATAGGATGAATCTCATTGTAGGAGAGATGGATGAATTTTCCTTCTCTGTTTTTCCCCCCACCCTTGGTTTGCAGTTGCCATTGACGGATGATCTCATAGCAGAGATGTCTGCTGTGTTGGGTTAAATCCAAATCTATTGTCGTGATTGCCTTTTCCCAGTAAGGGGTTTTGAAGTAACTTAAACATCTGAAATAGGGAGATTTTACATAAAATTATTTTAGGGCTTTTCCTTTTTTAAAAAGAAATCATTTAATTTTGTTTGCAACCTTGGTCCCACATAATCACCAAGAACTTAGTAGATCCTCACTCCTTTAATGGGCGTGAGATCTCCAGTTTGCCACACTCCACTAAACCTTTATACCTACCTTGTTTCTTCTCATTTGAGTTTCTAATCAGTGAATTTGAAAATCATTGAGTTGTCGTTTTTTTTTTTTTAAACTTGAAGACACTTTTTAGAGAGCATATCTTTTAACACCTTCAGTCAATGGACATGTAAACTCTAGAAAGTAGACCAGAGCTGGGGGGATAGGTAATGGGTTAAGTATGCTTAACTGCGATGTGTAGTTTGTGGCAAGATTTTTCCATGGTTTCCTTACAATAGGAAAGGCCATGTAGAAACCTAAGTCTTTTTTTTTAATTTTTTAAAAAATGTTTTATTTATTCTTGAGAGAAAGAGCATGAGTGAGTGAGGGGCACAGCGAGAGAGGGACACAGAATCCGAAGCAGACTTCAGGCTCTGAGCTGTCAGCACAGAGCCCGATGTGGGGCTGGAACTCACGAGCCATGAGATCATGACCTGAGCCGAAGTCAGACGCTCAACCGGCTGAGCCACCCAGGCACCCCAAAACCTAAGTGTTTAAAGAGTTCTGAATGTTCCATGCCAGAAATCCTCATTTTATTACTATTTTTTTAATCTTTTAGAGAAAGAGGGCGCATGAGCAGGTGAAAGGGGAAGAGGGAGAAAGAGAGAATCTTAAGTTGGCTCCTTGCTGAGTGTGGAGGGGTGGGGCCCTCTTGGTGCAGCGCATCCCACCACCCTGGGATCATGACCAGAGCCGAAATCAAGAGTTGGAGGCTTAGCCATATGAACCACCCAGGTGCCCTGAAAATTTTCATTTTAAATCACTTTCACATCCTTGTTATCTAAGTCATCAGAAATAAGTGAGGAAGTGTGCGATGATATGGAAGTTTAGTAGCCGCAATTTTTCTTTTCCTGCTGTAAGATTGAGATCCTTTAGAGGGCAATAGAGAGAAGCTTGATGCTAAATGTCTGGGACAGGGATACTGGTTTGGAAAAAAATTTTTAACCTTTTCTTCTCCCTGATTTCTCTCATGGCATATCCTTTGAGTATAGGGAGTTCTTTAGAGAGGAAAGTTGTATTCTCAGCTGAGCATTATTAGTCCCCCTAGGAATCCATCAAGTAAAAAGTGTGTGTGTACAAAGTATTTGCAATTTTTGTGTCTTTTAAAGCATAGTAGCCAGATAGGGCTTGCATGTATGTTTTGTTGGCTACCAAACCCACAGGTCTGTAATCCTAACATAGAAATCCTAAAAAGAGAGGAAGGGGTTTCTCCTCTCTAGATTCTGTTGTTTCTCATAGCTTTGGGACCTCTTCTTTTGGCTGAGAACTCATTTGTTTAATTGATTTGCATGGTTATTTCCTGCCAGGAAGCCATGTAATTTAAGGGGAAAGATTTTTCATAAGACTTGCAATAGAATTGTTGAATTGTGACATTTTATTATCATCTTAATATTATATTGGAAACCCAAATAATCCTTGCTGACGATATTACATGTGGCACTTTCTAAAATCCAGACACTCATTCTGCACTGTGTTTGTACACTTAGCAAGAGTGGAGCTTACACCTTACGTAACAATTTTGCCATTGTCAACATTTAGCGTTCATCTTAGTGTCAGTCCTTGGTTCCTGCGTATAAATATGCACAGTTTGCTTATTGGCTAAGCTTTACGAAGTTCCATTTATTTAAAGCACTAAAAATTGCTAATTTATGTGTGATAATGTAAATTTCTTTATATGCTGCTATATAAAGAAATATATGCTAGACTGCAGCCAAATGTTAAGGTTGGCTCTGTGATGGTGTTTTTAGCTATAAGATGGAAATCACTTGTATGTGTGTCTGACTCGGCAAACAGATAGCCTCCTATTTTCTTTGAAGAAGTGACACTCTGAGGACAAGTTTCTTTCCTGAGAATATTTGTAAGTTTTACCTTTTCTTTATATACCACTCATTATATCATTGGGGTATGTGTTATACATTTAAAATGAACATGTAAATCACCTTCCAGGGAAACAGGATGAAATACCCTGTTTCACTGTGGTTACTTTTTGAGTTATCTAATCCCTGAATTTTGGAGCTGTAAAATATTTCCAGAGGTGACTTAATTTATCCTGCTTCCTTTTGGTGGATATGGTAAAGCTTGATATGGAGATGACCACCTTTCTTGTTAGAAACAAAGACCAGGGGCACCTGGGGGGCTCAGTCGATTGGGCGGCTGACTCTTGATTTCAGCTCAGGTCATGATCTCATGGTTTGTGAGATCAAGCCTGGCATTGGACTCTGCACTGGCAGCGTGGAGCCTGCTTGGGAATCCTTCTCTCTTGTCTCTCTTTCAAAATTATAAATAAACTAAAAAAAAAAAATACCAAGCAATCCAAGGAGGATAGTTAGATAATCACCATTCTTTCCTATAGCTCTGACAACACTTCAGCTTCCCACAATATTCAGACTTTAGAGGAAACAGAAGATATGCTATTACTTTTCTTTTTCTTTGCTTGTTTATTCATAGATACTTCTATTCCGCAAAACATTGGTGTCATTCGCAACTATCCTTGCCTTCCAGTAGCTGTTTTCCCTTGTTCTTATGAACAGAACCCTGATTTTGCGTTTACTCCATACAGTAACTTGATCTTGGGCAAAGCAGGCCTGTCCAGAGTCATGCTTTATGAATCATGCTTGGTCTCAGCCGGTCCCATCAGCCCTTTCTGCTTCAGCAGTCTGGAGTTGTGCATGTAATCCAACTCCGGCCAATGAAGCATTATTGAAAGTGGGAGAGATTCCCTTTCTGAATAAAAATGACAAGACACCCATGAAGGTAAATCCTTTTGCCTCTCCTTGCTTCTTGCTTTTGTTGGGGATATGTTGTCTGGAAATACAGCAGGCATCTTATAACAATGGGGTGATAGTTTTTTTTTTTAATTTTAATTTTATTTTTTTAATTTACACTCAAGTTAGTTAGCATGTAGTGCAACAGTGATTTCAGAAGCAAATTCCTTAATGCCTGTTACCCATTTAGCTCATCGCCCCTCCTACAACCCCTCTAATAACCCTCTGTTTGTTCTCCATATTTAAGAGTTTCTTACGTTTTTCCCCCTCCCTGTCTTCATATTATTTTTGCTTCCCTTCCCTTATGTTCATCTGCTTTGTATCTTAAATTCCTCATATGAGTGAAGTCATATGATACTTGTTTTTTTCTGACTAATTTCGCTTAGTGTAATACCCTCTAGTTGTATCCACGTAGTTGCAAATGGCAAGGTTTCATTCTTTTTTTTTTATTTTTTTTTCAACGTTTTTTATTTATTTTTGGGACAGAGAGAGACAGAGCATGAACGGGGGAGGGGCAGAGAGAGAGGGAGACACAGAATCGGAAACAGGCTCCAGGCTCTGAGCCATCAGCCCAGAGCCTGACGCGGGGCTCGAACTCACGGACCACGAGATCGTGACCTGGCTGAAGTTGGACGCTTAACCGACTGCGCCACCCAGGCGCCCCAAAGGTTTCATTCTTTTTGATCGCCGAGTAATACTCCATTGTATGTATATACCACATGTTCTTTATCCATTCATCCATCGATGGAATTTAGGCTCTTTCCATACTTTGGCTATTGTTTATGGTGCTGCTATAAACATTGGCATGCATGTGCCCCTTCGAAACAGCACACCTGTATCCCATGGATAAATACCTAGTAGTGCAATTGCTGGGTCATAGGGTAGTTCTATTTTTAATGTTTTGAGGAACCTCCATACTGTTTTCCAGAGTGGCTGCCCCAGTTTGCATTCCCACCAGCATTGCAAAAGAGGTCTGTCCTCTTTCTCTGCATCCTTGCCAACATCTGTTGTTGCCTGAGATGTTAATGTTAGCCATTCTGACAGGTGTGAGGTGGTACCTCATTGTGGTTTTGTATTTCCCTGATGATGAGTGATGTGAAGCATCTTTTTATGTGTCGGTTGGCCATCTGGATGTCTTCTTTGGAAAACTGTCTGTTCATGTCTTTTGCCCATTTCTTCACTGGATGATTTGTTATTTGGGTGTTGAGTTTGATAAGTTCTTTATAGATTTTGCATACTAACCCTTTATCTGACATGTCATTTGCAAATATTTTCTCCCATTCTGTCGGTTGCCTTTTAGTTTTGTTGACTGTTTCTTTTGCTGTGCAGAAGCTTTTCATTTTGATGAGGTCCCAGTTGTTCATTTTTGCTTTGGTTTCCCTTGCCTCTGGAGATGTGTTAAGTAAGAAGTTGCTGTGGCCAGGGGGGGTGACAGTTTTGAAAACCTGTTGAGAATGGTGGAGCTGAGAACGGGAGAGCTGTGTCTTTGACAGCATTGTCGAATGACTGTATGAGCCCCAGGGACCACCTCCCTCCAGACTTCTATGAGCAAAATAAACCAGTAATTAAACCACGGTTACTCCAGGATTCTCTTATTTGCAGCCAAAAGCATTCCTAACTGATATGCCACGTAAAAGGCTAATTATGTAATGGAGATGTTCATCAATTCATCCAGTTGAAAAGGCAGCAGTGTATTTTTGTCTCAATCTCCTCTTCTGTAAATATTATTGCCTTTTGGCCTTGAATGAAAGACAGATGTTGAGAAATGTAATTAGACTCTTAGTATACGTGGCCAAGTTTTAATTTTTAATTGAACACAAGGCCCCAACGTGTTTGGCAACAGAAAGAAAATAATCCAGCATTTCTTATTTAATTAAGTCATACTGTACTACTGTATAACCGGAGATCACAGCTCGCAGGATTGCATTACATGGTGATTTTAGTGTTGCTGTCTTTTGTTGCTAACCGCTCGTTTTAAAATCTAGTCCCGTCTGCCGCTTCCGAGATTCTCCCAGGAGACAGTGGTTATGGCTGGATTCCCAGAGCAGTCGAAAAGGTCAGGAGGTAGAGTTCCCTTTCACTGGTGATGGAAGCCTCAGAGACGAATTCCAGGGAGGGCGAATACAGGTTTGCTCAAGGAATTTGGGCCTTGCTGTCCTGTTGCTGTGTTTAAATAGAGCATGGTTAGCGATAGCTCCTCTGTGAGTTAGATCCAAAGAAGGTCATTCAGAATAGTGGTTCCTTCAACAAAATAATATTGAAGCAAATGAGTTTTTTCTTTGCATCAGTTCTTTGGGATGACTGTGATTCCTTGGAGGGTTCTGTTTGAAAGGTAAGCATGTATCTGTGCAACAGAACATCTGTTCCTTGCTTCGCTGGGTGAATGTCAGGTCAGGTTTGACTCATTCCTTCAGCATTTCAAATTTTGGGCCCTGAGGTTTGAGGATGTAACTACCAAGGTTCGGTGTGAGTTACTCCACTCCATTTCTTTGGTCTTTTCTACAGTCTTCAATGTTGTCCACCCAGCAGCACCCCTTTTTAACAGCAGAAACCACGCCATGGCATTTTCCTGCTAAAAGCTGCCTAGCAGCTTCCTTTGGATGAACACCTGTATTCCTTACCAGGGGCTCAGTGGTCCCCAGGATCTGTTCCCTCCTGGGTCTGCAGACTCCTCTCCCTCCACCGTTTCTCCCTCAAATGGCACCGTAGCTGCTGTTGTTCTTTGTCATGTGTGTGCCCCCGCCCCCCTGCCCCACCCCAACTCAGTGCTGTCTCAAAGCATCTGCACCTGCCATTTGCCTGCTAAGGAAATCTCTTTTCCCAGGTCTTTGCTTGGTTGACTTCTTCTCATTGTCCCTGACTCGGCTCCTTTGACACCTCCTGAGAGTAGCTATGCCCATTCTTTCTCTGTCACATTATCCAGGTTGACATTCTACACATCACAACGTAACAGAATTTCATTTCTGAATTTATTTTTTCTATCGGTATTGCTTTTGTCTGTCTCCCTTTAAGAAGATGGAAGTTTGATGTTGTCTCCCTTGTTCATCTGTCTTGTCTGTCTCTATGAGGGGAACTAGACTCCTCAGAGCCTAGAGCACGTGGTAGGCACCCATAAATACTCCTTGAATAAAATGAAACAAAAGGCAATACACAAACAGTGTAGAAATACAGCTGGAAAATTTTAGAAGTCAAATGGCAGGGGACACCTGGGTAGCTCAGTTGGTTGAGTGTCTGACCCTTGGTTTTGGCTCAGTTTGTGATCTCATGGGTGTGGGATCCAGCCCTGCATTGCACTCTGTGCTGAGTACAACGGAGTGTGGAGCCTGCTTGGGGTTTGTTTCTCTCTCTCTCTCTCTCTCTCTCTCTCTCTCTCTCTCTTTCTTTCCCCTCCTCCCCCTTTCTCCCTCCCTCTGCCCCTTGCCCCCACTTGCGTGCACTCTTTCTTTTTAAATAAAAAAGTTCAGGGGCACATGGGTGGCTCAGTCAGTTAAAATTTTTTTTTAATTTTTAAAAAAAGGACAAATGACAGAATTAATTTAGGTCATCCAAATATATTATTATTCTCTTTTCCTAGATGACATTCAGTCCTTTTTATCCTGAAGCACCTATTTATTTTTTATTAAAAAATGTTTATTTATTTTTGAGAGAGAGAGAGAGAGAGCGATAGGCAGACAGAGTGCAATGAGGGAGGGGCAGTGAGAGAGGGAGGCACAGAATTCGAAGCCGGATCCAGGGTCTGAACTGTCAGCACAGAGCCTGACGTGGGGCCCGATTCCATGAACTGTGAGATCATGACCTGAGCCAAAGTCAGATGCTTAACCGACTGAGCCACCCACGTGTCCCTGTTGTGCACATTCTCAGTCCTGATGAAACTCCATTAAAATGAATGTGCTATCAAATAAGTTGAAATATAGCATTATCATATTCCACTAGCATATGAAATCATTTTTAAGGTTCTTCTGTGGAGAAATCTCTTATTTCTCTTGTTATCGACTATACTTACAGGCCACACACTGTCCTCCGTCCCCATGTGTTGTGCTTTCTTACCAACTCCTCTTAATACTGTGTAGAGCTCTGTCCTCTCCACGTGTCTCCCACCTTTTCCAAGTCATGACCGAAGCAGACCCTGCTGATATTTGCATGGTCCTTTGGAGGGAATTTAGAGCCCTCGCAGGATGTCCATAGGGTGAGACCGTCCTGGGTAACAGTTGGCCAAGGCCCTGAGAGCCAAGGGCATCAGTCTAGCTAGGAACCCTGGTTGAGAAGCTGTGCTTTATGGCCCATTTATGGATGAAGGTGTAGAGAATTATGGCGTCCTTTCAGATAATTGTATATAGAAGACTTCTCTCTATTTTCAAGATAGCATCTGAGAACAGAAAAGAGATTATTCAGAGATTTCTGGGCTTTTTGAATGTGGCAGAACCTTGGTGCTCTGGCAAGAAAACATGGCAGTATCTGCCTGCTTTGTGGTATGAATATCAAAGATGGGTAGAGTTTCTTAATCCACTTCCCAACTATAGGAAGATTTACATTGCTACAGTTAACCAGTGTCAGAGACTCAGCGTTTTTTCCAGATTGAGTGGTTAAGCATCGCAGACACTCAGTATTCTATTCTCCTAGACTCCCATTTTGGTGTAATTTAGTTCAAAAGCAAGGTTTCTCATTGTGAAATATTAAGCCGGGGTGTTTTATATAAAAAGCATTGAATTATTTTATTCTCCAGGTGGCACAGTTTAAATATGATGGAAGTGCAAATCTAATCAGCCACGAGCCTCTGTGTTACACTGTGTAGCTTCTTTAAAAGAGACTGATTCATATGCAGCAGTAATTCATTTAATCTCAACAAGTTTTTGCATAACTTTATGTTCCTCTACTCTACTTTCTTTGCCAAGAATTTGTTCCTGTAAATCACTTTTCCCCCGCTAAAATGGCTTCAGAAGGCATTTGAAAAGCAATGAGACTATTAACCCTTTGAATCATAGTTTCTCTTTTCCTTTTCTTTCCTTTATTTTTATTGCTAATTAAATTACCTGGAGTCAAGTTTTCTGAAAGGTTGAGGGTTTTTTGTTTTTGTTTTTGTTTTTGTTTTTTTCCCATGGTGCACAGACTTTTCTAACATCAGAGCATCCAGCTTGGAGAGCCTTGGGACCCACACTTCCAGATCTTTTTGTCTGTGATCATTGGCTGAGGCTGTACTGCTTCCATTTTTTCAGTTGGCTGGAATGGAGCGTGCTGCTCCTCATTCTGGGATCTGGGCAGAGCATGAAAGAGGAGATTCACGAATTCCTGGCTTTAAGCCCCTGTAGCTTGGTCTCGCTGAAGTCTTTCGCGTTTCTTCTTTTCTGGGGTGTGCCAGAGAGGATCAAAATCTAGCCACGTGGTTGCTTTCCAGCCTTCGTTTCCGAAAAGCTGATGAAAGTGTAAATCTATCTATTATGGTGTGAGCCGCAAAGACTTGGTAGGGTTTCTGAATCCACTTCCTAACTGTAGGAAGACGTACACCAGCTTTTCTGTTGGGAAAACTTGGACGTGTAACAAGATACATAATGTCATGTGGGCGGTGCAGTAATAAGAACTTGGTTCTGTTCACCCTTTTATCTATCGGATGCCCTCAATTACAGCAGCTAACGTTTGAGGTGGGTGCTTTTACTCAACTTTTCAGATGGCGACACGGGAGCACGCAGAGGTTAAGTGGTTCCTTTAAATTCACGCCGTGGTCGAGTCAGGATGCAACCCCAGGCATTTGTTTTCAGAGTCCACACTCTTAACCATTGCACTGTCCGGACTCAGTTGAATGACCTAATGATAACCAGAAGGGGTAAAGAATCAAACTCCGTTGCATAGGGATCTTATTTGGAGTTACTCAAAGCAGATTCAAAGTGTTGAGTTTTTCTGACCCAGGTCCTCAGCATCGTGACCTTAAAGTATGGAGGGGCACCTGGCTGGCTTAGTGGGTAGAGCATGTGATCGTTGGTCTTGAGGTCTTGAGTTCAAGCCCCACAATGGGCATAGAGCTTACCTCAAAAAATAAATTAAGTAAAATAAAATAAAGTGAGTCCTTAAAAAAAATAAAGTATGGAGATTTGAGCTGTGTTTCATAAGTGCTGTGTGTTTTATAGCAACCGTTCACTTATTTAACAGATGTTTATTGAGCATCCAGTGTGTGCCAGGCATTATCCGAGATAATAGAGATTCGGCAAAGAACAAAACAGGGAAAAAGCCCCTCTTCTCTGGTAGCTTACATTCTAGCGGACCATCCTGACTGATCTTCTGAGCCAGGTATGTAGCCAAAGCTGTTACACAAAGACTTGGCAGTTATGGCCATCCTCGGATGATTCAGAACAACTGGAGTCCTGTGCCTGAAGGACTCTGCTCTGGATGGCTGATGGATAACTTGAGCAAGTCATTCTGGCAAGAGCCTGAGAGAGGAGATGGAATCACTCAGACGTCTCCAGTGGGGTGGCGATCTTTTGTTGCCATGGTAACCACTTCTCTCAGCATCCCTCTCCTCCACTACATCATAGTTTTGACAGGACAGTGCAAGTTTATGTACAAACACATGTGCTTTTATAAAGCCTGATGGGGGCCGAAGAAAGCTCTCACACACATATTGTCTTTTCAAAGATACACAGCATTCAGGCTAATCAAACCTGTCCGCGCGGGCTTCTAATTGTCATTGCTTCACTTGGAGTATCAGAGTGCTGTGTTTGAAATGATGGTGTGCCTGCAAACGATGGGGTTTTTACAGTGTATATGTTCACAGATACATCTAGCAAATTCTCACATTTTCTAATCTGAAAACATGCTAATTTTCCACACAAAGTTCGCTGAAATTCACGGTGCCTCACAGTGAAGAGGAAATCGACGAGGCTCTAATGAGGCCCTCCTCTGTGATTAAGATTTCATTACTCTCACGTTAGTGTAAGTTCTTCACCAAAACTGTGATTATGATGTGCATGTCACATGTCAGAATTACTAATTTTGTCATTCTGTTGTTACTGGTAGCTCCCCAACATTAATGAGAAAGCACAGCTTAAAGAGTGGCTATGTGTTGAAGAGATACAGATCCCAGGATTTATTACCTCTGATGACTGAAGTTACAGGTACGTTACAAATGTAGCACCTGCAGAACCCCGTCCCCTTCATGACAAACACTGTGAGCAGAGAAAATGGCTTGGGAGATTAATTTTGAAGAGTGTAAAGGGGTCCTGAAACTTTGAGGACGGCCGGATGTGCCAGCATATGGGCCCTGTTGTTTCTGCCCTCTGGATATTCTGAGCTTTCTTTTGAAGTCACCTTGGGGTGGGGGCGCATCAGATGCTGGCCATTGTGCACGAGAGGTCCAGTATCAAAGCTTTTGGTGATGTAGCTTCTTTTCTCACACATACCCGCCCACACCCACACAGTTTCACTTTTTGTTGTATCTGTGGTGCTGCGAGGCAGTTCCCTACTAATCAGACTGTGTCCTGAATCGTCCCTCCTCTCAGTTCATCTGGGTTTTGCTGAGGAGTGGTCACTAGTGTAGACTCTTAGGTGGTTTCTTCCTTGGTCCAACCTCACGTTGTCTTCTGACCAGTGACCACATTCCAGACAGCATCATGTCATCAGGGATGTTCTATCATTATGGCTGCTTAGCGATCTTTGGGTTTCCAACTCTCCTTTACAAGCTTCCTTTAAGACAGCGGATACCTGCTTCCTACATCTATAAAGTCAAGGATACCATTCACATGTCAACCCACCCCCTCCCTCCACCCCACAACCAGTATCCAAATCTAGAAACAGAAGTGGCTTGGAAACTCACGTGGTGATGTTCCTGTTCCTTTCCAGAAATGTGACCATATGGAGGGCTGATGTGTTTGCTCATGTGAAACTTCTGCCAACATTTAGTGAGAATTTCTTGAGACTTTTCATGTCATGCTAACCTTTTGCAATTTAGATAAAATCTAGTCTTTATTATCAAAGAGTCGTCATATTCAATAGGTCATTTAACCCTTAAAAATAACAAACAGACGAGGACAACAGAAAAGACCAGGTAGGGTGGACACCGATGAGTATACTGGGGTTAGAATACATGTGCCACAGCTTACTAAATTCAATTTCATAATCTGCAAAATGGGGTACTCTACTTACGTCTCAAGATCATTGCACACACTGGTTGACTTAGTTCTCAATCTGTGGAAAGGACTTTCATTATGCATTCACATGGAGAGTCCTATGGAGGGAGCACCTAAACGAGAGTGGCCAGGGGAGGGCCATCAACAAAGGCTTCACAGGGGAAGGCAAGAGCTTTAAAGGCTGACTGAGTTGATAGGAGGACATTTGAGGAAAAAGAAAACAGCATGAGCAAAAGCCCAGATTTGAGAAACCCTGTGGCCAGTAGGAAATTACAAGTTGCTTAGGGTTCTTCCAGTATGGGCTTCATTTTACCTTAAGCCTCTTGAATAATTTTCAAGTCTTTTGTAAGCCCACTTCCTTTAAATGCAACAACAAAAAACAACCCCAAAAACATAAGGCATTCACTGAGCAAGTGTCCGTGGATGTTCCTTGCTACATTGTTTAGAAGAGCATAAATAAGCCGGTGAATCATTTTGGGTTCATTAATATGCTTTTCTCTTTTATATTTGTGCCTCTGTGTCCACCTTTCCCGTCGTCACCCAGGGGCAACCCTTTGCTCAGAAGATTAGGATTCTTGAAGCAGGAAGGCAGGAAAAAAATCAGTGTTCAACTTTTTGTCTACCAAATAAGATTTTCTAAATCCCTTAAGCCTCCATTAGCATATCAAGACCTAGGTCCGTTGGGCTTGAGTGTTGGGTTTAATGTAACTAGGGTGACCACACTTATCAGCTTGCCTGGGACGTGTCGAGTCTGTGTCCATTGTCCTGGCCTAATGATTCACTCTCACATGCATTCTGGTTTGGATGATAAATTATCGGGAAGGTCAATCCCTGCCACAGAGGAGGTGGAGGGAGGTGAGCCCAGCCCTTCAGGCCTAGTGGAGTGTGGGAAAGAAGAAGGAAGACGAGGGGAGGGCGGTCAGTGTGTCTTTGTGTGTTATCTTTTCTCCGAGTCAGGATTCCAATGCTTGTGTGTTTCGGGTGCTGGTGGCCATCTTAGCTCAAAGCAGCAGGGTTTTTTACGCCACAATCCAAGGAGCCCTGGCAAGGCTGCAATACAGGGCTGCCCCTTGCAAGGCAGGTTGGCAGTGTCATAATAAGAAAAGCACTACTCTGGGCTCAGGCAGAGAGAAGGGCCCAGAGATTTTATCAATTCTGAGCTTCCTGGGCTCCTAGTCACGTAAAAGTGTGAAAGAGAAGCTGTGACATGTTCCTGGGGAGGATGAATAAGGTCATGAGGAGAGAACCAGCCAACATGCTTTGGGGGTGCCTTCGCGTGAGGTACATCCAGGGAGCTACGGGCCAGATAGGCCAAGACAGGGGTTGGTTGGAGGATAGGACCGAGGCCCAGATTGTACGTCAGGATTTGAAAGAGTTCAGGCAGGAAGAACTTGAGAAGAGGGGATGCAGAGCTCAGTCTGAGCCTAGAGAGCAGAGCACAATCACCCAGGGCCGGCGTCAGTGTCCAGGGCCCCTGGAACGCTGAGTAACCTGGTGGATAGGGTGCTTCGCAGCAAGGAGCCTGTGACCTGGGCAGGACCTCACTCCCCAGGGCCACATGGTGGCATAAGCCTCCCGCACATCTGTCTGTCACCTCGGGGAGTAGCAGGGATGGGAGGAAATGGGAGGGGCGGAGGTTACATCCTCTTGAGGGAGATGGATTCCTTCATGGAAGACGTATTGATTGGGCACTTACTTTGGGCAGCTCTACATCCTGGGGATACAGCGCTAAGTAAAACGGACGAAAATCCCTGCCTTCGTGGAGTTCACTTTCTGCTGGCTTTACCCAAGGACTACGTTTATTTATTTAAATTTTTTTTTCCGGGGTGCCTGGGGGGCTCAGTCGGTTAAGCCTCGTCATGATCAGCTCAGGTCATGATCTCACACTTTGTGGGTTCGAGCCCCACGTCGGGCTCTGTGTGACAGCTCAGAGCCTGGAGCCCGCTTCGGATTCTGTGTCTCCCTCTCTCTCTGCCCCTCCCCTGCTCATGCTTTGTCCCTCTTTCAAAAATAAACAAACGTTAAAAGAAATAAATTTCCCATGTTTATTTATTTTGAGAGGGAGTGCACATGTACACGCAAGCAGGGGAGGGGCACAGAGCGCGGGAGAGAGAATCCCAAGCAGGCTTCATGCTATCAGTGCGGATCCCGACGCAGGGCTCGATCTCAGGAACCATGAGATTGACCTGAGCCTAAATCCAGAGACAGACGGTTAACTGACTGAGCCACCCAGATGCCCTCTCCAAATACTATATTTAGATTGAAAAAATTGCAATACTGTTACCAGCACATTAATACTACTCAGCCACAGGTGGGGAGGAGAACTCTTAAGGTAGGCTAAGTAAACGATAGAAAGTTAGGAAGCTGTCATTTAGTTTTGTCCATCTGAATAGTAGCATTTTAAAATTTGACACTATAGGGGCCCCTTGCTGGCTCAGTCTGTGGAACATGAGATTTTTAATCTCAGGGTCTTGAGTTCAAGCCCCACATTGGGTAAAGAGGTTGCTTAAAAATAAAAGCTTAAAAAAATAAAAAATAATATTTGATACTGCAGTTATGAAATCAGCAAAAACCTAAATATTTAAGAATAAGGGATTGAGTAGGTAAGTTATGGTACATCTTTAATTTTTTTTTTCAACGTTTTTATTTATTTTTGGGACAGAGAGAGACAGAGCATGAACGGGGGAGGGGCAGAGAGAGAGGGAGACACAGAATCGGAAACAGGCTCCAGGCTCTGAGCCATCAGCCCAGAGCCTGACGCGGGGCTCGAACTCACGGACCGCGAGATCGTGACCTGGCTGAAGTCGGACGCTTAACCGACTGCGCCACCCAGGCGCCCCAGTTATGGTACATCTTTAATAAAATATTGTATATTAACAGTGATGTCACAGAAGAATATTGATAGGTGTAGAACAGTGTTCATGATGTATAGTGTAAGCTGTGAGAAGCAAGTTACAAATAGCACATAATATTCTATTGTTTATTAAAAATATTCAATGTGTGGGACACGTGGGTAACTCAGTTGGTTAAGTGTCCAGGCTCTTGATTTAAGTTCAGGTCATGATCTTGTGGTTTGTGAGTTTGAGCCCTGTTTCGGGCTCTACACTGAGCTTGGGATTCTCTTTCTCCCTCCTCCCTCTCTCTCTGTCTGTCTGTCTCTCAAAATAAATAAACTTTAAAAAATTTAATGTGTTCTTGAAATGTGTAGTGTACCATCTCTGTTTTATGAAAATAGAATTAGTCCATATATATGTATATGTATGTATTCTATGAAAATAGAATTAGTCCATATATATGTATATGTATGTATTGAATATATTTTATATATGTTTATGCATACATGTATGGATGCACAGAACTAATCTATTTAACGTATATACGTATATGTTTAACATATAAACATAATCTTTGTTTATACTGATTATTTGGATTTCTTTGTATTTATGTGTGTCTTCTGGTGTTTTTCTTATGAATATATAATATTCTGGTTTAAAAGTTATTTTTCAAATGATTTTTGAAAAATCATTTTTAGTATCTCGCAATTTAGTGCATATGCTCTATGGCCTTTCCTTTGTAGGGTCTTGTGCTACTTGGTGGATATTCTGAACGGCAGTGTGTAGGGTGGGGTGAAGAGCAGAGAAAGGGCAAGGAGAAGGAGTTACACTATCTCTCACTGGTTTTTAGAAGAAGGAAGGAAAGGAGGAGAAACAGACAAAGGAAGGAAAAATACTGTGTCCCACTTTTTAAGAAGAGTGCAAATCTGTAAACGATGCCTGGTAATACCTGACTTGGGAAACTTGAATATAAACATGACAAATATATGGGAGATTGATCTGAAAAAAAGAGGATTTTATTCATCTCATTTTTATGTTGTCCTTCTTAGTGTTATTTTAATTCTTAGAATCATCTATCATGTTTGTATGTGAAGCCTGTAGTAATTCAACTTCAGTATGTGCTTAGAAACTTACATCATCCTTGATCATAGGCCACTTTGTTTATATCACAGTTTTGAAAATGTGAAGAAATTTGAAGGCACGGCACATTACTAGTGCTTAACTAAAGTGAACCGCCTCTGCTTTGCAGAGAAAGGGTGTTAGGGGAAGTAGATTTGAAAAGATAAAGCAAAGACTCAGTGTTTCAGGGCTTGGATTGGAGCACTGAGGTCATTTTTCTTTTCTTCTGCCTGTTGATATGACCGATTAAAGGTGGGCTCTGAAAACATGTATAGTGAAGAGAATTGCATCAGCTTCTCACAAAACAATCCTTTTTTCATCATATTAGGAAACTTGCGTATGGATCCAGCCACAGGCTGCTGGTAATTCTCTAATTAGTATAGGAATCAGGGAGTGACCCTAGCTGGGCCGTTCAGAATTAAGGGATTTCTGACGTTGAAAGTTGTAGGCTTGAAGCTATTGTAGCCGTGTTGCCACTATGTGGGGAAATCTTACCTGAGAATAAAGCCAAGCCAAGCCAAGATACAAAGAAAAAAGGCGTTCGAGTCAGAGCACTATTAACATTTTGGGCCGAACACTAATTTTTTAAAAATTAAAAAAAAATTTTTTTTGATAGAACGAGCATGAGCGGAGGAAGGGCAGCGAGAGGGAGCTAGAAGATGTGAAGCAGGCTCTGCACTGTAAGCAGGGCTCAAACTCATGAACCATGAGATCATGACCTGAGCTGAAATCAAGAGTCAGCTGCTTCATTGAATAAGCCACCTAGGCACCCATAGGCTGAATAATTCTTTGTTGTAGGGGACTATCTTATGTGTCGTACAATGTTTAGCAGCCCCTACTTAGTGGATGCACATCCCCATCCCCCCAGTTGGGATAACCAGACAGGTTTCCAGGCATTACCAATGTCCTCTGAGGGAAAACACTTTTTCCAGCTGAGAACTAGCGGTTAGCAACTAGGTCTCACTGGATCTGAAGTCAGCTCTTTGACTTTTTATTTTTTGTGCTCTATTAGTTTTCTTTCGCTGCTATCCGTATGACTCTGCTTCTGTTGTCATGTCTTCATGAAAGGAAAAGATTTCCTTTTTTAAGGATTCATGTGAGTACCTCAAGCAACAGTATGTCAAAAGGACCATTCGCCATGGTCAAGTGGGATTTATTCCCCAGATGCAAGGATGGTTCAGTAGTTGCCAATCAATCACTGTGATACATCACGTCAATAAAATGAAGGATAAAATTCATATGATTATCTCAATAGGTGCAGAACAGGCATTTGGCAAAATTCAACGTGATTCATGAGAAGAACTCTCAACAAAGTAGGTTTAGAGGGAACATGCCTCCACCTACTAAAGGCATCTTCCCTTTGATGTGAAAAAGTCCCAGCCTAACATCAGCCTCAGTGGTGAAGAATTGAGAGCTTTCCCTCAAGATCACAAACAAGATGCGGATGTCCATGCTCCAACTTTTATTCAACATAGTACTGGAATTCGTAGCCAGAGCAATCAGACAAGAAAAGGAAGTAAGAGACAGCCATATTGGTAAGGTAGAAATTAAACTGTCGCTATTTGCAGATGACATAGAAAACCAGGAAGACTCCATCATACAACCATTAGAAATAATAAATGAATTCAGTAAAGTTGCAGGCTACAAAATAAATACTCAGAAATTGATGGCATTTTTATGCTAATAATGAATCAACAGATGGAAAAATTAAGAAAACAACACCCACTTACAACTGCACCAAAAAGAATAAAATGCCTGGGAATAAACTTAATTAAGGAAGTGAAAGACATGTACTCTGAAAACTATAAAACATTGATGCAAGAAATTGAAGATGCCACAAACAAATGGAAAGATACTGCATGCTCATGGATTGGGAGAACTAACATGGTTAAAATGTCCATAGTACCCAAAAGCAATCTTAAGATTCAATACACCCCCTACCAATATACTAACAGCATTTTTGCAGTTCTAAAATTTGTATGGAACCACAAAAGACCCTACAGAGCCAAGGCTATCTTGAAAAAGAACAAAGCTAGAGGTACCACAATTCTAGATTTCAAGATATACTACAGAACTGTAATAATAAAAACAGTATGGTCTTGACACAAAAATAGACACACAGGTGAATGGAACAGAATAAAGAGCCCAGAAATAAATCCCTGCTTCTATGGCTAATCAATCTATGACAAAGGAGGCAAAAAATGAAATGGGGTAAAGATTATGTCTTTAACAAGTGGTGTTGGGAAACCTGGACAACTACAAGTAAAAGAATGAAAGTGGACCACTTTTCAGCACCATACATAAAAATAAATTCAAAATGGATTAAGGGCTGAAATGAAACTTTGAAACCATAAAAAGCCTAGAAGAGAACATAGGCTATAATTTCTCTGACATTAGTTGTAGAAACATTTTTCTAGTTATGTCTTCTAGGTCAAGGGAAATAAAAGCAGGATTAAACTATTGGACTACATTAAAAAAAAAAAACCTTTTGCACAGGAAAGGAAACCATCAAGAAGACAAAAAGGCAACCTACTGAATGGGAGAAGATATTTGCAAATGATACATCCACTAAGGGGTTAATATGCAAAATATTTTAACTTATATAGTTCAACATCCCCCAAACCAAACAATTTGATTAAAAAAATGGGCAGAACATCCAAATAGACATTTTCTCAAAGAAGACATACACATAGCCCAGAGACACATGAAAAAAATGCTCAACCTCACTAATCATCAGGGAAATATAAATCAAAACCTCAATGAGATACCACCTCACCCCTCTTGGAATAGTTAAAATAAAAAAAAGACAAGAAATAACAAATTTTGGAGAAAAAGGAACCCTTGAGCACTGTTGGTGGGAAGGTAAATTGGTGCAGCCACTGTGGAAACAGTGTGAAAGTTTCTTTAAAAATTAAAGATAGTAGTACCACATGACCCAGTAATTCCACTGCAGGGTATTTACCCAAAGAAAATGAGAACATTAGTTCAAAAAGGTATATACGTATAACTGCAACATGATTTATAGTTGCCAAGATATGGAAGGAACCCAAGTGTCCATCAATAGATGAATGGATAAAGAAGACGTAGGAAATATGTGTGTGTGTGTAATGGTATGTGACTTAGCCATAAAAAGAACACGATTTTGCCATTTGTGACAACATGAGTGGGCTTAGAGGGTATAAGGCTAAGTGAAATTAGACTGACAAATACCATATGATTTCTTGAATGTGGAATCTTAAAAAAAACAACAAATGATTAAACAAACAGCAGAATGAGATCTATAGGGGTGGGGTGCCTTGGTAGCTCACTTGGCTAAGCCTCCAACTCTTGATTACCACTCAGGTCCTGATCTCACAGTTGATGAGATTGAGCCCCACATTGGGCTCTGTGATGACAGCATGGAGCCTCCTTGAGACTCTCTGTCTCCCTCACTCTCTACCCCTACCCCACTTGTGCACGTGCTTGCCCTCTGTCTCTCAAAATTAATAAACATTTAAAAAATTCTTAAAAAGGGGGGCGCGTTGGTGGCTCAGTCACTTGAGCCTCGGATCCTCTGTCCCCCCTCTGTCCCTCTCCTGTGCAGGTGCATTTTCTCTGTTTCTCAAAAATAAACATTTAAAAAATAGTAACAATTAAAATTAAAAAAAAAAAAGAGCGAGAAGAAAAGAACTTAAAAAGAATCAGATATTTAATTACAGAGCACAAAGTGGGTTGCCAGAGGGGAGGGAAGTGTGGGGATGGACAACATGGGTAAAGGGGAGAGGGAAATACAGGCTTCAATTTAGGGAATGAATAAGTCATCAGAATAAAGAGCACAGCATAGGAAATATGGTCAGTGATACCGTAATAGTCTTGTATGGTGATAGATGATAGCTACGCTTGTATTGAGCACAGCATAGCATACAGAGAAGTTCAATCACTGTTGTATACCTGAAATGCATATAATATTGTGTGTGCTTGGAGTATCGGTGTATACTCAAAAAAAATCACAGGATTAGATTGGCCCCTCAAGATAATCCAGAATAGCCTCTCCACCTCAAGGTCCTTCACTTAACCACATCTGAAAGTCCCTTTTGCCATCTGAGGCGACATATTCACAAGTTTGGAGAGTAGGACACGGACATCTTTGGGGGGGGCCGTTAGTCTCCCTGCCCCATGCACTGATCAATTTCTGTTTTGTTTGAACTAGTGTGACTTGACTTTCAGTTATTGCAACCAAGAATTGTGAGTAAAATGTTTGAGATCCAGTATGCCATAACCTCTTTCTGAATCATGCTGTGGTTAATAGAATCATGTTTTTCTTTAAACTCCCATCCCCCAACACAAAGCCCGATACACGGCGGGCCATCCGTGTGGACTCACTGCATGCGGGTTTATCCTTTGCGTTTGTCTTGAGTCCCATGAAGAAGAGTTACTAGAAACTCTACCACATGAATTGTTAAGCAGGGCTCTGGGAAAGAGAGTGCAGAAGAGAAGTAAACATTTCCTGCAAAGATAAGCAATTAAGTGACTTTAAAGAGCTGGGGATTTGGGAGTCAGGTAGCAAGGAAGCCATTGCAGCTCCCCACTGTTCCTACCACTCTGTGAAATGAGATAGTCTGTCTGTGTTGGCCTAATTGCTGTGCTCTCCCTTCCCGTGTGTGTGTGTGTGTGTGTGTGTGTGTGTGTGTGTGCATTGCACATCTAGGTAAGTGACTGATAAATCAATCCTAGGCAGCGAACAATGTGTTATTTTTTATTTCCCCTCTCAGAGCAGTTTCTATAGATACAATATATTATGTTCTTAGCCGTGTGTATTCTGGAGTCTGCGGATTTTCTAAATGGGAGATTACACAAATCTCTTTGGGATTACAATCCACTGGCCCGTAGCAGATCTGGTGGTGCCTGTGATGGCTTCTGTGTCCTAAGAGACTTTGCCATGTTGGCAGGCTGGTCCTGCCCCTGATGTAGTGCGTCACTCCTGGGAAATTGGTGTCTGATATCAGCCCCAAAGATGAGAACCAGGGGATGCTTTTAATTCCAAACAACCCAGAGGAGCCTTGAGTGGTTTCGTTTAGAAAATTCTCTCTTGGACTCCATTTTTCATTTTGTTTTGTTTCCAAAGGCCTTAGAGAAGAGAGAGACCTCAGTCTCACATACCTTTAACTTGTAACCCAGAACTTGTGAACATCCTAACAAACCGCTTCCAGCACCTCTGGCTCCCTGAAGGACATCTCGGCTGATATGGGAATGGTTCTGGCTTTAGATTCCTAAATGTAGAACTCCAGACCACAATGAATTTTCCAGCCTAAACTCTTCCTGCTTTTTTACTTAAGCAGCGCAATATCTTGGTTACAAAACAGTGTGTTTTCCTATAACGAGCGCACATAAATATTTCATTGATGCAATTATCTTTGACGTGAAATAATTCCACAGCATGGCTAGTGCCTGGGTAAAGTGATAAATCTGCCTCCTTTCCCCAAGTGATTTCTCGCTTGAAACAAACAAGATGTGTGCCTGAAACTGTGGTTTGTATGTGTATGCCTGTCTTTGTACCTGCTGTTTCATTCCCTGGAATGTGCACGTGACTCCTAGGAGTAAGCAGTAATGAGGAAGGAAGGCCATGTTGCTTTTTTGCAGTTAATAGGAAATAGACAAATGCTGGTTCAGTTGGAATTTCCAAACTCCCAGCAGTGTGCTTAATTAAAAATGCATTTCAAATCCTGAGCTTTTGCCATATATAACAAGACTTAACAAATTCAACTTATCTTGGCTCTCAAAAAATTTGGCCTGGAGAGAAGGAAGAAAATGCTATAAGGGGACCAAGAAAACCTTTATGACCCTGCAGAAATTTTAACTGCTACCTATGCATTTTTTACTTTTTCTTGGGATACAGAAGATTGTTATACACGATTTTTACCATCTGATAAAAGTGATAAGCCCTTGACAAAATGCCGTTTTGCGCAGCGTTGCTGATTAAGACTTACAGGAGATCATTTTTCTTCCTATAGGTCTACATTTTGAGAACATATCTGTAGAGTATGCAATACTTGCAAATTGCCCGCCTTCTTTGCTTTTATAATTGTTTGGCTCTTTCTCTGTTTCTATTTTTCATCTTCCATTTTGTCACCATCCCGTGTGCTGATTCTAAAGCTTTGTTTGTTGCCCCAACTCTTGCTGACTTTCTGGGAGAACAAATACCTATAACAGTTCTCCAGTGATGAGGAACACAAGAAACTGCCAGGCTCATTGGTAGTGGTATACAGGAACTTGGGATGGTTTAGATCGGTGTTGTGTTGTGTGTTGTGTATGTGTGTGTGTTTAACGATGGTACCTAAGGACTGTCATTGACAGAAACTAATGTCAAGGATTAAGTGACGGAAGAATTGACTTATGAATTTTAAACTAAGTTAGAGGTCACTGGTGATTCTTGAGGGATACTGTCAGGATTTGGGATATTACCCTTCTTATAAGCTAAGACGTTTGCTTATTACCATTTTGTGCATGCTGGCAAAAACCTTGTGACTCTTGGGTGGGGGATAAAGGACTTTATCACTCACAGCACAGCAAACAGCATAAGCATTATGTTTGTGTCAGTTCTCTAAGCCCCCCAAATCCCAATGGGTCAGTTTCAAGGGGCCTACATGGATACTGTGTATATGGGGTTTCCATCGAAGTCAAGGAACCGTGAGCTTGGGAAATCCATCTGTTTTATGGCAAACCTTCTCTTCGCCCTGGAGGGAGACATGATCTTGTCCCTCAAGATTGCTTCAAACACCACCCCGAGTGATGGTTGGGGGAAAGAGCAGTCAGGGCTTAGCATTCTTTATGGGGACAAGCAGGGCTCAGGGCCCATGGTGGCTCGCGACTCCCAAGAATCACCCAGTATACTTTCATAAACGATATTAATAATAATGCTAGCTGCCAGCCACTGAACATCCGTGCGTGCCAAGCCTGATACCCATGCTTTACATGGGTGAACTGGCAAATAGCCAGTGTGGTAATACACCTGTTTGCAGATAGGGACCCTAAGACTTAAAGAATTTAAACAACATTGCTTGCTCGGACCACTACCCTAAAATAAGACTCTATTTTTTTTCTTGCTCTTCTTAAAAAAGTTTTTATTTAAATTCCAGTTGGTTAACATACAGCGTAATATTAGTTTCAGGTGTACAGTTTCAGGTGTTAAATAGTGATTTAACACTTCCATCACAACAAGTGCATCCCTTAATCCCAATCACCTATTTAACCCATCACCCCACCCGCCTTCCCTCTGGTAACCATCAGTTCCCTATTATTAAGAGTCTGCTTCTTGGTTTGCCTCTCTCTGTCTCTCTGTCTCTCTCTCTTTTATTGAGACTTTTTTTTTTCTGTTTCAACTACTATGTGTCTCTATCCTGGCTCTTAAAGCAATATGTCATTCTATTACATTTTTTTTTCCCTCTTTCTCCGCCACTAGAATGAAAGCTCCTTAAAGGCAAGGACTTGATTTGGTTCACCTCTGTTTTCCCAGCAGCTAGATTAGTGCCTAGTGGTATATGGTAGGCATGAGGTAAATACGCTGGGTCTGTGTGTGTTGCCCTTAAAGGTTTCTCAGTATTTAGCAAAGGATCCATGACCAAATTGGTACACAAAATATTTGTTGAGTCAATATATAAATGAGTGAATGGAGTTGCTCAGCTGCTGAGTATGGGATCAGGGCTTGAAGCCAGGTCTGTATGGCTCCGAAGCCTTGTATTTAACTATGATTAGTTACCATTCTTCTTCATCGGTGGTGGAATTGGCCCAATGCTCAAAAATCCTTGGGACTTAGGGTTCTCTCTGGCTTGTTTCAGTAGTTCCCACAAGGTAGGTCCTCAGTATTATTTTGGAAGTCAGTTAGAAATGAAAACTTAATTTTCTTTCTTTCTTTTCTTTCTTTCTTTCTTTCTTTCTTTCTTTCTTTCTTTCTTTCTTTCTTTCTTTCTTTCTTTCTTTCTTTCTTTCAGCCCAATAGGGAGAAAACAATGGGAGAAAGCAATGGGTGTCTCTCAGAATCAGAAATAAACATGCTTACTTAAATACAAGCCTCTCCCTCCAGAGCTCCCCGTGGATGACAGCATATACAGAGGGTTTGACCACGAATGTTGGAGTTTCTTCCCAGGCTGGTTTCCATGGTGATGGTTGCATCTTTGATAGGGTTGAGGTGACAGGGAGAGGAAGCAGGAGACAGGGTGATGTTGCATCACAACATTATCAAATCCTTGTGACCACATACAATAGGGTCTGTAGCCAGTGACAGTGGACAGAAACTTGCTCATGAGCAGAAGGAATGGGTCCTGACCAGCTGTTTTTGTCTGTGAAGCTTCTCTCATTCTTGCATTTTGAGCAATCTGCCCAGATTAGGGGTCAAGAGTCAGTAGGGTTATTTGCCTCTGATTTGGCTGAATGCAGGTTTAGGTGGAGAGTTTACCAGTACGAGAATACAGGTAGAATGATGCTTACCTGCAAAGGGTCCCAGAGACATCCTAAAGCACTCTGGACAACATTTTGGAAATATCCCAGAAAGAATTTCATTGGGCACATATCTGTAGAGTGATGTTCACGTTATCTATGGCCACATAATAAGCCATCCCAAAACTTCGTGTTTTAAAATGATAATTTTATTATTATCCTATTCAGGGGCTGCTCAGGCTAGTGGGCTCTCATGTGATTGCATTTCCGATCGTAGCTGTCACTGAATCTGTCCTGCTGGATCCCTAACTCACAGGGCTGGCTCTCGATGCTGGTAGTGAACTCGACCCTCAGCTGGGACTGTCAGAACACATGCTCATGCCACTTCACGTGGCCTGGTTTCCTCACAGCGTGGTGTCTAGGGTCCAAGAGTGGGTATCCAGGAAACAGGAACCAGAAGTCTCTTAAGCTCTCAACCTGAACACCTGCACAGCATAGCTTCTGCCATATTCTGGTGGTCGTGTTGTCCAAAAGCCCATACTAAAGGGGAGGGGACTTGGACCCTACCTTTCAGAGGAAGGAGTGCGGTTGAATTTTTAGGCTGTGACTTCAAACCACCACAACTGCCAATTCTCCCCTCTTTCTGTCCTCAGGGACCTTATGGCCCAGGCGGTAGATTTCAGTCTACAATCACAGTGTTAAATGTAAACTGCAGTATGACAAGGGCCATGAGGGAGACATGATCTGAGAGTCTAAATATGGGGATTGTGTTAGTTTGCTCTGGCTGCCATAACAAAATACAACAGACTGGGTGGCTTAACCAACACAGATTTATTTTCTCACCGTTTTGGAGGCTAGTCGTCCCAAGATCAAGGTATTGGCAGATTTGGTTTCTTTTGAGACCTCTCCTTGGCTTGTAGATGACTGCTTTGTCACCGTGTCCTCACCTGGGCTGTTCTCTGTGCATACATTTCTGTATCCTAATCCTTTCTTTTTATAAGGACATAGGTCATGTTGGATTATGGGCCATCCATACGATCCCATTTTACTTTAGTTACTTCCTTTTTTAAAAAAAATGTTTGTGTTATCATTATTTTATTAAAATTTTTTTTAATGTTTATTTTTGGGAGAGAGACAGAGCATGAGCAGGGGAGGGACAGAGAGAGAGGGAGACGCAGAATCTGAAGCAGGTGCCAGTCTCCAAGCTGTCAGCACAGAATCTGACATGGGGCTTGAATCCATGAACTGTGAGGTCATGACCTGAGCCGAAGTCAGACGCTTAACTGACTGAGCCCCCCAGGTGCCCCTTATTTATTTTTGAGAGGGGACACAGAGAGAGAATCCACAGTTATCCACTGTGAGATAATGACCTGAGCCAAAATCAAGATTCGGATGCTTAACCAAATGAGCCACCCAGGTGCCCTTACCTTAGTTACCTCTTCAAAGGTCCTTTCTCCCAATACAGTCATTTCTGAGGTTCTGGGGGTTAGGACTTCAACATAAAAATTTTGGAGGAACACAAACTCATACCAGGGATAGTAATATTTAACGTGATCTTTTTGTCTGTAGAAATAATCTTGCTATAGATATAAACTTGTTACCAAGTTTTAATTTACTTGGGATAGTCTCTAGTTTTAGGGGTTGCCTTTTAATTCAGTTTTGTTTTACGTTTAAATAAAATGTTTACATGGTCTCAAAGTCAAACCTTCAAAGTAAAGTAAATTCACAGAAGCTTAGCTTCTCACCTCATTTCCTCTGGAAGTCATGTTTAAATTGATCCTGGCCACACACTCATAGAGAATCTGTTCCGTCCCATGAGTATGACCTGACAGAGCTTATAGTAATTGTTTCTTCCCTGCATGACTGCAAGTTCCCTGAGGGCAGGTTCTCGTCTTCTCTGATTTCTAGTATCATCCCTAAACCTAATACTGTGGCAAGAACGTAGTTGGCATTTGGTGAATATCTGTTGAATGAATGTGGTGCTGGAGTTTGGGATATAGGTTGGAGTCATTCATTTGAAAGTCATCTGCATGGAGGTCATGAAAATGGACATTTGTTACAGGAGTTGTCTCACGTGGCTATGAAAGCTGAGAACTCCCGTGATCTGTTGTCTGCAAGTTGGAAAGCCTGGAAGCTGGTGGTATAATGCAGTTTGAGTCCAGAGGGCTCAGAACTAGGGGACTCATAGGTGTAAGTCCTGGACTCCTAAGGCTCAAGAACCAAGAGTGTAGAGGAGGCCTGAACACAAGAGAAGATGGACATCCCAGTTTTGGAAGAGAGAAAAGGAATTTGTCCTTCCTCTGCCTTTTTTCTTCTATTTAGGGCCTCAACAGACTAGATGATGCCAACCCACATTGGTGAGGGCACATCTTCTTTTACTCAGTCTACTGAATTAAATACTAATTTTTTTTGTGGAAACGCCCTTGTTGACACACCCAGAAATAATGTTTTCCCAGCTATCTGAGCATCCGTCAAGTTGATGCATAAAATTAACCATCACACCATGTGCAGGGGGTAGAGTAAGGAGAGGGAGCAAAGAGAACAACCAACAATTAGAGAGATGGTGGGGAGATAGGGCTCCAGGAAGGTCTGTGTCTGTGGACATCCAGGAAGAACATAATCATGATGGAGCCATTAGTCAGGAAGTGTGTGGTTGAAAGAACTGCATGATTGGCAATTAGAAGACATTGGTTCGAGTTTTGCTTCTATACTTGATTCACTATGTGACCTTGGGTAAGCTAGGTTCTCTAAAAACCGGATGCTTCTTACGTGAAACAAGAGCCATTGTATCTATCTGCACTGTCTGCCTCATAGGGGGAGGGGGCTTCAGAAGAGGGCAGTAGTGTTCAGACAATTGGGAAACTACCAGGTGCTTCGGTAATGTAAGGGGGAAATGATGCTCAAAATAAAGGATCTTCTGAACTTACCTGCTTTAAGCCTTTATCTTTTCAGTTATGCCTTCCATGTCTCCTACCTGTAGTATTCTAAAACCAGGGCTTATGAAGGCTTGGGGAATGACCCGTTACCATACTTCCTTTAATGACAACGTGATTTGCAAAGGAAAACTTGCAAAAGGCAACACCTAAGCTTTTCTGTGGAACAGTTTACTATTTTCTCATTGAGCAGGCGTTTTGGAATAGCTTTGATCATGAGGTCACTGGTTTGGGACACAGTTATTCCTCATAGCTTCTAGAGAAGAGTGTATCAAGCGTGTCTTGATTTACACCAGTTACAATTAGTGTTTCAATTCATAGGGAAGCTAATGCTGTGAGTAGAGCTATTCATATTCTTTTCATATTGCTTGTCAAAAACCATCTGGTGAATTCTTAACCTGTCACATGCAACACCGAAAATGAGCACTGCTCTTACATCCTGATTGAAGTGGCAAGTTGGGCATCAGGTTACTTGAACACATCTCTGATGGATACGGTACCCAAAGGAAGGTATTCTATGCATCCAATCTTGCTAACAGCTGATATTGGCAAAGAAGTGTGGTGAGAGTGCGGTTTTTCCTTGGTAATTCTGTATCTTCATTTTCCCAAAACTCATCCATGGCGTTTCTAAAATAGGGTTAACTATTTTGTCCTCCAGTCTGTTTTTTTTCAGGAGCTCTTCAAGATGGAAAGAACCCTCAGAAGTAGGAATAGAGGTGGATGAATCCACTCCCTTTTAAAGACAGAGACTTGGCAAAAGACATAGTTTCAAGGATGGGTTTCCTTAAAACTTGTGAGGACTCTAATCCAGTGTGCTAAGCATTGGACTAGAAACAAAGAGATAGAAGGTTTTCATTTTTGGCATGTCACTAACAGCCTCTGCCTCAGAGATTGGTTTAAGAAATGTGTCAGGCTGCATATTCTTTCTCTCATCGCTTTTCATACTTGGAAAAAACTGAGAGATAGTGATGTGAATGCAGAACACATTTCTTTCACACAAGAAGGACAGAGATGTTTTATGTATAATACATATGTGTGTGTGTGTGTGTGTTTATATATATATATTCATCTTTATTTAAAAGACTGGTTTTAAACTTAATTTCTGTGCCAAAGCTGAGGTGTGTGCGTCTGTCTTTCATCTGCTGGGGTCTAGTTAAATTAAAACAATTTGTTAACTCTGATGAAAGTAAAGGTTTTCCTCTCTAAGGCCACAGACCTTGTGGAGCTTTGACAGGGTGAGCAGGTTCGAAATCATTCTCCCCTGTTGTGCGGGATTTACTAACCTCCTTCCTTACCCCTCATATTCTTCAGATACCTTGGCGTTTGGTGGGGAAGAAGAGAAAATACCAGAAGGTTAATTGAGATGAATGGCAGGGTCTCTTTGGAAGCTGCCAGAAGGAATGGCTTTTCTCTTCTTTGTTTTCTCTTCTCTCTCTTTTCTCTTGTTTTTTCTCTTCCTTCTTCCCTACTCCCATCCTTCTCCTCTTTTTCCCTCCCTTCCTCTTCTCTGTTTATCTTCCTTCTTTTTTTCCCCCCTTTTCTCCACTCTCCCAATAACCCTCTTGCCATCCTCACTGTTTACTTAAGTCCTAATGAGAGGAAATAATTGATTGAATACTTTTACACAAATTTATTTTTAAGAAGATAAAGTCTTTCTGGACTTAAAGTCTTTCTGGATTCGGGCATTTCTTAGCCCGTTTCCTTTCACTCCACGTCTGAGAGGATCCTAACTTTCCTCTGTCAGTGAGCAATCATGGCTATTCCCCTGAACACATTATCTCTTTCCACAGGAATGGTAGGGCTCTGCCCAGATTCCTCACTTTGACCTGCAAGTGGCCAGGTGTGACCCTCCTCTTCTGACTCTCACTGTCTTCATCTGTTTTGTTTTTAATTTCCATATTTACATGGGATTGATTTTTTTCTAAGGGAAGTAAAGCCAGGATGGGTCTCGTCTGTCGATGGTTAGAACAGTCTTGAACCTCAGGTTGGAGAAAGTTTAGTCATGGGAGCAGTATTGGTTTTGCCAGACTGGTTCTAAAGACTATTTTCCAATGTATAGAAAGTGGATTATGTTTATAGGGTTGACATTTTGGTAAATAGGCCATACGTAAAACATGTCTAGTTCCGTACTCTTTGATGATGAAATAGTTGTTTATATGTGTCTGTTGATGCTTTGTGAAATGATACTTAAATCTTTGTACCTGTTGGTTTCTATGTATTTTTCACACAGTCCCAAGCCTCAGGTTGGATTGGCATGGCCACACTTTGGGTTTTTACAGGCCTTCTAATTGTCAATATTTTATTGACTTGATCTCTAGTTCAGCTACTGATGTAGCTTTAGATACTTCACTGAGAAGGAAGGTTGAGAGGGAAATCTGAAATCCATGGCTAGTGAAATATCTTTTATCTTTGTGGCTTTAATAAGTCTCTGTTCTCCAGGGATGCCTTTGCCATCTCGATTGCATATTTTGATTATTTACAGAGTGCTTCCCTGTGGCACAGCATCAACCCCGAAGCATACGAGTAATGAAATATTTAGTTTGGAAGTGTGAAATGGAAGGTTCAGTTTGAAAGTTATGCCTTAGGAGCCTTGCCAGTCAGCAGTGAAGAAAAGTTTCCTATGTCTCAGGTTTGGTCATACTTTGGGGATAGATATCCCTACACCATCTATAGAAACTACAGCAAACACATTTCATGTTTGATCAATGAGCTGTCACCCTCTCAAATCCTTTGCCAAGTCTTTAGTTTAGCCTGCTGCCATGCTGAGACAGTGGTTCACTTGAAATGATGGATGAAATCCACAGGTGGTTTTGGTATGGAAATTTTTTGTTTATGCCTCATGAAGAAGGAGTTATAGGATTGGAGTTAGAGCAAATGGAGCATCCTGGATGTGAGCCTTCAGTGTCTTCCTGTTTAAATGAAAAGAAAATGCAGAAACTCATCGTCCTGGTCACCATCCCCATGATACTTGGCCCCTTCCTGCTTTTTCATTTCCATCCAGTGCCACTCTCCACCCACTCAGCCGTTATACTGTAATCAACAGAAAGGCAATGGTGCTGTCTGACCTACTTTGTCTTGGGATCTTCGCCTTTCCATTTCCCCTTTCCAGAATCTCTCCCTTCTCCTCCCCTGCCGGGATCCTCCTCATCTTTCACTCCATGCAAGGCTATACCAGGTTTCTTCCTAAAACCCCGAGCTTCCATTGGCAGATGCTACTGGAATGTCTCTTTCCCAGCTCATGGCAAAGGGGACCTTGTCTCATACTTGACAATTTCTTCATTTGTAGCACTAGGCATGGCACCTAGGAGGTTCTCAGTACCCAAGTTTTTAATCAGTGAATGGAGCCTGGATAATTACATGGACGACAGAGGCTTTGCTCTGGCTCCTTGTTCTGTCTGGAATCGTTGCTATATAGTCCGGCGGAGTTTTAAAAAATGCTGCTCGTATTTTGCTCATTCGTGTCAACAGTTGCCATGGCTGGCTATTTCATAGCATTAAAAACAATAACATGAATTTTGGTTCTTTCAGACAGAGCCATCAATTTGATAAAGATTATATTGTTTTAAATCCTATCTGCAAAGCAAGGTGGAATGCAAGCTTGCCTGTGTACCATCTACCTATGGTTTGCTCCACAGAATGTAGCAAAAGTGCTCATATTTTCAGTATATCTATTGGAAAAAAATTGATTGGAGAACTCACTTCGGACTTCTCGAATGATTAAATAGAAAATCCTGAAAGGCATGTTGTTACAAACACATTTAGAATTTGTATTTTTATTTTTTGTGTGCTTTTTTTCTTTGTTTAAAATGTTTATTGATTTTGAGAGGGAAGGAGGCAGAGAGAGTGTGTGTGTGCATGTGAGTAGGGAAGAAGCAGAAAGAGAGAGAGAGAGAGAGAGAGAGAGAGAGAGAGAGAGAGAGAGAATCACAAGCAGGCCCTCACTATCAGCGTGGAGCCCAATGTGGGGCTCAAACCCAGAACCGTGAGATCATGACCTGAGCCAAAATCAGGAGTTGGATGCTCAACTGACTAAGCCACCCAGGTACCCAGGATTTTGTATTTTTAGAGAAGAATTTGTGAACTCATGGATTCAGGATAAGGTTTTATGCTAAAACAACAGTTCATCCATAGAAATACACTGCAATAAGGAAATAATTTCTCCACCAAAAGAATTTTCCTTTGTTCATCAGTAAGAACATCAGTGCTAACTTCCCATTACATCTTGTATTGAGAGGACACATCGTCCCAAATCTATATGTTAGCCCTGTCTGAACAAGAAACTGAAGGTTCCTTCTACATTAGTGAGCTCAAAGCTTGGCAGTCATTTGATTTTGAAATCCGCTTTCCACATCCAAGTGATATTTAGAATGGGACGAGTTAAGATTTAATCATCTAGGGGCATCTGGGTGGCTCAGGTCATGATCCCAGGGTCACGGGATCCCGGGATCCTGCATAGAGCCCGCTTAAGATTCTCCCAGTCTCTCTCTACTGCTCTTGTATGCTCTAAATAGATAGATAGATAGATAGATAGATAATTAAATAGATAAGTAAGTAAATAAATAAATAAAAATTTTAAATGTCATTCTTTTGTTTAAAAAAGATGTAATCACCCAGGGAGTGTGAGGATGCTTCAGATCTATTATGATTTAGTTTGGGAGCATTATTCAAAGCCATGAGTTGAAGGTTCTGTGAAGATTGTGACAGGCCTAGGCTGATCCTCACGTGAATGAAGACGCGTCATCACCAGACCTTGTTTGGACTGACTTTGTACATTGTACATTTGTGTTTTTCTTTTTAAACTGAGCTAAAAATCACATAACATGAAGTTCATCATTTTAGTCCAATTCCGCGTATCCACAGAATTGCTCTTTAAGGGATTAGGTGTCATTAGCATCGCTCCTTTTAGGAGTTTACCGAGACCCCTCTCCCTTCAGTTAGAATGTGGATAAATTCCAGAGGCACCTCCTAGCTGGCCTTGGCATGCCACCGAATGCTGGCCACCATGTGAAACTTCACAGGGGAAAAAAAAAAGTTCAGTTAACAGACTGTAAAAACAAAACAAAACAAAACAAAACTCAACCAAATTACTTAAAATAATGCCTTATTATCCTAATGTAAGCCTAGAAATCATCTTCTGTTACTGCACATAGGCCTTGATAAGGACGTAGCTTGACTTAACACCATCAGAATGAGAGTTTTTATAAAATCCCCTGAAATTCTCTGCACCAGTGTCCTACCCAGTATTTGTGTGCAAGTAATAGGAGATGGATTGTGACTGATCCTTAACCTCAGCAAAGGTCTCCAAAAGTTCAGCCAGACAGAGCCATTTTTAATTGACTGGGGACTTGGGAAAGCCACTACAGAGTTTGTGCAGCATTAGAAGGCCGTGTTTTGAGTCTAGAAGGAAAAGAGGGAGGATTGGGAAAGGCAGGTAAATAGGAGAGAGAGCCCACGTTGCGCGTGTGGAGAAGGGGAATGACATGGGATGTAGTGCACGACTCACATGAAGGAGAAATACTTAGCTCATCATATTGCCTCATTTCTACAAAGTGTTAACACTCATGCTGCTTGCACCATTAAAAAATGGACCTTAACAGGGGCACCTGGGTGGCTCAGTTGGTTAAGCATCAGGACGCGATCTCACGGTTCGTGGGTTCAAGCCCCGTGTCAGGCTCTGTGCTGACAGCTCAGAGTCTGGAGCCTGCTTCGGATTCTGTGTTTCCCTCTCTCTCTCTGCCCCTCCTCCACTCATGCTCTGTCTCTCTCTCAAAAAGAAATAAACATTAAAAAAATGGACCTCTACATAGTAATGCATTGCAATGCACAGGAATTTCCAAGAACGGATTAAAATGACTGCTGAAAACAAGAAAATGGCCTATAATGGCATTCCTAAATTGAAAAACCACATAAACCCCATTGACTCTTTTGTCAAATGTGCACATTCTTGGTGCCAAGTTCAATAAGGAAAAAATATCCAATTCAAAGTAATCTGTCTGGACAAAGATAATTAGAACCAGAGAAGATCAAGGGCAGGAGAAACTTGACAAGTGGTGAGGTCCAAAACATCCTGAGGAAGCATGTGGAAATGAGGTAGTCTAGGACGGTCCGTCTGGTTGGAGCCCCCCACTGAGAGTGATGGATGGACATCCCTGGCTAAGGGGGGCTGAGTTGACACCCGGGGCTGGCACTTGTTTGCTAACAACTGTAATTAAGAAATGGGAAAAAGTTAAAGCTTGCAAGCCAACTGTGTCTCCTAAGGACAACAGAGCTCTTTTTAGGGTTGGGGCTAACTAAGCCTATTTGTGTTGGTGAACTAGAACATAAAGGAAATGAGGCAGAACCCACAGCCAGCAGGACTTGTGCAGCGTTGCTTGAGAAGTGGTATTTGCCCATGAGGATGATTCAAAGAAAGCAGTGGATTGGTGACCCCCTTCCTCCTTCTACCCCTCCTCACCTTCTGTGATCCTTCATCAGTGGAGACTCTTACAAAGCAAAGCGAGTAATAGAGGGCTGTTCAAAATGTACCACCTTCCCAAAAATGTCACTGAATTCTAGTTAATTGAATATTCTGAAACACCTTTAAGCTTCTCATTGTCTAAGAAGTCCCCAGCTATAAGAAGTCCCCAGCTAACAGTGAATTAACAAATCCCAGGTCAATGGGAGGTTGGGTAGCATTTTATTGACAGTCTTGACTACCATGTATGCTCTAGAACTCATTTTCCTGAGGTCCATTTACCCAAGCGAATGAGTATAGTCACACCCTCCCTTCCACCCTCCTACAGGCATCCCCATCATTGAGAGAGAAAGACTGTGTATATTCTTTGGTGTCATCGAAACCTGAAATCAACTTGTCACTTTCTATCAGTATGACCTTAGGCAAGTTTTGCTCGTTTTGAGTTTGAGAGGCCTGCAAGATATCCAAGTAGCAGTGTTCAAGGGGCATTTGGCTGTATGGTGGAAGGGAGCCCAGGAAAGAAGACCAGCCTGGAAAACTCATCAATATGGAGATATTAATTGAAGCCTTGAGTTTGGATAGAATCGCCTAAGGGCATTGCATCTAATGAAATAAGAAAGGGCATCTGGAGTGTATTTAAATTTTCTTAGACAAGTTTTTATTGGGTCTTTAATGAGTGAGAAATGTTGTCCAGGGCAGTCTTGCTGGCATTTGGATAATCGACTTACCAGTCATGGGTCCTCACTTATACCCACTCCTGGGTTCAGTGAATGCCCTCCTGGTCTTGCTCGAATTAAGCTCACTTACCACTGGTGCAGCTGTCAGATTTGCTCATTTTCTGGTTTCTTAGTCATAGAGCATGTACCGCAGCAAAGATTGAACACTAGCCTCCCTCTGCCCCAAACTGTAGGGAGAAGCACATCCTGTCCTGAGGCTTGGATGAGGCAGGCTGGCAAGAGTGGTCTGGAGCTCCTGAACTTGGAGGGTAGGTTGCCTCTCCTAGGGCTCTCCTCTCAGGGTCTCTGCTCCAGATTCTGCTTGGAAGTATTTTAGGAAGGCAAATGCCTTCCATCATTGTCAAAAATGGCCAAGCCCTGCAGTTCAGGGCTCTAAGGAAGAAAGTTTCTCCACCATATGTGGAGCCCAAGCTTTTAGGAATGGAAATAGAAAACGGAAGTCCTTATTTATTCATTGATTTGGTGTGCATGCATTAAAGACCAAGGCTTCAGAGATATCCTCAGTGACGTCACAGACAAGGTCCCTGCTTTTAAGGAGTTGAGATTCTGGAAGAGATGGATAGAGGAGATAAATACAATAATGATACATGGTTGAACTACTCTGCAAGCAAATAATTGGGTGATCTGTAGCTAGGGAAGGCTTCTCCGAGGAGGCAACTTTGAAGCTGAATCTGGAAGAATGCAAAAGGGATAGATGTTGGAGGACCAACCCCAATTACAGGATAGAGGAGAGGCCTTGGTAATTCTAAGAAGTATGAGGAGTATCATGGGTGAGATGTCTCCTGGGTAGGGGTGCAAATTGCTCTGTGACAAATTACAGCAATGACCCAGACAGTACAGTGGCATTATGCTTTCCTTGGATTCCATTATAGTCCTCGTTTAAAAGGCGCTGAGTTCAACTGTGAAGTCCCTTTCTGGTCTAATGAGTGCATCCAGGAGGGGGTTTGTCTTGTGTGTGTGTGTGTGTGTGTGTGTGTGTGTGTGTGTGTGTTTTCAAAGAAGCAAGGTGGCAAGGGTCTGCCTTGAACTGGGCTGAGGGCTTTTAAACTGACACTTAAAAAATATTTGTATACAAATTCTTCTTGATGTCCGGATTTAATGCTGCCATCGTAAGAGACCAGGGGGCTCGCTTGTTGAACATATGTACCGAATACTGACCAGAAACTTCCTTCAAATGTGTCATCCCCACTACAGTAAATGTACCATCCACAACACTGAGCCAAGAGGGCAATCACAGCTCCGTTGTTTCTACTTGGATTTCCCAAGGGCCACATCCCAGGGAGAGGGGGGAAAAATGACAGGCCTGGGGAACATATGCAGGCAGTGTGGGGACTCTGCATATGATTTGCATAGTGCTTGATAAGCTGAAATCTGGTCTTAGAAAATATTCAAATTAAAATTTTATCATGGCTACCAGTGCAGGCATTTCTGAATATCCCCCCCACCCCCCTTTTTGGAATTCTTTTGCTCATAGGGACTGTCTGTGATTCATTGATCTTTTTGTTAGAAAGTTACAGCTGTGATTCAGAACATCGGTGAAGGAAAACGGGAAAAATCTGGGTCCACCAGAGACCATTTCTTGGTAAAGGAAGTTTGTGTTCAAGCCCTTCCTAGGCATATCTTTCCCAGTCTTATAGTAAAAGTGCCTTTATTTGAGGTCTTAGAGGCTCAAGGGAGCCTTATGTGTGCGATAGGAAAAAAAACTAAGTCTTGCATTTGAGAGCTACGTGGATTCAGTTCAGGCTTTATTCTTACCAACTGTGCAATGTTAGGTAAGTTACTTTGTCGGGACCTCAGTTTCTTGTAACTAGGGATGGATGTAAACTTCCTAGGGCTTTTGGTGAGCCTAAAACAGTGTGTCTGTAACACTTAGCCCAAGACTAGCAATTAATATTGCTACCTTGTTTATATCAGTCATCCTAGAGCCGTGGTATTGTGAGCATAGTTTTTGTCTCCAAAACTGGGTAATGAGTGCCTGGGTGCATTAAGAAGGAGCTGTTTGTTGCCTTAGTGATTTGGGGACCCCAGCCCTCTGTCTTCTCTAGACTTGGGGAATGATTGAGCGCTGTGGTGGCTCTCAAGAGCTGTGATGCATCTTAAAAGTTCTCACGTTTGCACTTAATAGTTAATTAACACATGCATTGACTTCATTAGAAGCAATTAAAGAAACAGCTTCAGGTAAAGACATTTTGTGAAATTTCTGGATGCAGAGCTATTACGCATTCACATTTTCTGTCCTTTGAGGCTTTCTTCGAGGACATTTTACTGTCATTTTTTAATTTGCGGATTCCTGCTGATTATCAGAAATGTTCCTGAAACAATTACATTAGGATGAAATTAGATGTGGTTGTTCAGTTTTATTTGTAAGTAGTCCAGCATAACCCTGAAATACAAAGCTTGATTTAAAAAAAATATATTTAAAATGTTAGATTCATTAGTGTACCACTGCTAGCCAAAATGACAATTTATTACGATGATAGGGTAAGATTTGGTGTTTATTATTTAAGGGCTTTCTCACTAACCACAAAGAACTGTGTTTTTCATTTCTAAGCCAAAAGAGTAAAATTGTGCCTGGTCAAAATAATTTTCTAAAATTGTATGTCTTCAGGGAGCCTGGGTGGTTCAGTTGGTTGAGCATCCGACTCTTGGTATTGGCTCAGGTCATGATCTGACAGTTGATGAGATCGAGCCCTGCATTGGGCTTAGCGCTGCCAACATGAAGCCTGCTTGGGATATTCTCTCTCTCTCTCTCTCTCTCTCTCTCTCTCTCTCTCTCTCTGTCTCTCTCTCAAAATAAATAAATAAACTTAAAATAATGAAAAAATAAAACTGCATGTCTTCATTCAGGAGAGTAGTCCTTTGGAGGGCTCATAATGAACATCAGTCCTTTGGAGGGCTCATAAAAGCACAGATGCGTGGGTCCCCACGTTCAAAGTTTTTGGTTGGGGGGGTTCTAGAGTAGGGCCCAAGGATTTGCATTTCCAGCAAGTGCCTTTGGGGTTTTGATGCTGAGTCCGTGGACTTCACTATGAGAACCACTGCTTTAGGGAAAATTTATGAAGGGCTATGCACGAAAGCTTTTCTTCTGTCTTGTTTCTCTATTACGTGTGTTTCATGGTGAGATAGATAGATTGCTTTTTTGCTGAGAATTCAGTTGTGTATTTCTAATTGGCTTTTTACCACAGTTGTTTCAAATTGGGGAATTGGGTTTACGTTTCCTGGCAGGAGGGTAGCGGGATAGGAGTCACATAGAGACATGTTTTAATGGGTGGTTGAGTTTTTCTGGAGATGAAAATAAGCCTCATTTAAATTATTCCTGGAAATTCATTGAGTCATTCATTCGACACTTTCTTTATTGGAAACTCCTTACGTAGTGAGCATTGCTCTAAGCAGATGCTCCATAAATACAGAGGATGAAATTCCTTCCCTTATAGGATTGTAGGGACCCAAAACAGGCCACCCCAAGATGGACTACTTTAGCCTGAAGATGATTTTGAGCTAAAAAGTCCTCAGCCCAGCAGATCCAGGAAAATCGTTTTACTTCCTCCATCAACTACCGAAAAACATTTTGGATAGAGAACCTGCTTCAGGAAAAGAGCTATCATCGTAGATAACGATATTATGATATAAACTAGGTATGGGGGACAGGGAGGAACCTAGCAAGGCCTGATTAATCAAAGTCCTTTCTTTGTCCCGTTTCTGAATGGCCCAGTCGACATGTGTTTATGAAACGTTTACCCGTTTTCATCTGTAAATTGCATTCATTCCCTTTGAAGTTCCAGACCCCAGCGCCCCTGTCCTTAGTTCAGAATGACATGTATAACTCATTTTGCTTTACTGTTTTTAGAGTTTCCGTGTCTGTGCGGATTCTCATAGGTACGCTGTTAAATCTGATTTTCTCCTTTTAATCTGTCTCATGTCAATTTGATTCTTAGTTCAGCTAGAAGGACCTTGAGGGGACAAGATATCCATGTTCCTTGACAGGGTTTAGGTATAAGATGGGACATGGTAAGGCGTGGAGGGAGGGAATGGACAATAAATAAATAAAACTGGTCCTTGAACAACACATGTTTGAGCTGCGTGGGTCCACTTATACCTGGATGTTTTTCACTAAGTATAGGACAATATTGTGAATGTATTTTCTCTTCCTTATGAATCTTTAATAACATTTTCTTTTCTCCAGCTTGCTTTATGGTAAGAATACAATATATACTACATACTCCATATATGTGTTAATCGACTGTGTTATTGGTAAGGCTCCCCGTCAACAGTAGGCAGTTAATAAAGTTTTGGGGGAGTCCAGGTTAATACATGGATTTTTGACTGCATGGGTAGGTTAGTGCTTCTAATTCTCATGGTGTTCAAGGGTCCATTGTACATGACAAGTAGAAAATGTTATGAAGGGGCACCTGGGTGGCTCAGTCAGTTAAGTGTCTGACTCTTGATTTCAGCTCAAGTCATGATCTCATGCTTTAGGAGATCAAGCCCTGAGTCCATCCCTGCACTGACAGCGTGGAGCTTGCTTGAGATTCTCTCTCTGCCCCTACACTGGTCATGTTTTCTCTTTAAATAAATAAACAGTAAAAAAATGTTATTAAGAAGAATAAAGTTGGAAGAAATTACAGACAGTGATAGGGAGGGCTATTTTACATAGGGTGAGCAAGGGAGCAAGGCTGGATAAAGTGAAAGTTGAACCTTCAGGAAGTAAGGGATCTGTGCTCAAGGATATTGGAGGATGAGGGGGATACTTCTGCTGGAGGAAAATACTTCCATCCCAGGGAGGCTGGAGAGTCCTTGCTGTATTTGACAAACAGCAAGGAGACCAGCGCAGTTGGAACCCATTGGGTAAAAGAGGAGGTGGATGATGAAAGGCCATTTGATTTTATTCTGAGTGAGAAGGGGTGTCACTAGAGGGTTTTGAGAAGTGCAGTGAGGGGACTCGGCTTGCCTTTAGAAATAGGAATGTTCTGGCTGGCTGAATAGAGTGGAAACAGGGAAAGCATCCTAGGTAATAGACGATGAGTCAAGGGTGAGTAAAACATGCATATCTATCTGTTGCCACACTCATGGCAGACATCACAAATCGATTGTAGAGCCCTTTCCCAGTGATCTGAATATTGACTGGGATGACTTCCCAACACAGTGTGTAGCCAGAACTGAGCTCTTGGATGCTGCACATGAAATGAGATCTCTTTCTGTCCATCCCAACAGTTCATATGTCATATGGCTTCCAGTGCCTTATCCGTCCTTGTAAGAGGTCTGGGCATTTGCTCCCGATTCATTCACTCATCCACATTGTACATTGTGCAGTGTGAGGCAAAGAGTAAAAGGTCCACAAGTAAGCGAACTTGATAGTTTTGGATCATATGGACTGTGAAGAAAAGATGATGTGATTGACACCTGAAAAATGAGGCGTTGGCCTTTTCACTAACAGGGGCAGAGCATTCCAAGCAGAGGAACAGCAGGTACAGGGTCTCTGTGGGAAGACGGACTGCAGGGAGTGTGTTGAGGACACATTTCCTGTCTTGTCACCTGTGTCTTTGCAGCCCGTGTAAACTGTGAGCTCTGCAGCGCTCTCCCTGTGACAAGGTTGGCAAGTCCCTGCATTGCTTGATGGGCGTGATTCCAGAATTCGTTCTGGGCTTTCTCTTAACACTCTCCCATCCTAAATACTTCTCTTCTCCTGCACTCACTCTACCTTGTCTTCCTTTGTCTAAGCCAACTATCTCCTATCCATCCCTTTTCATTTCACCAGTTACCTTTGTTGAAGGGGATTACCTAGAGGAATACACGAGAATGGATTTCACATGGCATTTTATATGTTAATAACCTTATTAGTTTGGGAACTTTCCTCCTTCCCTCCAAAATTATTTGTTTTTGTAATGCCCATCTAACTTACTGCATAAATTTTGTAATAAATGCCCATCTAACTTACTCTTTGAGAGCAGGCAAAGTTACATACAAGAGAAATTTCTCATTTGGAACCCTGATACGGTAGTTGCTAAAATACACCCAAAGGAAAAAAATCGCTCAGTAGGAAAAATAAAACATAAAGGAAAACAATTATTTTATCTGTTTGAGAGAGCCATCCGGCCACAGTGGTGAGTAGTAATTGCAGTATTTTGTCATGGAAGTCTTTGGTTGTAAATAATAGATCTCTGCCTTTGCCTACATTTGTTTTATTGCCCAGTAGAGGGGCCTTGTGCAGCTGAGGGTAGTCGCAGGAGCTGGAGTTAGGGTGACAGGTCAGGGCGGCTGTGTTTGCAATGGCAGAGTTTCCCGGTGTGGGTGGGCAAGAATAGAAGGCTCAGCCAGAGGCACCTGTCAATGTTGTCAGCATCTGTGTTGACCAAGGGACTTGACAGGGAGTCCTTTTCGCTCTGCAATCCCTGAGGATGGCTCAGCGAGCTTTGGCTTACGTGTCTGTAAAGTGGAGTTGATCGAACCGACCTTTTGCTTGGAGGACGAAGCCAGGGTAGTGGTGATGAGAACAGTTCACACTTGAGGCACTTACTACCTGCCAGGCGTTTTCTGAAGCTCTGGCTGCACATCCTTTCAGTTAATTCTCACGATAGCCGGTGAGGTAGATACTGCTTTCCTCTTTTCCTGCCTGTTGAGAAACCATGACATGGAAAGGTGGCCTGCTCAAGAACATGCCACTTAGGGCAGTGCTGGACACACTTGAAGTGTTTATATCAAGGGAATGACTGCGGCTGCTGCTGGTTAATTAAAAAATAAATCAAAACATAGTTTGAATATATTTCAGAGTGTAGGAGATCAGATTCTTAATGCCTCTTGTTTTCTGTTTGCTTTGTTATCTGGCTCCATTTCACGGGACAAATTTATGTTTGTATTGTTTTTCTACTGATAAAAAAATGCTGTCAAAAAACGTTTAACCCATTTTCCCCTCCTCTAAATGCTTAGAGTATGGACATCCTGTCAAAGCATGATATCGGTTGGTCTTTTTGGATTAGGTCTTCTTTGGGCTCTCCAGAAGGACTCATGTTGATTCCCCTTTGATGGTAGGGGAGTCAGCATTTCAAATAACTCAGTAAATCGTTCAGAAATTGTGATTATGGGCCTCCCCCCACCCTTCTTCGAATTTTCATTGTCTTCAGAATGTTACTTGGCTTTCTCGAAAACACGGCCAATTTTTGTATGCTGTTACTCATGTTCCAGGTGCCTTGGAGCCCAGTGGTCAAAGGTCTGTATCTCAGCTCTGTGTTTAAAGCTTGCCTGATCTTAGGCAAGTCTCAACGTTTTAGAGTCTCATGAACACGATGATGATGATGATGATGATACTCATCTCATAAGGTTATGTGGATTATATAAACTATGTTGATGAAGTCAAGACCACCATAGACTTTTATTGTTTTCTTTCAATATACTTCATTTTCTGTGTGTTCGACTTTTCCCTCAGTATCTAGTTTTCTTCATAGTGTTCCTCCCCTCACCCCAGTCTCCATTCTTTCCATACTTCCATCTGTCCCACCAGTCCATCTAACCACCCATCTATCAACCTTTCCTTCCTTCCTTCTTCCCTCCTTTCCTTTCCTTTCCTTTCCTTTCCTTTCCTTTCCTTTCCTTTCCTTTCCTTTCCTTCCTTCTTTGTATCCATCGTCTATCACTCTACCCATCCTTCTTTCCATCTACCTAATTTCCCTTAATCTACCTAATTTCCCTTAATCTGTCCACCTGTCCAAGCACCCTTTATCTCTCCCTCCTTCCCACCTTCCTTTCCTCTCTCCCTTTAACCAAATGCCTGTTTGAAGTCAGGGCTCCAAATGGTGAACAAAACAGATACAGCCTTTACCTTTGTAGAGCTTACTGTCTTTTCCACTTGATCCCCATGTTCCTAGTATTTAAATAAAAATTTCATCTTATAGGTCAGGGCTCAGGATATGAGAATGCTGACCCATCTGATGCTTTTCCAAACAGCTGGATTGAAGATGGAGCTATTTGCCATGACTCCTTAACCAGAAGTGCTGAGCTGGTTGCTTCATTGGGAAGTTGAAGAGCAAGGGGAATGTTATTCAAAGAATAACAAGCACACAAAAAAACATTAGGAGAAGAGAGAAAATAGAGACAACAGGCATGCCTACTGACAGAGGGCACTGAAAATAAAGATGGGATAGGCAAATAGCGATGTACTTGGATGAAATAAAAAGAAGTGAAGGTTATGATAAAAATGAAGATCTTTAGGTGCAAGAAACTCCAGGAGCTGGTTTAGAATGTTATCAACCTGGGGCACCTGGATGGCTCAGTCGGTTGGGCGTCCGACTTCAGCTCAGGTCGTGATCTCGTGGTTCGTGAGTTCAAGCCCCGCGTCGGGCCCTGTGCTGACAGCTCGGGGCCTGGAGCCTGCTTCGGATTCTGTGTCTCCCTCTCTCTCTGCCCCTTGCCTGCTCATGCTCTGTCTCTCTCACTCTCAAAAATGAATAAATGTTAACAACAACAACAAAAAAGAATGTTCTCAACCTTAGGCCGTGATGCCAAGATGTGAGATACGCTGGTCATCAGTTACAAGGTTCTGGCCATATAGATGTTAATCTATATCATGGTCATCACTGAATAGATATTAATCATCTATATCATGATCATCTCTAAGTACATTTCTGTTATTTTACGTTGTTTATTTTCTGTCTCCTGTCCACACCCTCAAGTTTTCACTTAATGCTGTAAGTGCAGCCGTGTTCCTGGTGCCTAGAACAGTGGTTGGCACGCACAGAGCACCAAACACAGACTTTAGAGTACGTGCACTGAAACTTAACATGCAAGCAAACTGAGAAATGCATGATCCTACAGTGTGTAAGAACCTGGTGTTATTTAATGGTTTGGGCAGCACAGAATCACTGAATTGTCCTATGAGAAGATAACTGAACAGTTTTCAAATTAGGGTCTCCGTAGATGCAGGAGTTTCTTGTAAGTGTGTCCAAATGGACCGGGGGGAGAGAGAAGCGCTGAGCTGCTGGTACTTGGGGCCTCTACACCTCGCTTCATTCAGAGTGGCTCTGCTTCTATCTGGTTTACCTAGCTTCTACTTAGGATCTGATTTAAAATGTGGTTTCCTCTACTAAAAAGTTTCACATTAGATTAGGAAATATTCGTCATATGTGGCACTGCCATGGCAGTCCCTTTGGTCACCACTCTGACCCCTTGCAGACGTTCTCTGTTTTAGAGCCAGAATGATCTTTACAGTATAAACTTGACCACCCTGTTGCTCCTCTGCTGAAAACACCACAATGCATTCTCATCAGTAATAAAATGGTATCTACCATTGATTAAGTGTGACTAAGTCCCAGCACCATTCTAAGCATTTTGTGTGTGTTAACTCATTTGATCCCCTATATCGGATAGAGAATATCATCAATCCTCATTTCACTGATGAGAGAACCAAGGCTTAGAGGCATTAAAAACTTACCCAAATGACATGCTAGTAATTCTTCTTCAAATGAAAACAAAACTGGATTGGGATACCTGGGTGGCTCATTCAGTTGAGTGTTGGATTCCTGATTTTGGCTCAGGTCATGATCTCACAGTTTGTGGGACTGAGCCCTGCATTGGGCTCCATGCTGACAATGTAGAGGCTGCTTGGGATTCTCTCTCTCCCACTCTCTCTGCCCCTCCCCACTTGTGTGTGGGTATGCACACGCTTTCTGTTTCTCTCTCTCAAAATAAATAAACTTTAAAACAAACAAACAAACAAACAAACAAACATACCAGGCATCTTAAGAGATCCTAAACTTTTGTGCCTGGACCTTTTCTGACAGTCTGGTAAAACCTTCTCAGAATACTATTTTTAACTGCATAAAATAACACAACAAAGAAAACACTTGTTTAAATACAGTTAGCAAAATGTTTTTAATGTATGTGCTACATGGATCATAGAAGTGATATATGAATTTCTTTAAATGCATTAAGAAGGCATTATAACTTTATGATTTCAAAGCAATAATGAACATAGATAAATTTCAAGGTGTCTGCACAAACCCTAACATGATATGAAAATACTTCTAATTTCTATTGGTAAGAAAGTTGCAGGTACCGCTATAATACTGTCAAGATTTGTTGCTAAGATTCATGATAGATGGAAATGTTGAGTTTTCATTAAAGGTTAGTGAAAATCAGAATGTAATTTTTTCCATCCAGATCTCAGAGCCTTGGAATATGATTGTAATAATAACTCCTTCCTTATCTTGAACAGTGTAACTTGGCCTCTTACTGTCTGTCAGCCACATGTCTCCTGCACCTCCTTGATTTCTGCTCCCCAGACACACTGGTCCCTTTGGTCCCCCATATTCTCCACAGGGCCTTTGCACATCCTGGTTCTTCTGCCTGAAATGTGTGTCCCATCCCTTCTCGCTTGGTGAACTCCTCTCCTTCCCATCTCAGTTCAGGTGTCACTTTCCCAGGGAAGGAAGACCTTTTAGGTCTTCTCTACCAGGTCACTCTCCTCCGTTATAGCCCCTTTTGTTAGGTCACACTGCACCAAGTCAGAGCTACAGGTATGGGTTTATTTGTATAGTTAGTTGATCAAGGTCTGGATCTTCAAATAGAGTTTGAACTTTCTAAATGTATTAGTTTGTTAGGGCTGTCCTAACAAAGTATCACAGATGAGGTGGCTTAACCAACAGAAATTTATCTTCTTATACAATTCTGGAGGCTAGAAGTCCAAGATCAAGGTATGAGCAGGGTTGATTCCTTCTGAGGCTACATTCCTGGCTGTCTTCTGTCTCTGTCTCCATATGGTCTTGTCTCTGTGAATGTGTTCTAATTTTCTCTTCTTACAAGGATACCAGGCATATTGGAATAGGGCTCAGTATTATGACCCCATTTTAATTTAATTACTTCTTTAAAGACCCTATCTCCAAATACAGTCACATTCTGACATACTGGGGTTTAGGACTCCAACATAGGAATTTGCAGGGGTAGGGGTGGGGGCACAATTCAGCCAGGGACCTGAGAGAAAGGGTGAGTCCGATTTTGCTCACCACTCTGTCCCCATCACCTCACATAGCATGTAGCTCAGGGTAGTCCATCAATAAATATCTATTAAATGAATTAATATGCATATAAGTATAATGAATGCTATCATGCTTTGTTGACCGTTGAAACATTTAAAAACCATGCAATCGTATCGAACCTGCTGACACTGAGCTTACCCTTTGAGCTCTGTTGTTTGCTGCTTCTCAGTTGGTGTATCTAATCTAGGAATGCCAGCTCACATTAAAACAATTTTTTTCTCTGCCTATATCTGTCTACTGGATTCAGCTCAAGAAGTGTTACAGTCATGTGATTCAACCACAAGTACAGAAGATTTAAATTTCGACTGTGGAGTAATTAGTTGCAAACTGAATTTTAGTCTGTTCGGAAAGGTCGTGAGGGATGTTGTAGAGATGTGTATAACTAGGTTGCCTTGAGTTTTTTTTTTTTTTTAATAGGGAGTGGACCCTACCTTGAGAAATACTCTCTGTCTTGAGAAATACTCTCTGAGAGTGGTCTCCCCAGACAGTCTAAAGTTAGTTCACACATGTTGCTGGTTTGGTAAGGGAGTATGGTTCTCAAAATTTCATCTCTTACCATACAGAAGATCACAGTATTAGATCTTGGGATTTTACAGTCCTTACAAAGATCCATTTTTAACATAGATCATTATAGTGGTTAGAGTTTTATAGATCTGGCTGGAAGTCTGTCTGTCTGTCTGTCTGTCTGTCTGTTTAAACTCAGCAATTAAAAGAAAACAAAACATCTGCATTTTATGTTGCAAGTGTCAGAAAACCAACTCCAACGGCCTTTGGCAAAAAAGAGTGTGAAAGTGTCTGGAGACGGATTTACTAAGAACGTGTCATCAGGATTCAGCCCCACCCTTGTCAGCTGGATTCTCTTTCCTCCCCAGTCATTTGATTTTCAAGGAAGATCTTACCCTGCGTGAGCATATGGACTCCAGTAGCTCTGCTCAGCATGAGCGGTGGAAATTGAACTGGTCTTTGCCATTCTTCCACCAAAGTTCCACATTTAAATCTCTTTGGCTTGAATCCTATGACTCCCTTCATCCCACCCCCTCTTAGTCCTGTGGTAGGCAAAGCTAGACAGTGTGCCTCTCCTATGCCAAGGGTTAGGGTCAACTCAATGGAAACCACACGAACTGAGCCAGAGAAGGTGGTATGCATCCGCAGGAGAAAACGGAAGTGCTGTGACCCCAAGAAGCAGAAATGTATGCCCGGCATGTAAAAATAATGGGTATCCCGTTTGCCTGCCTTTAGCTTGGTGGCTTGTGAAAACCTCTTTTCCTGTAAGTAGAATGAAAACGATTTCAGTTAATTGAGCTTCTAGTTAGTGAAGCTGCAGGTAATTCAGTTCGTTACATAAGTAGGTGCTGATGGGGTAAGCAAGTGGTCATTCCCTGAGGTAACAGAGCAAAAGGGAAAATTCGGTTTAGGAGAAGATAACTTAGTGTGAATTGAAAACAAAATGTTCATTGGAGTTGCTGGTGGGACAGTTGGGCAGTTGGGAACGTGGAACCGAGGTCCCTTGGACAGTATCCTGTAGATATATTTTCCTATGAGAGCCCGAGGTGTGGACTCCTTTTTCATGTGATAATACTGTTCCAAGGAAGAGTTTATAGAGTAGGTGTTTCCCTTAAAGACACTGGTGTCTGAGTCTCAGAGCCATTATGTGTTTCCAACTGTTTACATTTGTGAGTGGCAGATTGCACTCGATGCCACATTTTAGTGACATAATATCACATGGCCTCCACAAGGACAGTTGGGGGCACACAAATCAGTCGGGGAAAATTCGCATTGGTTTCTTTTGTAGTGAGCTGCATTTCAACTATTTTTCTAGGGTTAGGGTTAATGTAGAAAAACCCGACTACAAACAGCTGGCAGTGTGTAACTGATCTCTTCCTCAATACTTCTCAACTCAGTGACTCCCTGTTTTACAATAAATATTTTTAGTGTTCCCTTTGTTATCTTAAAATGAAGTTAAATGGATAATACATCCTTGAATATAGCCAGTTCTTTAAATCCTGTAGTGACCTAACTATAGAAAATAAAAATCAAAGGAAAGCACGTATAGCCAATGAGGCTTATTGAAATATGTGCTTTGGCTCAAGGTCGCGAGAACAGTGCTTCTCTTATGAGTCTTGTTAAAATGCAGAGTCTGATCCAGCAGCTCTGGTCAGAGACCTGAGAGTCTGCATTTCTAGCCAACGCCCACGTGAGGCCAGGACCACTGGTCTCAGACCGCCCTTTGAATCGCAAGGCTCTAGTGGACCTACTGAAATAGCAGCTGCTTGCCCTTCCACTCAGAATCCCCCTGAGGGCTTCAGCCATAAAACCCACTGCTACCGATGCATTGCAGGGGCTGCTGAAAACGGGAAGCGTCATCGCTGTTGGTGATGCTGTTTCCTGAAACGGCAAACAGTCCTTAGTCAAGTTCCCAACAAAACAAAACGGCAATTTCTCCTCATTCTGCGCGATTTTGTGTGCGGTGCGTGTGAAAACTATAAACACGTCACAAGAAAGCATGCTTTGCATTTATGCGAACTGAAGCAAGGTTCGAGGCTTGGACTCTGGGCAATCCACTTGCCGACCGCTGGGGCAGTTTGCCGTAACACAAAGCTTGGGGACACCCTGCCCACCAAACCCCAGTTTTGCCTTTCAGTTGCTGTGGTAGCTTCCATTCTCTCTCTGTGTTCAGAAAACACCGCCACAAATATCCAGGGTGCCCCACAGGAGGAGGTATCATCTGTTGAAAACTTCTGAACCCGGAGACCAACCCATGGGAGTAGGTCACGGGGAGGTTCGTAGGTGTGATACGGCCCGTCCACGGTTGATTTAGGCAAGCTGTCCCACAAGCCAGTGCTCGAAGGAAATAAGAGAGTCTCAGTGATCGCACAGCACATGACAGCATTGCGGTACAGTCTTTTTGGAGGTGTTTTCTCTGCTGTTCACTTTGTTGCCCTAGTAATTGGGGAAAAAGTTGCTATGGCCATATTTGCAGCTGACAGATTTGTTTTGCACTGTGTTGCGAGAGGGTGTTAAATGCAGGCCTGGGAAGAATCTGAAGCAAATGGAGATAATTTTGGGGGGAAAAAATACATGAGTCTAACTTCCTAGTGTTAAAAAAAACCCACAAAAATCCAACTGAATAAATTTAAAGATCAAGTTGGCTTTATTCTGTGATTCATGAATCAGGCAGCATCCCATGTACCATAGACAGGAGCTCCCACGAGTCCCAGGAAAGGGAAGGTTTTTAAAGGCAGAGAAGGGGTGGAAAAAGTTTATTAGCAAAGAGTGGATTGTTTCAGGCTTAGGTAACCTACCTCTGGGGGAAAGACGGGGTCCTATCAAGGATTACCTCACTGTGCTGGCTAGGTAAGTCCAGGTTGACTAGTTCAAGGCCACATTCCTGGGAGAGGTTGAAACTGTGGAAAGGTTGGGTATGAAGTCTTGGATGGCTGACGCGAGGCTTTGCACACGACACTCCACTGGGTCCCTTGTTTCTTTTTAACACTAGTAACCACAGGCTGAATTGTTTTACCAGCTGTCGTTACCTCCCCCAGTGGTCCTGTATTTCCAGTGTCAGCCAGTTGGCATTCTCCTGACACAAGAAAGTTGAGAGCTGTTATTTTTATTTATCTCTTTTAGAGAATGTGATTTGAAGTTTATTTATTTATTTTGAGACAGAGAGAACATGCGGGGAGAGGGGGGGCGGGGGGGCAGGGCAGAAAGAATCCCAATCTGCACTCACAGCACAGAGCCGGATACAGAGCTCAGGCTCACGAACCGAACCGGTGAGATCATGATCTGAGCCGAAACCAAGATGCTTAACCGACTGAGCCACCCAGGCGCCCGGGCACTGTTATTCAGGACTCCGTAATCGGTCTGCAGTCACATCTTAGAGTTCTACTGAAAGTCTTATTTCTAAAACAGAAAAGATGGGATTAGCTGAGTGAAAATACGAATATGTACAATGTGTTTCATTAATTGTATCACAAGAGGTATTTCCGTTTCAAGGGATTACCATTTCTAAATTCAACATTACCGCCTAAAATAGCTTAACGGAAAATATTTAACCCTCAGAGATGCTGCGTTCTTCTGATATTGTGCTTGGTAAGAAATATACATGATCTGGATGATTTTTTTTTTCCCCATTGAACATCAAGTATTTTTAATACTACTGGAGCATAAAAACTATGTTTGTTATATACTGTTTGGAAAATACGTTAAAATTTTGAGAAAAAATTAAAAAGTACACAACAGGATGCATAAAAACCAACACTTGGAAAGGACAGCCACTAACAAGTATTTCTTTCCCCCCTTTTTTTTTAAAGTTCATCTATTTATTTTAAGAGAGAGAGAGAGAGAGAGAGAGAGAGAGAGAGAGAACACAAGCAGGAAAGGGGAAGAGAGAGAGAGAGAGAGAGAGAGAGAGAGAGAGAGAGAGAGAGAGAATCCCAACCAGGCTCTGTGCCGAGCCTGATGCAGGTCTCAATCTCATGACCATGAGATCATGACCTGAGCCGAAATCAAGCGTCTGGCCCTCAACTGACTGAGCCACCCAGACGCCCCAACAAGTATTTCCTTCTAAACTTTTTTTTTAATGTAGAAATAAGCACATGCTTAAATTTTTAACAAAACCAGAATAGTTCCTCTAGCTTTATGGTAGTGTTTTCACTTACTATTATACAGTGTACATCTTAATGATCCTTCATAGTTTAACCCTTTTTTATTAATAGAAAATTTCTAGTTAATGTATATTCACACTCAGTTTCACAAAACAGTACAGCAAGATCTTTTGTACACTTTTCCTAGTTTCCTCCCTTGGTAACATTTTGCAAAACTCTCATATAGTATTGCACCCAGGATATTGACCTTGATGCTGTTTACCAGTCTCATTCAGACGACTCCACTTTTACTGGTACTCGTTTGTGTGGGTGTATGCATTTGTTCTGTGCAGTTTCGTCACCTCCGTAAGTTTGCGTGTCTGCCTCCACAGTACAGGTACTGAGCAGTTTCACATCACAAAGTATCACTGTGGCTGCCCTTTTACGGCCACACTCACCTCCTTCCTGCCTCCCTGGCAGTCTGTTCTCAACTTCTAAAGTTTTGTCATTTCAGAAAGTTATGTTGATGGGGTAATAATACATGTGCACCTATTGGGATTGACTCTGGAGATTTATCCACGTTGTCGACAGTATCATTGGTGTGCCCCTTTGTCATTGCTGAGTAGTGGATGTCATCACACACATGCGCACCCCAGTTTGCTTAACCACTCACCGGTTGAAGGGCATCTTGGCTGAATTCAGTTTTTGGCTGTTACAGATAAAGCTGCTGTTGGGGCGCCTGGGTGGCTCAGTGGGTTGAACTTCCGGCTCTTGGCTTTGGCTCAGGTCATGATCTCATGGTTCATGGGTCTGAGCCCTGTGTCAGTCTCCATTCTGATAAAACAGATTCTGCTTGGGATTCTCTGTCTCCCTCTCTGTCTGTCCCTTCCCCTCCTCTCTTAAAATAAATAAATAAACAAACTTAAAAAAAAAAAAGCTGCTGTGAACATTCCGGAACAGGTTTTGGGTGTTTTGGGTTTTGTTTTTTTTTTTTTTCCCTTTTGTGAGTAAAAATTCCCCCCCCCCCCTTTTTTTTTTCCTGGGATCAATTTACACAAGTGTAATTGCTGGTCAAATGTTTAGTTTCATAAGAAATTGACAAACTGTTTTTTAGAGTGACTGTACCATTTTACATTCTCACCAAAATGTGTGAGTGTAATCCAGTTTTATCACATCCTCACCAGCATATGGTGTTGTCACTATTTTCATTTTATCCGTTCTGATAGGTGTGAAGTGATCTCACTGTAGTTTAAATTTGCTTGTTCTGAATGCAATAATGTTGATACAAAATAATACGTGCCTACATAATAATAATGTCGAGCTTCTTTTCATGTGCTTGCTGTCTGCACATCCTCACTAGTCAGATGTCTACCCAATCCTAATTGGATTTTTTGTAATCTTGAGGTTCAAGAGTTCTTATGTTCTAGGTAGTAGTCCTGGGTCACATAATGTGATTTGCAACTATGTGCTTCCAGTCTGTAGCTTGTCTTTGACATTCTCTCTACATGCGCTTTCATGGAGTAGAAATTTTTTGGATAAGGTTCAGATAATCAAGTTTTCCTTCTGTGTATTCATGCCTTGAGTGTCAGACATGGTGACGCTGATCCGCTAGCCCTAGATCCTAAAGATTTTTCCTGTTTCTTTGTTCCCCCCTAAAGTTTTATAGTTTTACATTTTATTTTATTTTATTTTATTTTAAATTTTTTTTTCAATGTTTTTAATTTTTATTTTTGGGACAGAGAGAGACAGAGCATGAACGGGGGATGGGCAGAGAGAGAGGGAGACACAGAATCGGAAACAGGCTCCAGGCTCTGAGCCATCAGCCCAGAGCCTGACACGGGGCTCGAACTCACGGACCGCGAGATCGTTACCTGGCTGAAGTCGGACGCTTAACTGACTGCGCCACCCAGGCGCCCCAGTTTTACATTTTATGTTTAAGTTCATGATCTGTTTCGGATAGATTTTTGTAAGAGGTGTGATGTTTAGGTCGATACTTTTTTTTTTTTTTTTTTTTTTTTGCCTATGAATGTCCACTTGTTCTAGCACCGTTTGACGAAAAGACTGTTCTTCCTGCATGGAGTACTTTTTGCACCTTTGTCAAAAATCAGGCATATTCGTGAGGTCTGTTTCTGTGTTCTGTATTTTGTCCCATTGGTTTATGAGTCTGTCCCTCTGTCTTGATTATTGTAACTATGTAGTAAACCTTAATACTGGGTAGAGTAATCCCTCCCATTTTATTCTTCTTTGTCCGCGGTGTTTTTGCCAGTCTAGGGCCAGACTGCTTGCTGTGGTTGGGTCTTTTCTAGTTTTGCATGGCTGTCCCTGATAGTCATTTTCAATCCTGGACTCATTTTCCAAGTGTTCCCCCTGAAAATACTTTGGTTTACTCTTAAAAAAATTTTTTTTAATATTTATTTTTTGAGAGAGAGAGAGAGAGAGGGAGAGCACATGTGAGCAGGAGAGGGGCAGAGAGAGAGGGAGATACAAAATCTGAAGCAGGCTCCAGGCTCCCAGCTGTCAATCCAGAGCCTGACACAGGGCTCGAACCCATGAACCGTGAGATCATAACCTGCACCGGAGTCTGATGCCTAACCCACTGAACCACCCAGGCGCCCCCGGTTTTACTCTTAAAAAACACAATTTGAGTACATTTGAAGATCTGATTGGCTTTGTTGAATGATTCATGAATTGGGCAACATCCCAGCTAGCAAGTAAGGGAGAGCTCTGAGGAGTTGTACAAAGTAGAAGATTTTTATAGGAAAGGGGGTGGGGCAAGAGAGTTATTAGCAAAAGAAAACGATTGGTCCAGGCAAGGCGGCTTCCCCTTAGGGGAAGGAGCAAGAGGCCTTATCATATAGATGAGTTCATCTTCCTTGGGGGATGGAGAGGGCCCATGGGGCAGATTCATCGGTGCTGATCTGAAAATTGCTGACTGAGCTGTTGAGACTACATTCTGAGGGGAGGATGAGAGTGCAATTAGATTAGGCATCAAGCCCCGATGCGTGGACTCCGCCTAGGTGGCCTAGGGGCCTCTGATTTTCTTTTCAACATTTACTGAGGAAACATTTTCCCTTGCCCAAGGGATTTGATACTTCTTTTTTTTATTCCCTCTCAGTTCCCTAAAAATTAAAATTGTGGATATGAATGATTGTATTTATGCCCACCTAAACCTGCCAGACTTACATCTTGCCACGGATGTGTTCTGCTTTTACATCACGTACTCACATGGGCATCTAATTTTTAAATTCTTTTCCGTTTGTTCAGGTTTATCTATGGGATTGTGAATGGGGAGAAAGGATAGGGATTACTCACTGGCCATCCACCAGTGTTCAGTTCAAGAGCAAGATGGCTTTGCGTTGGAGTCTCAGTGAACTTGAGCATTAATGTAAGTGCACAGGGTCTGCCAGTGTTTGTTTAAACAGAAAGTTTTTTGGAGTTAGCTTCTTTGGAAAATGTTTCCAAACAATGTGACAGCAGAATGATAGTATAAACTGTAATGTCTGTTGCAGTTGGGTATATAAACATATGAAGAGTCTTTTTCTTAAAAATGTTTGGGTTGTTCACGTACGGTGAAAACTCTGTAACTCACATTCAGGAATAATGGCAGGATAAAACAATGTTTTTATCTTTCAGAGTCATATAGGTCCTTTGTTACTTTTCAGGGCCTCTGAGGGAATAGCTTGTTTGGGACAGATGTTTCTAGATTGTGGGCTTAAGTATGCCCAAAGCTTTTGGAACAGAGAAGGAATAAATTCAGAGACAGTGATTTAGAATTATTTTCAGTATCATAAATAATGGAATGGGTGCTTTTAAGTGTCTCTCATGGTGTTTTAGCTAAGGAGTACCTAAATTCTGTTCTCATAGTTCCTGAGACACTTAGGCAGAATGATGAATCAAAGTACAGGAACAGAGATGCTTTGTCCCCAAGCTGCACTACAGATTTTGATTAAGCACATCTGGACCTACACACATATGGAGAACACCTTTCTTGAGCCCTTTGAGCGAGCCACAATTGCTTAAAAAACCAATGTAGGCCAAAACTAATCCTTTATCCTTCCCAAAGTTCAAACTTGAATATCCAGTCTTTCTAATCTACTATGAGAAAACTCATACCATAATTTCCTGGTTTGCCTGGGACAGTTCTAGTATATATCCTTGGTTGTCTCAGTAAAATTATTAAAATACCCTCTTGGACCCTTAAGAGTTTACATATTTGGATGCTAAATTATATGGCAACTGTAGTCTCAGCACACTCAGAGACCATCCAAAAGAAGGAAAGAGTGACAGCACAAGGCTTTGCGTTAATGGTTGAGGGAGTGCTACTCGGGGCTGCTGTCCACTGGTCTGTGTCACCAAGGGGATTTTGGGGTAGGACATGGGAATCTAGGAGAGATACTTGCAGAACTATTCTACCTCATTTCATGAGGGAATAGAAAGCATACAAAGAAAAAAGTTAAGATGTGAGACCTTTTTCTATAGGATTCCGTTCCAACTCTCTTCCCCATATTTAGAGGGGAAAAAGCTTTCAGATCAGGATGGGAACTAGACTTTGTCGGCCTTTCATCCCACTTTATCAGGAGAAGAAAGAAGGTCAGAATATCTCAGCCGTCTGTGCCTGCCCTTGTCCTATAACAGCCTTAAAGCTGCTATTGCCCAAGAACCTTGTGTCAACTAGGGAGATAGGAAAGATTCCACAGCCCCGTGGACTCAGACAAGGAGAATGAAACACCACCTGGGTTGGAGACCACATGCTGTTCACCCTGTCCAACCATTACAGTACTCTTCTTTCTGGAAGGTACAGGGAAGGTGGGTTAGAATTTTAATAGCACTTTTTAAGCACATAAGTAATGACACCAGCAATTTGTGTATCTCAAAAAATTTCATTTTAGACGAAAATCAAATTGAATGAAAATGAATTAAAATTTTCATTAGGAAGTAATTGTTACTATGGATTCCAGCATAACTAAGGACTCCGGAACATTGGACAATTTAGTTATAAAGTCACGCATTTCTCACTTAAGAAGACCTCTCAAAATGCAGAGCTGAGCATACCTTTTTAATAAAAATGCCCCCAATTCATTCTACTTTATAGGAAAAATTGAAAAGAATTTGCAAACCTCAGCACTTGATGACCAAGTTTACTGTGACATTCTTCCCACCCTTGTGAGTAGTCAATGGGGTTTGAGAACTACTGGCCAGAAATAGAGACATGACCCAGCTGTGGGCCGTGAGTCACCTGTACACGTAGGTACCATGCAGAGCCATCTGAAGGAAGCTCCCTCTGGTCCTATGCTTTTGGTTTTTTCTCTCTTCTTTTTTTTTTTTTTAATTTTTTTTTCAACGTTTATTTATTTTTGGGACAGAGAGAGACAGAGCATGAACGGGGAGGGGCAGAGAGAGAGGGAGACACAGAATCGGAAACAGGCTCCAGGCTCTGAGCCATCAGCCCAGAGCCCGACGCGGGGCTCGAACTCACGGACCGCAAGATCGTGACCTGGCTGAAGTCGGACGCTTAACCGACTGCGCCACCCAGGCGCCCCTCTCTCTTCTTTTTGGTGAGTTTTAAAAAATTGGTCCAGGGCAGCCTTTCATTAGGCTGTGGAATGCTCCTAAGGAAATTGTAAGATTTATCAAAGATTTATCTCCAGGGAGACATCATCTACAGTTCTTACCCCCATGGATGCCTGTACAGGGATGGTCCTCAGATGAAGTCACCGCCACACGTTAGATTTCAAGACCTGGCTCATATTTGCACAATGCAAATGCAGAATATTTGAGACATCTGAGTCTACCATATTCATATTTTTGAGCTAAAGGATGTTGGCAGGTAAATGGAAAACCTTCACCGTAGAAATGACACACTGTAGGGAAAAATCTCTTTTTCCGTCCACAGATATGCTTAGCTGATGAGAAATTAAACAACGTGATCAAGGAGGAAAACCTGAGCAAGTGAAACGTGGCGATAAAAAAGAGTTCTGTCACCAAATAGGCCATCATTCGCATTGGGAGATTGGATGGCTCTTAATTATTCATTTGGCTATCAGTGAAGATCGAAAGTTACGATCTTAGAAGTAGAAGACAAGGTGAAGCGATTCCCAGAAATCACAGAATAAGTGTGGATTTTCAGAAGCCTGTTGACTTTCAGGGTAGAAGAGAGATATTACCCCAGTTGATAGTCTTCTAGTTCACTGGTACCACAATGAAAATCTGGTAAACAAAACAGCACTGATGAGCAAAAGAAGGAAAAAACAAGATGGTATTAAGCATCCTCCATTAGCAAGGCAAGACCTGGGTGAGTGACAGCAGAACCAGATGTGACTGGGCTTCCCAGAGTCTTTATAGAGTGGACACGAGGATGTGTCGATTATCCGTTCTCTCTACTTAGGACCGAAGGACTTCTGTATGTTTTCCTTAATCCCATTATATTACCTAATCTCATGTAACACTCACTTTTATTTTGTTACCAAGGAAGAGTTTGATTTAATTTCTTGGTCCACAAAGTGGGTACTTAAAATGCTGGGTGAGTATCTAAGGTTTCTTATTAGGAATGAAACGCATAATAGAGTATTGACTTTTTGTCCTAATATGACATGTTCCCTCACGTTTTATTCTTTGGCTCATGCCTTTGCAGATTTGGATTAGGCAGAGTTGGGTCACTTGGCATTTGAAGGGTTGTACCTTTTGATGTGGGTACAAAGCATAGGAGATCTGAAAGAGGAAGAGGAAGAGGAAGTGGAGAGGTGGTCCCCACGCTTTGACACTAACTGCAGAAAGCCGTGAGGTGTAGGAAAGGAAGAGACAACACAAAATGGTGATACCCTCTCCTCAGTGATAAATTTGGTTCCCATTTGACTGTTGTTTTTTTTTTTCCAAGTAAGCTCTACGCCCAACATGGGGCTTCAACTCGTGACTCCAAGGTCGAGAGTCACATGCTCTACTGGCTCAGAGCCAGCCAGGCACCCCCAAGTTTGACTTTTTAAACTGCCTTCCTGTGACCGTGGCCTGACATGGTTTTTTCAACATGACCTGAAGCGTCCTTCTCCAATCTAACATTTTCCTTCTCTTTTCTTGCCCATTGCAGAAACATCCCCTTTTGTTGTGGAGGCCCAAACCTTGCTAGTCTCTCATCATACTGGGTCTTCCTTGATACCTCTGGACCACTGCCCCCAACCCAGCTGTCCCCACAAGGTGCCTCAGTGACTCTAGAAGCTTCTTCTCAGTCTTCCTATGTCCACCTTGCTGTTTGCCCTGGCCCCACCTTCCGGGCTCTCCTTCCCAAAGCTCCATGCACCTTGTTGGCTGATAGGAAATATCAAAATAGTTTAAAAATGAAGGCAAAGGGGCGCCTGGGTGGCGCAGTCGGTTAAGCGTCCGACTTCAGCCAGGTCACGATCTCGCGGTCCGTGAGTTCGAGCCCCGCGTCAGGCTCTGGGCTGATGGCTCGGAGCCTGGAGCCTGTTTCTGATTCTGTGTCTCCCTCTCTCTCTGCCCCTCCCCCGTTCATGCTCTGTCTCTCTCTGTCCCCAAAATAAATAAACGTTGAAAAAAAAATTTTTTTTTTAAATGAAGGCAAAACAAAATAGTTAATTTTTTTAAAAGTCATGAAGTTTCTCTCTCCTCACCCTGTTTATCTAAGTCTCAGCTCTAAAGATCTTGTTCATGGTTCAATAATAATAAATAATAACAATAATAATAATAGTAAGTGAGTGCACTTCTCTAGTTTGTCTTGAAGTACCCTGAAATGTTTATCTCCTTGTTACCATATTCTCCCTCCCCACCATGAAATTTTATATTCCTAAGGGGCCCTCCACAGCTCATAATAAAATACCAAGTGCATGGGAGACACTGAACTAATACTTGTTTTTATTAAATTAAGTACATCTGGTAGAACCCCTTTGAATAGCTCATTAGTAATGAAGTCTGGTAAGTTTGCATGTGAAGAGCAAACTGGGATATGTCGTTTCGTATTGTCAAACACAATATCGTCCCTCCAGAAAAATGCTGTTGGTTTTGTGTGGTTCATTGACAAATTCAAAGGATTATGTGACCATCTGTTTTCTATCGCTCCTGAGGAAAGTGGAAAAGGATTGAGCCCTGAGCTGACAATGAGAAGGGAGTAGAAGAAAGGCATGTTCACTGATGAAGTTGTATTGCAATGGACTGGATTATCCAGGAACTCTGCCATTTTGTTCCCCAGAGCCTTCAAGAAAAGGAGCATTAGGGCACCTGGGTGGCTCCGTCTGTTAAGAACTTGATTTCACAGTTTGTGAGATCATGACCTGAGTTGGGCTCTGCTCTAACAACATAGAGCCTCCTTGCGATTCTTTCTCTCCCTCTCTCTCTCTCTGCCCCTCCCCTTTTGTGCTTACGTGTGCACACACACACGCACTTTTTCTCTCTCTCTCTAGGTAAATAAACTTAAAAAAAAAAGGAGGATGGTTTTTGATGGAATTGGTGGATTTAACCTTCCTGAGGTGACCTCTGTGGGCTAGTTCTCATTCTGTTTTTAATTCAAGGTTTTTTTTTTCCCTTATTCTCCACATTTATATTTAATTATAAAAGAAATACGTTCATTAAAAATATCTGGTATTTCAGAAATTTATAGAGTAAAAAGAGGAAGCCTTTGCCTCACTTTCTTTCCCAGAGCTAGCAACTAGTAATTGTTCACTGTATGTCTTTTCATGCTTCTTACTTTAAATATAGACACATATACATGTACATGTCATGGATTTTATAAAAATGTGACTCTAGTTTCCATCCTGTCCTTTAGGGTCCATTTTCTTCTCATTATTGTGAGTGTGTAAGTCTTGTTTTTTCTTTAAAAAATTTTTTTTTAATTTTTTTTTTTTTGAGAGAGAGCACGAGCAGGGAGGGTCAGAGAGAGGGAGACACAGAATCTGAAGCAGGCTCCAGGCTCTGAGCTGTCAGCACAGAGCCTGATGTGGGGTTCCAACGCACAGACTGTGACATCGTGAGCTGAGCCAAAGTTGGACGCTTAACTGACTGAGCCACCCAGGTGCCCCAAGTGTCGTTTTTTCTAACAGTCCTATAGAATTTCACTGTTTAGACATGTCCTCGTTTTGTAACTGCTCTCATGTAGATGTATATTGGTGTTGTTTCCAAAATTCAATATTAAATATAATGCCATAAATGTCCTCGTGATGTACTGAAAGTGTGTCAGGAGTATGTGTTTCTCAGACCTCGGTGGATCTTTTTAGTGCACTTTTCTTCACTTTTTGGATTAAGTACTACTTTTTTTTTAAATTTTTTTAACACTTATTCATTTTTGAAAGGCAGAGAGAGACAGAGCGTGAATGGGGGAGGGGCAGCGAGAGGGAGACGCAGAAACAGAAGCAGGCTCCAGGCTCCTAGCCATCAGCACAGAGCCCTACGCGGGGCTCGAACTCACGGACCGCGGGATCATGACCTGAGCCGAAGTCGGCCACTTAACCAACTGAGCCACCGAGGCGCCCCAAGTATTACTTGATCCGTGATGGGCTTGATTTTTGTTTGTTTTGTTTGTAATATAGCATTGAATTCACTGTGCTGCAATTTTATGTGTGTTCATTCACTTGAGTGTATCTCTGAATATTTTTATGTACTCCGTAATTTGTAACTTTTAAACATTGAAGTATAATTGATGTACAATATCCTATTATTAGGTTCAGACATACAGTATGTAACTAATATGTGTGCTATAATGTGCTATTAATAAACTTTCAAGTAGTATCTTTCTGGCCCCTGTTTTTAAACTGCCATTCATGCTTTGGCAGAAGTTACTTTGAAACCGATGACGGCAGTTTTCTGAATTGATTTATTCTAACCAAGCATCTTCCATTATCCTTGAAGTTTGGAGGCCACGGGGGTTCCATTTTTAAGGCCCATGTGTTGCTGTTTTAAATTATACCACAAACTCCAAACATATGGCATTTTTCATTTACCCTTCCATCGCACATGTCCCTGAATATCGTAATTTTATTTTTATTTGGCCTCATGAATCTCAGTGCCCACACGATGTGATTGAAGCTGACGGTGCAGTTGAAGATTCGTTAGAGAGATCAGAGAGCATCGGGTCAGAATGTTTCACTCCCTCTAATTTTGATTCTTTTATCTTATAAGTTACAGCAGAGGCTGCAGCTTGAATACTTGGGTAGTGCAGCCTTAGAATATCAATCGAGCTCTCCTCCTCCTTCTTATTAGGAACCAGGAGCAAAAAGCAAATTGGGAATGCATTTTACAGGGTCTGCAGGAAGTTTGAAATTTATTTATTAACACTGAATGCATCTGTCAGGCTGCAGTGATGAGATTAATCCTCATTTTTAATATTTGATTTGCAACTGATTAATCGCTTGAAGCTTTTGCTGCGGTACAAATTTAGATTACTGATCTGACTGGGAAGTGTACCAGATTCTGAATTATACAGCAAGGTGTGTGCTGGGCAGTTTTCAAACTGGAGAACTCCTGGAACTGGGCTGGTGTGGGAGGGGAGGAGTACTGAACAAGTGAAAGGCACACTGGAATTGTGTGTGAGTGTGTGTGTGTGTGTGTGTGTGTGTGTGTGTGTGTGTTAACTCGAGGGGAAAGGCTGTGTTGAAGCTTGTCTGGAAATAGCTGCTATAGAAACTGGGGAAGCTGGGGGTGCCTGGGTGGCTCAGTCGGTTAAGCATCTGACTTCGGCTCTGGTCATGACCTCAAGGTTGGTGGATTTGAGCCCCGTATCAGGCTCCGCGCTGACAGCTTGGAGCCTGGATCCTGCTTCGGATTCTGTATCTCGCTCTCGCTCTCTGAGTCTCCCCAGCTTATGCTCTCTCTCTCTCTCTCTCTCTCTCTCTCTCTCTCTCTCTCACTCAATAATAAATAAATAAACTTAAAAAATTATTTAAAAAAAAGAAAATACATTTGAAGACTTGAATCCTTCAGCGTTTGCAAGAATCTTAACTGAAGCCCTCGTGCCAATCAAGCTGTGATTGTTTCTCTGTGGTGGTACATTATCTTGTTGGCGTTGTCAGAGTCTGAAAAATTCACAGGTCACCAAGTGTGGAAATCTGAGCTACTGAACATCTTTTATTTATATATATTTGTGCACACACACACACACACACATTTTGAAGAGTTTCTTTTTTAGATCAATTCCAGGTTCACGGCAAAATGGACAGGCAGACACAATGACTCTGTACCCCCTGCCCCCACACATGCATAGCCTCCCCTCTCATCACTGTTCCCACCAGAGCGGGGAATTTTTACAGTTGATGGACCAATATGGATACGTCATTATCACCTGGAGTTCATAGTTTACATTAGGGTTCACACTTGATGTTGTACATTCTGTGGGTTTGGACAAATGTGTAATGGCCCGTATGCATCATTGTAGTGGCATTTAGAATGTTTTCACGGCCCTGAAAATACTGTGTGCTCTGCCTGTTCATATTCCACCCCCTTCTCCAACCCCTGGCAACCTCTGATCCTTCTGTCTCTGGAGTTTTGCCTTTTCCAGAAAGTCGTATCGTTGGAATCATACAGGATGTACTTTTCAGATTGATTTCTCCCACTTCGTCCTATGCATTTAAGGTTCCTCGCTGTTTCCTCATGGCTTGATAGCTCATTCCTGTTTCGCACTGAATAACACTCCATTGTCTGGATGTACCACAGTCTGTTTGTCCATTTACCTACTGAAGGGCTTCTTGGTTGCTTCCATGACTTGGCGGTTATAAATAAGGCCACCGTAAACATCTGTGAGCAGGGTTTCATGTGGACATAATTTTTCAACTCCTTTGGGTAAATACCAAGGAGTGTGGTTGCTGGATAGTATTGTAACAGTATGTTTAGTTTTGTAAGAAACCTGCAAGAGTTCCTGTTGGTCCACATCCTGGCCAGCTTTTGATATTGTCGGTGGTTTTGATTTTGACGATTCTCACAGGAGCGTAGTGCTGTCTCCTTGTGTTAGGTTGCATTTCCATGACAACACACGATGGGGAGCACCTTTTCATATGCTTTTTTGCCATCTCTGCGTCTTTTTTTGCTGATGTGTCTGTTAAGGTCCTTGGCCCATTTTTCGTCGGATTGTTTTTTGTTTTTTATTGTCGAGTTTTTAGAGTTCTTTCTTTGAGGCCTCTTTACCGTGGTCATTGCTTGAGTCGTCAGCGTCAACTTCGTCCCCACCCTTGAGCTCTAAGTCTATCCTTACTGAGTTACAGTGTGTGCTTAAATATGAGGTGACCCCACGTGTAAGGTTTTTTCCATTTTGCTAATGAGAAGAATGGGGGGGTGGTTATTTTGCCAACTTGAATATAAAAGCTTTTAGGAATGTATATGAAATAGGGAATTCGTATTTACAGTATTTAATAATTTTATATTCTATAAAAGAATAGAATTATTACATTTTTCTGCCACTCATTTTATAACAGTGTGCACCTAGGACTCACTAGTAAAGAGAGAGAAGTAAACCTTGTGTCTGCACGTCTGATGGCCACTGTTGCAGAGGCTACAAAAGCCGGAAGTATCCTTAGAGAGATCCTGTCCACGGACCTTCCATTACACATAAGGAACACGAGCCTCACTGTAGGCGCCCAGCAGACTGTGACAGAGCAGGGGTGGAGTTCATGCTTACCCTTCTCAAATTGGGGCAAGAGTATTTCCAGAGGTTTTAAGTATCCAGGATTACCTGAAACCAGAGGCTAATACATATGATAACTCTCTAATGAGTCGTCAATTTAACCTCAATATTTGGTGGTCAAACCTAGGCACTCAAACTGTAAATATTCTTAAATATCTTCGCATAGAACCAGACATGGATTATTCCAGTGTATGGCACAAAACTCATGTGAAATTTCAAGATAAAATATGAGACATCAGGAAATTTGAGAGAATGGTTTTTTAGGCTTTACCTCCAGATCATTTCAGGGAATTAATTCATTGGTCACATAAGGGGTAAAAATATTAGTAGAAATATTTAAGAATTTCTGTGGTACACCATTCAGGATAGTATAAAGATGCTCTGCAACGTGTGCAACTTGAAATAAGGGACTTTGAGCCAATGTGAACTAAGCAGTCTACAAGCCTGAGTAAAAGTGCAATCCCGCCTATCACCGACAGATGGCGGTAGAAGTCATTTAGGTGATGTCCTGTTGGACTTGGGAACGAGTATTTTTTTTTTTTTATGTTTATTTATTTTTGAAAGAGAGAGACACACAGAGTGTGAGCGGTGGAGGGACAGAGAGAGAGAGAGGGAAACACAGAATCCAAAGCAAGCTCCAGGCTCTGAGCTGTCAGCACAGAGCCCAACACAGGGCTTGAACTCGTGAAGCTCAAGATCATGATCTGAGCAAAAGTCAGCCACTTAATCAACTGAGCCAGGCAGGTGCCCTGGGAACACTCCACTTCTCAGAACATACCTAACATACCACATGAGAAGCTGGGATAGAAGAAAGGAATTTTTCATTCTTGATCATGGCCTAGTGGCATCTCACTTAAGATCAACAGATTCCCTTCTTCTCTAATTCCACACTCACCCAGAAAGTTGGAATAGTTTAACACCTTAATACTGAGTAGCCCTGCCCTTGATAGAATGTACTAGTAGTACACATACGATCGGTTTCTAGTAAATTGATTTAGCTTTATCTGATCATGTCTTAATTGATAACGTGCAGTTTCTGGGTGGAAGGCTATATCATGGTCTTCTAATCCAGGAAGTTTCCCCCTTCCTTTCTACCCTCTCCAATACCTTTCTCTTCATTCTTGCAGGTTTTTTTTCCCTCTTTCCTTCTTGAAGAATAGCTATTCTCATTTTTGCTTTAACAACTCCAGACACTTTCAAGTGTAACCATTTTCATTTCATTTTTACAAGCAGGCATATAAAATAGAAGTGACCCGAACTGACGTAACCTGCAGATTATTCACAAATTGGTAGAAGGAAAGGAAAATGTCTTCTTTTAAGCTACTGGTTTGGGCCATCAGCATTTTTCTCATTTTGGGCTTAACACTAGCATATACAGGTATTGCAATGATGCAAAGTACTTACTTGTCATGGGATGAATTTTGTCCGATTGGGAACAGGATCTTAGATTTTCAGACTTAAGTCTGTACATCTAGGGTGTAGATAATTCCCACCTTTTTCTTTTGCATTTTCTTTTCTTTTTAAGTTTTATTTTTATTTAAGTAATCTCTATACCCAACATGGGGCTCGAACTCATGACCCCAAGATCAAGAGTTGCATGCTCTCCTGACTGAGCCAGCCAGGTGCCCCTCTTTTGCATTTCATTACATAAATAACATGAACACAGTTCATGAATCTAAAAGCGTAACCACATTTTAGTGTCACTTCAAGTCAGATTTCTAGGGAATACACATTGTGGTGATCCTGGTTCGGTTGGTTTTTTCGTTTGTTTTTTTTTCCCTCATGGATGCAGCAAACATTTTGCATAATGGGGAGATGCATTTCAAATTTTGGATTACATTTTTACTCCCTCAGCCTTTTTCTAGCAATGATTCTGCACTGGTTTTGTGTCTCCAGTGAAGAGATTGTATTTCTGTCCAAGAATCGGCTCTTGGCCAGATTGTCTCATAGTTATATAAAGATTAGAGTTGTATACGCTTTTCCTTTTAAGGATTTGACCCACTGTGTACAGTGTGGAGTGGTGGAAACTTCTCAAGGAGCAAAGCAAAGGGTATCAGGTGTTTTCACAGAATGGGTTGTTAGCTGTGGAAACGTCCTACCTTCAGTCTAGGTTTATGCATTCAATTTATAGATACGGGATTTGAGGCACAGAACAGGCAGGTAATTTCCCAAGATGATGTGACTCATTGATGTCAGATGTCTCTCCTAATAGTTTTTCCTGACTATCCTGCTGGGCCCTCAAAATTCTGATTTCCTGAATCAGTGGTAGGGCCTGGCATCTGCATTTTTATCTCATTTTTAAATGTACCCCCTAGGCATTTCCAATATATAGCCAGATTTAGGAATTCCTGGGCTCTGTTTCCCTGAATTTTTACAGAAGTGGCTCTCAGTCACGGTTGATTTTGTTCGGACTGAGTTTGCTTCCTGCTGAAGACGTTTAATTGTTACAAATGGGAATTGCTCCTGATATCTAGTCGGTAGAGACCAGAGATGCCGGTCAACATCTGTAATGCACAGCATTCCATAGCAAGGATTTACCCAGCCAACAGCGGGGAGAAGCAGCAGATTTACAGCTCTGGAATCTCTCCAACTCCAGATCAATTTTTAGTTCTCCCCAGCTCTCTGACTTAGGCAAGTTGCATAACCTCTCAAAGCTCAGTCTTCTCATCTGGAAAATGGGGATATCAACAGGATAGGTCACAGGGTTGTGAGACGTAATGGAAAGTACTTAGAAGAATGCATGGCCGATGGTCAATTCTCAGTAAGCATTAGGTGTTACAATTAATTCTCATTACAGTTGATGACTTTTACACCTCAGAAGGCATAGCTAAAGACAGTGGATGAATAGCTTCCAAAGGTCGAAAGTTACAAAAAGCACTTGGACACATTCTCGGGGCTTGTTGATTTTTGTTAAATTGAAAAATGCAAATGTGGGTGAGGCTGGGGTTTTTGTATGTATCCAGTAAGAGAGATGAGGAGTGCGCCCAGTTCCAGGGCTGTGGCCGTATTTGTCCTCATGAGCTTTGGAGATGGTGGAGACTCCTGGGGGCGGGGAGTAAAATCAGACAAGCTCTGGTGGTGTTGACTCGGATCCCAAGGAAAGCAGGGCTCGCCAGCTGCTTGGCTGCAGACTCCTGCTTGCTCTTCCTTTAATCCTGTGGGAGGTGAAAAAGGGGTAATGGGGCAGGCGAGAGGGAGTGAGTTTGGGGCTTACGTCTGCTAACATTGTTGCAAAAAATCCTAGCCAGGTTGTACATCCCCGAGGGGGCAAAGCCCTTTGCTATGCTTTTTCCATAGCCCCTGATGATGGCATCTGTGGCCGGTTGTCGCTGTGTCTCCCTGAACATTTGCTGTTGGTTACAATTTGGAGCAACCTCAAAATTTTTGTGTAATCTGTTTCAAAGCTGGGAATTCAAAAGATTCAGTCTCTTTTGCAGAGCCCAGCTGGCTCACTTAGGCGGGCAGGCAGCTCTTGATCTCGGAGTTGTGAGTTTGAGCCCCACGTTGGGCGTAGAGTTGACTTAAAAGATTCAGTCTCTGCTTGAATCACATTTTAAGAAGTCGTAGTAATGATAATAATGATGACAAACACATTTGTTTGTATGTGTGCCCATGTATGCACATGTATATACCTATAAGTGTGTGTGTGTGTGTGTGTGCACGCGCGCGCGTTGGTAAACATTTAACAACTGACTCAGGCTTTGGTGAGCATTGGCAGATAGCAATGACTATGGAATTGGGAAGGATTCGGCTCTCAGGAGGCATTAGGAGCCAGCTCTGGCCCACAGCTGTTTCATAGCACTTGCGTGTGCCAGGTGCTGTAATGAGTGCTTTAAGTGCTCATTTAAACTTCACGTCCGCCTTTTTGACGTAGAGGTACTACCGACATCCCCATTTTGCACACGTGTAAACTGAGGCACAGAGGATTTAAGCAACCAGCCCCAGGTCACACAGCTGAGTGAATGGCAGAATTGCAATGGGGATCCAGGTACCCTGGGTTCAGAGTTCACGTTCTGCCCTTCAACATTATACTATTATTGGCTTAAACACTCTGTTATCGGGGCGCCTGGTGGCTCCAGTAGGTGGAGCGTCCAACTTCGGCTCGGGTCACGATTTTGCAGCTTGTGAGTCCAAGCCCCGCATTGGGGTCTCTGCTGTTAGCACAGAGCCCACTTTGGATCTTCTGTCCACCCCGTCTCTCTGCCCATCGTGCGCGTGCATCTCTCTCTCTCTCTCTCTCTCTCTCTCTCTCTCTCTCCCCCTCCCTCTCCCTCTCTCTCCAAATAATTAAAGAAAACTTTAAAAACCGCTGTCATCAATTTAAATTTTCCACAAGAGTCCGAACTTAGATCTGAAAAGACTCTCCTTCCTCCTGGCTCTCTCTTTCCTCCCATACACGCAGCCCTTCCTTCCCCAGCCGGCACCAAGCACACGTCACATTCCTCACTCGAGAATGTTTCCGTTGGCCTCAGAAAGTATAATTAAGTTTTATCTTCTGGCTGCTTTTCTCACAGGAGTCAGCCACCATGGAATTCTGATGGATCACACTCTTGTCCGTCTTGCGTTTGATCATTCTGTTCAAACTCCATCAAGGCCTGCACCTCCTTTTAGCCCACCCATCATATAGACACATGTACCCCGGTCTCACTTGTCCACTTTTGAATTGGCACTCAAAGCCTAGCCCCGTGCTCCCTTCTTCCTGGAGTGCCCCCCCCCCCCCGCCAATATCATCAAATAATTGAGATAAAGGCCTTTTGAAAAGGAGAATGTCACAATTTGAAGACTTTTCTCCCCATTCGTCTTTAAATATTTTTTTTTTGACATTTATTCATTTTTGAGAGACAGAAAGAGACAGAGTGTGAGCGGGGGAGGAGCAGAGAGAGAGGGAGACACAGAATCCGAAGCAGGCTCCAGGCTCTGAGCTGTCCGCACAGAGCTCGACATGGGGCTCGAACCCACGATCCGTGAGATCATGACCTGAGCCGAAGTCGGACGCTTAACCGACGGAGCCGTTCCGGCGCCCCTCCTCCCTTCTTCTAGCAGGGAGAAGGAAGCCATTTTGTTCACTGTGAACAAACAGGACACAACTATTTTTATTGTGTGAGAACATTCTTTTCTCATGCGTGTCTCTCTCCGAGGATCACCGTAGGTGTTTGTCAAAAGCTCTTGTCCAGTTGGGGATGGATACTGTCAGGCACAAACATTTGGTGAAGCCAGAGCACATCTCCTCCTAGTGGTGGCCCTTCATTATAGACATGCAGCACAAGGCACAGTTCTGGAATTTCTGAGGGAGCCAGAGCTGTGTGGTGATTGGTCGGTGAAGCACCCTCACACTGAAGAAACCTGAGGATCCGTCAGCGCACTGAAGGGGCCATTAGTGGTGAATGGTTATATCTTTCTCTGTGGCCTCTGCCCTCACGGTATTCAAGCACCATTTCTTAACGTTGTTCCCCAGCACTTAGAGGTGTTTGAAAGAAACCCACCGCCAACTCAGTCGGGGAACTTTCCCTGAAATGTATTTTAGACGTGTTTCATTCCTTTCTTCCCTTCAGGGCTTCTCAGAGCTTTTATTACAGTACTAGGTGATTGAGTGTCTACAGGGTTTTATCCAGCATTATCCAGACTCACCTGCCATAGAAATCTTTTTTTTTTTTTTTTTAAGCATTTTATGTGACTCGTGTTCAGCAGAGCAGCCCCTGGGGACTTCTCTGTTGGAGATACACATTGTTGGACATTTGGGGATGACCCTAAGATCCAACCTGGAGTCAGGTGTTCTCTTAAGAGATTCCATTTCCAACTCACCATTCGTAGTCATATGAATCTCTCTGATTATCTTTCAATGCTAAAAATTGTTCCAGTTACTTAATGTTAAAACATCGCTCCGGTTACTGATGGAGTAGTCTGTGGTTAACACACATACACTGATGGCAAGTTTTAAGGAGGTGGGAAATTAAAATTGGCTGACAGTGACAGAATGTCAGTGACAAACTCCTGCTCTGTATTGACCACACGAGTCACTGTCACTGTAGTTAGTATAGAATGGCTTGTGCCTCAGCAGCTAGACTTCTGGCTAGAATTTGGTAAGATTACTTTTTTTTTTTTTTTTAAGTAGGCTCTATGCCCAGCATGGAGCCCAGTGCCGGCTTGAACTCACCACCCTGAGATCAAGACCTGAGCTGAGATCAAGAGCTGGACACTTAACCGATTGACTACCCATGCGCCCCTGAGGTTACTTTTTGAATCACCATATGAAAGGTGCTTGAGAAATTTTCTTCCTAGCGGCTTAGGAAAATTGGTGTCTGTAAGCAAAAATATAAGCCAAATCAATTGTGCCCTGTGTGACCGTGGGCCCCTCTCCATGCCATACCAATCAAATTTGAGGTGTGACTTTTAGCACTTTATGGAATGGCCACATGTACAGCTGGATGAATTTCCCTTTCATGTTTCTGGATGTACCTTCCTGTTGGTTTATGTACATGGATGTGTTGGCCAATGCACTTTTTTTTTTTTTACATTTTTGTTTCAATGTTTAGTTAGTTATTTTTGAGAGAGAGAGAGCAGGGAAAGAGGCAGAGAGAGAGGAGAGAGAATCCCATGCAGGCTCTATATAGTCAACACCAGGCCTGATGAAGGGCTCAGCCTCACGAATTGTGAGATCATGATCTGAACCAAAATCAAGAGTTGGTCACTCAACTGACTGAGCCACCCAGATGCCCAGCCAATAGCATGCCTGAATGAAGCTTCTCTTTCATGTGTTTTCTCTGAAAGGGAAACACAACCTTCTTTTTCTTTCTTTCTTTCTTTCTTTCTTTCTTTCTTTCTTTCTTTCTTTCTTTCTTTCTTTCTTTGTTTTTCTTGCTTTCTTTTTTTTCTTTATTTGAGAGAGAGAGAGAGAGAGAGAGAGAGAGAGAGAGAGAGAGAGAGATTGAGTGCACAAGTGGGGAAGAAGCAGAGAGAATCCCAAGCAGGCTCTGCACAAACCTGATACGGGGTTTGATCCCACATTTCCTGAGATCATGACCTGAGCTGGATCAAGAGTTGGACCGTCAGTTGACTGAGCCACCCAGGCACCCTGAAACACAGCCTTCTTGCACTGAAGAATGATAACACGTTAGCACTTGATAGCCATTTAAAATAGAGACATCACTTGGGGCGCCTGAGTAACTCAGTCAGTTGAGTGTCAGACTCTTGATTTTGGGTCAGGTCAGGATGCCAGGGTTGTGGGGTCAAGCCCCGTGTTGGGCTCTGCACTGAGCTTGGAGCCTGCTTAAGATTCTCTCTCTCCATCTCTCTCTGTCTCTCTCTGTCTCTCTTTCTCTGACCCCTCCCTTGCTTGTGTGTGCTCTCTCTTTCTCTAAATCAAATAAATTTAAAAAAAGTAAAGTAGAAAAATCACCCCCAAACACAAAAATGTGAAAACATGTCATTAAATAGATCGTGAAAAGGACATTGCCTATATACCTCGAGAGTGAAGCAAGAGCAGAGCTGATATCACCGTATTTGATCCCAGTTGGTAACATGCATGTTGGGTGACCACAATATCTCATCAATCTATGCATGTCTGCAAATTACAGCAGAAGTGTGACAAGTGTTGATTTGGGGGTTACAAGTACATTTGGGGGGGGGTGAGTTCACAAATGCTTACTCCATGAATAATTGGGATCGGCTGTATTTTCACGTGTGAAAACTAGATTGGGGAACCACTGTGGTGTGGTCAAATTGAAATCCCTCTTCCCGTTAAGAATAGCGTGACCTTGGACAAGTTATTTACTATCTCTTAGTCTCAATTTTTTGTATGTGTAAAATGTGGCAATATTAGGTATTACCTCATAGGACTGTAATAGGCATTAAATGACATAACCATCTTAGAATAATAATTTCCGTACTCAGTAAATGTTGCCTTTTATGTTCTTGGTAGTGGTAATGATATGAGGCTTGGAGACACTGATCCTGAGGACAAGTGTCTACTAGGGCTACTTTATCCAAATGGCTTAATTTTTCTGGATCTCTCTTTTCTCTTCCATGCCTTGCAAAATGTAATAATTCCTCGGCAGAGCTATTGTGAACTGACATCCCATAGGACACGATTTGGTCAGTTCTGATGGGACAGTTCTGATGGGAACCGTTGCAATGTCATGGAGAAGGATGATTGCGGCTTACCATTTTCCTATCAATCATCAGTATCACTTAGTTGGAATTTGTGTTTTGTCAGGGACATTATTTTTCTATGAGGGTTTAACACTTTTGGTGTAAAGCCCCTTCTGCAGCCCTTGGCATATTATAGTTCTTGTTCACTGTAATTCTCATGCTTCACTTTGGGCCTGTGGTTCACAGTGGAAGGGATTTTGCTCCTCAAGGGGCATCTGGCAATGTCAGGAGGGCTGTTTTGGTTTGCACAACTGGGGAGGCTCTTACTTGGGTCAAGTGGACAGAGGCCAGGAATGCTGCTGAGTGTACTACCCGGCATAGAACAGGACGACCGCCTGTGACCAAGAACTGTCCAGATCAAAATGGCAGCCGTGCCAGAGTGAAAAACCCTGCACTGAACTGAAAGCTCCCTAAGGACCAGCACCTGAGCCCTGGCAGAGGAATGGCTTATTCTCCTGAGCCCTGGCAGAGGAATGGATACCTGCTCGGCCCACAGTAGATACCTCCTGAACGAAAGAATCTCCACACGTGTCCAGCCTTTTGCTTGGCATGTCAGCCCATGGGCTTCGTGTTCTCAACATCTTCAGACTTCGTCTTTATCTCTTCCCTTCTGATTGTGTTTCGAAAATTTCAGTTTTGCTATATTTCAGACATAAGGAGAAAGAAATTGCCAGAAAATCGTGCACACAGTGTTCAAAGTAGGGTCTAAGGACTGGTGCCAGTCTCCAAACTGTTAGGAGTCCGGAAGGAGGCCAGGAGAGAAAGTGGGAGTAAGAGTTGAGACATTTTGGTAGCAAATGCCCGATGCTGCGGTCTTTCTGTTGTCTCTATGAAAGTGTCCGTGTGTAGCACTGTGGAAATTGAAGACCCTCGTCCTTCACGTCCAGTATTTTGAGAAGCACAGATAACGGGCGCTCAGACTCTCACTTCTGGATTTCACAGATGTTGACATGGTGCTAACTTAAATTCATATTCGTACCTCTGTCTCCATCTCATTCTGTCCCCTTTGGTTCTTTTTTAAAGAAACACAACATCTTAGATACGTGCCTGGCACAGGTAGGTGCCCCTTGGAACAGGTTCTTCAGGAACTCTGCCCTGCACCCCACGTCACTGCTCTGCTGTACTTCCTCTGCCCTCAGCTGACAGGGAGTTTCAGGAGGTGGACAGAAGCAACTGCTAGAAAAAACAGCAAACAAAACATACCTACCATCGGGGCGCCTGGCTGGCTCAGTTGGCAGAGCATGTGACTCTTGATTTCGGGGTTGTGAGTTTGAGCCTCACATTGGGCATGGAGTTTACTTAAAAAAAAAAAAAAAACTCACCATACTGACTTCTCAAGCTCCTGCTTAGATTAGGAATTGGTACACTACCTGTTTAAGTAAAGTTTTACTGGAATACATCCATGCCTGTTCATCTACACATTGCCCGTGACTGCTTTTATGCTGAACCCCTGAATTGACTAGTTGCTACAGAGTCCGTATGGTCTGCAAAGCCTGAAATAATTACAGTCTGGCCTTTTACAGAAAGTGTTTGTTGATCCTTAATTTAGATGAGTACTTTTTCATGAAAAACCAGGCCTTGCTGCCCATTTTTATGTCAGATGTATACAATTTGGCTTCTTCATGGATTGGTAGAGAGGGAGGGGATTGATTTTTTTTTTTCTCTCTCTCTCTCGTTTAATTCACTTTTGGTTTGTTCTGATTGAGATTGTATCCTGACTTTGACTGTAGAGTTCTTGGTAGTTTCTGTTTTTTCAGGCTGTCAGCGGCCTGCTTTCTTGGTGACAGCGATAAAGAAATACCAAGATGATTGTTGGAATAGTGATAACAGGTTAACAATTACTGGTGCCAAGTGCCAGACTATAAACTTTATACACTTCGTGTCACAGTGAACCTGTGATTCCCCATTTTCAGATGAGGAAACTGAGGCCCACGGATGAGAATCAGCTTGCCTAAAATCTCCCAGATGAGAGCGAGCAGGGGAGGGATTCCAACTCAAATGCCTTCTGGGTTTTTTTTTTGGAAAAAAAATTTTTTTAAGGTTTATTTATTTTGAGAGAGACAGAGACACCGCAAGTGGGGGAGGGGGAGAGGGGCAAGAGAGAGAGAATCCCAAGCAGGCTCTGCACTGCCTGCACAGACCTGTTGCGGGGCTCGAACTCACGAATCTGCAAGATCATGACCTGAGCTGAAACCAAGAGTCGGACGCCCATCCGACTGAGCCCTTCAGCCCAGGTGCCCTTCACCTCAAATGCCTTGTCCTGGGCCCAGTTGTAAACCTCATGGAACAGGGCCTATTGGTTATTGATGTCTTGTTGTGGTTTGTGTTGTGCCACATATTTGGGGATGTTAATTTTCAAGCTTTTTCCTGGAAAAAAACCATGATGCCATTTTAAATGGCTGTTTTCCATGGAATTTGTCCTTGCTTAAAAATGAAAATGACTTGTGTGCTTAATAAGATGCCACTTCTACAACAACATACAGAATTCATTTCGTTGACAGGAGATCACTTATTCTGTAATTTACATATGATAATGGAGGTGTTGTTTGACATTTGCTTTGCTTTCCCACTCATTCTAAATTCCAGACTGGGGTTAGGGAAGGCGGGATTTACCCCCTGGGGGGAGATATATACCCACAATCAATCTGGTTGCAAACCATCCTGTGAGCATATGTGCATGAGGGCATGCATTTGGGCTTTTCAATTTGTTTTTTGTTTTTTGGTTTTTTTTTTACTTTCTAGAGCTCTAAAATACTGTCAGGAAAGATGATTCTGTGTCCTGAAGGGTGCCTAATTTACTTCAGAAAATGAGTATTCATGCTGGAATCCTGGGGTGTAGTTTAGTGTTCTGTTTGAAGTGCCTACGAGGTGCCAGTTTGATGAGTGTATTTTTGTTTGAACTTGGTGCTTTTCTCCCTCCCAATCTTATTCCCAGAATTAAATTCTAGTAATAATTGGTCCTTTGGCATCGTATGGATGATTCCACCGTGTGGTAATAGCTTATTATGGAAGACGAGACATTGTGGCCTCCCACGGAGATGATGTTCCCTGTTCATCTTGTTTCATTATAGCAAAATTTGTTTAATCTGAAAGTGAAAAGGATCATTAGAAGACAGATGTCAGAAAACTTTCTGACACTCCAGCTTTCTGTGAGTTTAAGCATGGCTTGAAGTAATCATAGGATAAGAGTAGAAATCTGGCCCATTTTCCCCTAATGAGATCTAGAAACTTTTCCAAAAGACAATAATGGTCTTTGTTCCCAGTGAATGTGTTGAGATCCGGACTGTCAGGGGACAGTCACTTTGTATAGCCAACCCCTCCCCAAAAGGTTAGTAAATATGGGTGTTTGACTATTTATCCTAACCTTGTCTAAGTTTTCTAGGGACTTTCCTGTGTGCCTAGACTAAGCCAAGTCTCCCCAAGTATCTTGTACTTGACTTGTGTTATACCCATCACAGTTTTGAATATTTGTATAATTGTACATTTAATGTCTGTTTCCACTGCTTGACTGTGAACTCGGAGCGAGCAAAGCCCTTATTCCACATCTTCCCCTTCATGGCATTAGTATTCTACAGAGTGGGTATCATGGGGCGGTCACTTAGTGACTATCTGTGGAATGAATGAATAAAATCAATGACGTCTTACGTCACCAAAAATACTGATTTCCCTTGGAGGTTGAAACTATGCCTTGTCATCCTTGTGTTTACCCCACAACATAGCACAGAGGAGTCATTTTGTAAGTACCAGTTACATTGGAGAGCTGAGTGATTTCTGCGTGGCCAGCTTATAATTTGTGTCTTTTCAGTACTGTTGTGGCAGGCTATTCACCTCGGGCGGCATCCCGCATGCGGAGAGAGAGCAGCCAGACTCTGGGAACCGGCTTCCTTCACCACCTACTCATTTGTAGGTTTGGGGATGAGGAATGTGGAACTTGGGGCTGGCGTCTCTATGACACAGGGAGTGGTTCGGTGCCATTTTTCTCCAGAAGCTGAATGGAAGGCTCTGGGATAATTAATTGTACATCATAGCATTGTGGTTATAAGCATGGCCTTGGGAGTCCGGCGGACTCTGTAATTCCTATCTGGGTAACGTCGGGCAAGTTATTGAATCTGGCTGAGCCTCCTTTTCCTGTTCTACAAAATTGCGATAAAAATAGGACCTACCTGTGGTTATTGGGATTAGGTGAATACAAAAGGCTGGCATGAAACACATAGAAAGGGAGCAACTATCATTAATCCTTAAAGAAGGAGGTGTGATTGTAAGTTCTGGTTGATTCCTAGTATTTATTTTATCTTCATCCTGATGGAGTTCTATCAAAGCACGGGGCAAGAAAACCCTCAGATTCAGACCCAGCACATTTTTATGCTTTGTAGGTATTTTATTTGGTTTTGGCTTTGGACAGAAAGTTTTCCTCTGAAGTAGGCAGGCACAAAGTAGCTTGTGAGCTGATTAAAAATAAATCTAAGTTGGATTTTTAAAGAACAGAGAGAGACACTGTTAGAGGACTTGTGTCCTATAACTTTTCTACTTAAAGTGTAGTCCATGGACCACTACCATTGGCATCACTTGGGAGCTTGTTAGAAATGCAGAATTTTAGCCAGTCTTAGGGAACTAGAATCAGCATTTTCACCAAATCCTTAGGCGACTGAGAGGCACATTAATATTTGAGAAGAGTTGCCCCCACAGAATTCATTTATTTAGGGCTTTGATTTGGTTTCTAGCAACGTGGAATCTTGGTGCATATAGGCAGTATTAGAGGAGAGAGCAGGTAAAAATCTTTTAAAAATTCAGCCTGAGGCCAAACCATCATCAAATACAGAACAATGTACATCTTTTTAAGCAATTTCCAGTCCCAAATCTTCTGCACATAAAATGTTATGAAATCTAAAAGAGGCTAATAGAGTTAAGGTCACCACCAAAGGTCAAAAGACACTGGAACCTTCTAGTACCAACTTCTTCTTCCAGGGGGAGAAAATGAAGAGGGGCTATCTAACAGAAGATGGGAATAAGTGAAAGAATATGTATTGTGTTTACTACTCCAGACGCAGTATGCGTCTGGAAGTACCAAACACGAGGCACAATAAGAAGTATGATGACCGTGGAGCCAAGGATAATGATACCAATAGGTTGTATTTATGGAATACCGGCTGAGTATTGGGCTACGAACTTGATAAGCATCCCTGCCTTCAAACCCCACAGCATCCCTAGGAGATAAATACTGTTGGTATCACCAATTTTAAGAGAAGGAAACCAAGGCAGAGACAGGCTAAGTATCTTGCCCAAGGTGTACCGTAAGTATGCAGCTGGATTCACACGCTAGAGCCTGTGTGGATACTGCCTCCCAGAGAGAACACATAGAAACGACGCCTTCGGATTAAGAACCATGAGGGAAAATGCCCTCAGTTGTGTGTATCCACAAGCTGGCAATGTGGAAAGCTGCATGCAACGAATTATTTAAAGGGTGAGTTGCATTTATTCCCCAAATCAACAACTTCGTTAAAGGGAACACTAAGTGGAATCCCTAGCAATTGGGGAATGACAGTGCAGTGAAATCTACCCTGTTCAACAGCCCGGCTGAACTTTGGTTTCTCTGAAAAATCTCTATTTTAGCTACATGCTGAAAAGATGTGTATGGTTCTGTATGTCATGATGGCTTGGCATATAGAATTGACTCCGTTGGATCTGAGATACATTTTTCGTACTGACACCAGGATTTCACCTAATTTCCCATGTGAAGCCTCTGGGAGGCCAACTGGAAGACACAAACAGGACAGACCCTTGTCCTTTCAGTGTCACAGGCGGGTGTAAGGGACCATAAATGCATCAAGGCCAATGGGCTTTGAGATGGATGCAGTTTCCTAATTTTTGATTAAGAAGTGTTGTCAATGTATGGCCTGGAGTTTCCTTGCTGATATTGACTTTTTTTTTTTTAATTTAGTACTCTTGAACTTCATTTCTCTTTCCCTGATGCGTTCTTGATGACATGAGAGGATTGTGTTTTTATTACAGAACTGAAATCTGGAAAGAAAACAAGGGACTACACTTACTGTGGTGAGCACAATGTAATGTATAGAACAATCTGGAATGGTTTGAGAGGAGACCCACACCGTTAGGCCTAGACAGCTTTTATGTCTTTGACACAAGAGCGTTCTGGGTTGGACTCAAGGTATAACCAAGCTTTGAGAAGAAACTCAGAAACAAAATCAAAAACAAAAATACAAAGTAGGAAGATTATTTCTTCATTAAATGAGAGGGCTTTTCTCAGAGAATGCCGAAGAGCCAGACCCTGGAATTCAGCTGCCTGTGTTCCAGTCCCATATCTGCCTCCTACTAAGCTGTGTGAACTCGGACAAATTTTTCAACTTGTCTTGCATCGTTTTCTCATTGCTAGACCAGAGATAATGATAGTTCCCGTTTCAAAGAGTGGTGAGGATTGAAGTAAATAATGTGTGCCAACGCTTAGCACAGTCCCATAATACATTATGGTCATCGTGTGATGGATGACGACAAGTCAGACTTCTCCTCCACATGTCCGAGTGAGCAAAGTGGAAAAACTCTTTGAATTAATAAATGTGCGTGAATCCCATTGTGCCCTCAGTGGAAGGAGCAACAGAAAAGCTCTGTTTTCTTATCTGTTTTTCTGGAGTTTGACCCGGTTCTGTTTGAGAAGTCACAGTTGATAGTGTATGGAATAATCTGTATCACACTTCATGTGGCTGAATGTAGATTTTGTGTCCTTTTAACCAGTGCGTTGGTTTTTGTGTTTTTTAAGACTTTTCTGGGTTCTCAGTGAAGTGTCTTCTGGTGCTGTCTGGGACTGCAGGTGGTGAGATACTGTCTTCCCCTCTCTCCTCCCAGTCACCCTGCTAGACTGCCAGGGCATTGACTGAGACCGCCTGCCCCCTCCCCCCCACCAATTTACCTTCACACTGGTGGAAATGCATTGTGGGTAATGGAGGGGTGCTCACAAAGGCCACTGTGATGATTGCATCTGGACTTGCTTTTCCAAAGCAGCAGACGATTTTCATCTTAGGAAATTGATACGGAAGAAATAGCAAGAGGCATTATCATGTTTAATTTTAAATTATTTGACAATCGTAAACTGCATGTCATTGCTGCATCTGCAATCTATGCTTAGGATTTTACGTTTCTGAAACAACCGTGCATTGAAGTCAGTGTAGCTTTTATTCTTGTACTTGAGGTCCAACGCTCAGCAATTTGGGAATAGAAATGCAAAAGGCAGGAGACAGAGTGGTCCACGTTCCCCACATAGATGTTTATCTCATGCCCTGACCAAGATTCGTACTGTGGCTTTTGGGTAAGTAGAGGTAAGAGTAGATAAAATTTGACAATTTGGTATCCCACCGTGCCTGTAATGAAAAAGACATTCTTCAGTGCATGAAATAGACAGTCACGACTCATGTTTTACTAGTACACCAAAATGAATTCAATAGCGTGTGTTGAATGAAGCTGTGAATTTGAAGCTTTTGATATTCATGGCACCTTTGATTTGAAAGTGGCAGGGAAATCTTTTCACTGAATATTATATGCTGGCCATGCTTCAGAATTGTTCTTCTCCCTTTGTTTACATTCAAGATGGGTCAACACTCGACAGAGCTCTCTATGCCTTTACCACATATGCTAACATTCTACTGCAACCATTTAGGGATTTTACTGGAAATTTCTGTGCCCTCAGTTTTGTATTACAAACCTTAGAGATGATTGATTTGGGGCGATAACTTGTGAAAGGACCAAATGACAACAGTTTCTATTCTGTGCTCCGTTATCTGTGCACAAAGATCTGTAGCTTTAGAGGAATAAGGGCAAGTGATAAATAAATCTTTCCATTCTAAAACAATTTAATTCTACCTTTGCCATCTGTTCTATATCTAGGGAGATATATATATATATATATCTAGGGATATATATATATATATATATATATATCTAGGGATATATATATATATATATATATATAATTTTTTAAGGAAGTACCTTTTTAGAGTTTTTATTTATCTTTCTTCTTCCATTATTGGTAGCAGAAACCACAGGAAAGTATTGAGAACCAAAGTAATCATTTCTAATCTCGCCATGCAGACATATTCCTGTTAACATGTGGCTATATTTCTTTCTAGTTCATCTGCCTTGCCTATAATTATGGGTAACAACCCCTCCCCACCCCTGCCACCCCCATGGAAATATAATTCATATGTGTATGTATATTTTGAACCTAGCTGGAGTTATGTTTTACATACTGGAGTCACGCTGTAAATAAAGTAACTTCCCCAGTCTCTACTCCTGCCAAATTTAATTTTTATTTTCTATTTTTAAAATTCTTTTTAATGTTTATTTATTTTTGAGAGAGCATGAGTAGGGGAGGGCAGAAGAAAAGGGAGACACAGAATCTGAAGCAAGCTCCAGGCTCTGAACTGTCAGAACTGAGGAACCATGAGATCATGACCTGAGCCCAAGTTGGAAGCTTAACAAATTGAGCCACCCAGACACCCCTACTCCTGCCAGATTTAAACTAGCCTTGGCCTAGCTCCCTCTCACTGTTTGAAAGAGTGGAAAGGCACATAGAAATTCAAAGAGAAACTAGAGAGGTTGATACTTGACCTTTGGACTTGCAAAGTCCTGGCCGTTTAGAGGGATTTTTAGGTACAATTTGGAGTATCAATGGTTTGGGCCCCTTAAACTGTTTTAGGGGCTAAACTAAACCCTGTATCAGGTATGTTTCCATTGCACACCACGTCTTTTTATGTGTCCCTCCCTTTTCCCTCACCTAATATTAGATCATGGTCCACATAACACTGAGACTTGAAAGTGTTTGGATTTCATTTGAACACGTTAGGAAACCCATGAAGGAATACAAGCTAGAGAAGGGCAATTGGACTTGTGGTTTTGAATGATTGCTTCACGTCCCATGGAAGAGGCCAAAACTAGAAGCTAGGTGGCTGGCTAGAAGGCTTTTGCAATAGTCCAGCAAGGAGAGGTGTGGTGGGGAAAAGCAGGCCTGTTTCAGAGACACATGCAGGAGGTGGAATTGATTGGTGTGAAGGGGGGGGGGGTGGGGGTGTGGAAGACGGAGAGGGTCAAAGATGACTTTGAGGTACAAGAAGGTGCTCTGTGTTCGTCTCCAACTTGTGACTTTAATGCAGATTTCCATTGGGAAAAGAAATGAATAAAATAAAATAATGACATCTAGGGTTGTTGACCCCCACGGAGGTACAATGAAAACCCTGGCGACTTTTGGATGCTCGCTGGATCAGTTAGCTCCCCCGGTAGAATTGTACACCCATTTCCTCAACTCCAGAGATTTAGATCAATAGGGGCTCATATTTTTTATGGTAACTCAGGCCCAGGCTACAGTCTGCTTGCCGCATTTGTGGGCATAGTTATGCTTAGTTATGCTTCCTAGTAATTCTGGTCATTGTTTTCAGGCTTCACAAATTTATGCCTTCAGTCTCTAAAATGCTAGTGACCAGTTGCCACTATTATTTCATTCCCTCTAAAGCTGAGGGCTCTTCAAGCATGGCCTTGTATGGAATATACTAATGTGTCGATGATTCCTAAAATGAAGTCACAAGAAGCAGAATGGTGACAGTCATTGTCTTGGGCTGGCAAGCCACAGAGCCGAAAGGACAGTTCAGCCACTGTCAGGACTCAACTCGGCTGCTGATTGCTTAAGTTAAAGCCAAAGGGTTTCTCAGCTGAGGACACTTTATTCCCCAGGTGATGTGTGACAGTGTCTGGAGATGTTTTTAGTTTTCACAACTCGTATGAAAGGAGTATTGACATCTGGCTTCTAGTGGATAGACATTAGGGATTCAGCTAAACAACCTACAGTGCACAGCAAAGTCCCCTCCCCCCAACAGATAAGGTATCTGGCTCCATAGGTCAATCTTGATAAGTAAGGTTGAGAGCCCTGAATTAAAGTAAAATTTTACTTTTCCCCAGTGTTATGGTATTACCTCTCTCCTGTAGTACTCCCTTTGAATGACCATGGATCCTACTTTCTTCCTGAAATCTTTAAATAGTGGCAAGTGACTCATATTTAGAGGTAACACAGTTTTTCTCAGAAGAGTTTAAATATTTATCTAGCCTTTGATAATTAGAAGTTTAAAATATTTCTATGATGACTTCATAGCATGAGTTGACTAATATAGAACCAATAATAAGACTCACTTAGTTTTCACTTTGGATGGCATGTATATAAATAATTGTTGAAGTTTGGAATTAGATATTGTTCAGCCAACTTAGCATTATCTCTTTAATTAAAGTGTTTGTTTTCCCTCACTACTGCTGTAGTAGTTAAAGAAGATAGGCTTTTAGATGTTTATATATAAATATTCCCAGAACACGTTCGAACTGGAGTAATAAATTCTCTAAAGATAAACTGGAAACACATCTAAAATGCCATCGTTTGGGGGGGGGTGGGCATTGGCTTTTAGTACAAATCTTCTGAAAAATTAACTTGGGGATTGAATGATTCATTTTGTTGCTTTCACATATGTGAAAAAGATTGTCTCTTGGATTCTTGAAAATCTGGTAGTGTTTTCTTGGTGCCATTTACAAGGATGGCATGCCTGGGATGTCTGCCTACAGAGAGAAAAAGAAGCAAATAATTTAAAAGTTGAATCACTCCAAACTCAACACCCAAAAAACAAATAATCCAGTGAAGACATGGGAAGAAGACATGAATAGATAGTTTTCCAAAGAAGACATCCAGGTGGCGAACAGACACATGAAACGATGCTCAACGTCACTCCTCATCAGGGAAATACAAATCAAAATCACACTGAGATACCACCTCACACTGGTCAGAGTGGCTAAAATTAACAACTCAGGAAACGACAGATGCTGGCAAGGATGTGGAGAAACAGGAACCTTCTTGCATTGTTGGTGAGAATGCAAACTGGTGCAGCCACTCTGGAAAACAGTGTGGAGGTTCCTCAAAAAATTAAAACTAGAACTACCCTACGACCCAGCAATAACACTATTAGGAATTTATCCAAAGGATACAGGAGTGCTGATTTATAGGGACACATGTACCCCAATGTTTATAGCAGCTTTTTCAACAATAGCCAAATTATGGAAAGAGCCTAAATGTCCATCAACTGATGAATGGATAAAAGAAGATGTGGTTTATAGATACAATGGAATACTACTTGGCAATGAGAAAGAATGAAATCCTGCCATTTGCAGCAATGTAGACAGAACTGGAGGGTATTATGCAAGTCAGAGAAAGACAGATATCATATATTTTCACTCATATGTGGAACTTGAGAAACTTAGTAGAAGACCATGAAGGAAAGGAAGGGGAAAAAAACCCAGATACAAATTGAGAGGAAGGGAGGCAAACCATAAGACACTCTTAAATACAGAGAACAAACAGATTTGATGGGGTGTGGGGTGGAGGGGGAAATGGGTGATGGGCATTGAGGAGGGCACTTGTTGGGATGAGCACTGGGTGTTGTATGTAAGCGATGAATCACAGGAATCTACCCCCAAAACCAAGAGTACATTGTACACTATGATAGCCAATTTGACAATAAATTGTATTTTAAAAACAGTTGAATTACTGATGAGCAGTCAATTGATTTCATTGTCTGGGATTGCTTATTCTTTGTGGCTAAAACAATAGGCTTAATGTGCAAGTAAGTATATAGGCTGCAGAGTCCAGGCAACACATCTAATCACCATGACAACCAGGGCCCTGAGTACTCATTTGGACACTGGGCACTCACTTCCAGATCTGTGTCCTAGAGCAAATGAGGACCCATAGATTTGGTCATAAAGGGAGATTGACTGTTCTGGCTACCCAAGTAGCCTTACCTCCAGAGTGTGATTGAGCTGCTTTGGGTGCTCTTCAAATGAGACCCTCTGAACCAGTATTTTGTTTTGTTCATGAGAGACATTGGTCTTTCTTTGTCAGTACGTTGCCTTTGTTGTGTTTTCGTACCAGGATAATACTAGCTTCATAAAATAAATTAGGAAATGTTTCTTTTCTATTTTCTGGAAGAGACTGTAGAATTTATATTAATTCTTTGAACATTTGATAGGATTCTCCAGCAGAATAATGTGGGCTAGGAGATTTCCATTTGGGGTTTTTAATTTGAAAATTCAATTTCCTTAATGGTTCTAGGATAATCCAAATTTTGTATTTCATATTGGGTGAATTGTGGTAGTTTTCGTTTTTCAAGATATTTGTCCATGTAATCTAAGTTGCCATTTATACTTCTGTAAAGTTGTTCATAATATTCTTGTATCCTCTAGATGTATGAAAGGTCATTATAAGTATCCTCTGTTTATTTCTTATTACTGGCAGTTTGTGCCATTTTTTGTATGTGGTGGGGATGAATCTTGCTAGAGATGTGCCGGTTGCTTGATCTTTTCAAAGAAGTGCCTTTTTGTTTCATTGTTGTTGTTTTTTTTTTTCTGTTTTTAATTTCATTGATTTCTGTTCTTTATCTTTTCCTTCTCTTGGACTTATTTTTGCTTTTCTTTTTGTAGATTCTTGAGGTAATAACAGATTTTGATTTGAAGCTTTTTTCTAATATAATCCTTTCATGCTATGAATTTTCATTTCGTCACTGCTTTAGCTGTGTCCCACAAATTTTGATATATGGATTTTTATTTATATTGTTTAATGTATTTTATTTCCCTTGAGACATTCTCTTTGACCCATGGGTGGGTTATTTGTTTTTTGTTAAGAAATGTGTTAGTAGTTTCCAGTGTTTAGAGATTTTCCTCAATCTTTCTTTTATTGATTTCAAGTTTGATTCCATTGTGGTTAGAGAATACACTCTGTATGATTTCAGTTATTTAAAATGAGCCTGCTTCGGATTCTGTGTCTCCTTCTCTCTCTGCGCCCTCCTCTACTCACACCCTGTCTCTCAAAATAAATAATAAATATAAAAAAAAATTTTTTTTGTGCGTTGAGGTCTGTTTTATCATCCACAGTATGGCCTATCATGTTATTGTTCTGTGGACATTGAAAAGAATGTGCATCCTGCTGTTGCAAGATGTTCTATAAATGCCCATTCATCCTGTGTTACCCCCTGAAGGTAAATTTTTCCGCATTTTGCTGTCTAATTCTATCAATTGTTGAGAGAGAAAAGTTGAAGTCTCTGACTATAATTGTGCTTTGGTTCTTTATCCTTTTGGTTCTATCAATTTTTTTTCTCAAAAGTTTATTTATTTATTTTGAGAGAGAGAGGAAGGAGAGACAGGGAGACAGAGAATCCCAAGCAGGCTTTGTACTGTCAGCACAGAGCCTGATGCGGGACTCGAACTCACAAAGTGTGAGATCATGACCTGAGCCGAAATCAAGATGCTTAATTGACTAAGCCACCCAGGCGCCCCTTGTTCTATCAACTTTTGCTTTATGTATCCTACAACTCTTGTTTAGTACGTATACATTTAGGATTGTTTGGTGTTTTGACCCTTTTATCACAACATATTTCTCTCTGTGTTAACTCACTTTGCTCTGAATTCTACTTTATCTGATATTAATATATCATCCCTGCTTTCTTTTGATTAATGTTTGCATGAAACCCCTTTTTTCCATCCGTTAACATCCTTTTTACATGCCTATACTACTATATTTGAAGTGAGTTCCTTATAGACAGAAAAGGGCAGGTTATGTTTGTTAATCTACTCTGCTAATCTCTTTTAATTGATGTATTTGGACCATTTACATTTAATATAATTGCTAACATTTTAGAGCGTAAGTCTGACTTTAAAAAATTTTGTTTGGTCTGTTTCTTACTTGTTTTCTTTTCCTTGCCTTCCTGAGAGTCATTTGAACATTTTTTAGCATTTTATTATAGTTTATCTCTAATGTTTTTGAGTGTATCTCTTTTTATAGGCTTTGGTTGCTTTATATGTATGTATGTATGTATATATATATATTATCATACATATGTAAATATAGAATTTTAATTAGGTTATTTTATATTATATATAAGTAAATATAAAATAACTCATCACAGTCCACTATTCTTGTCATTTTACCATTCAAGTGAGTGAATTGTTGACACTTTACCTCTGTTTACATTCTTTTAAATATTGTTTTCTTAAATGTTTCCTCCATGTATACTCAGACCAACATCAGACAGTGTTATATATTTTGTTAGAAAATTTGAGGGGACTAGGAAAATATGTTTTATTTATCTATAGTTTTGCACTTTCCATTGTCTTTTCTCCTTTACTCTTATTCTAAAATTTCTCCATTTATAACTTTTTTTCTGTTTAGAAACTTCTATAGCTATCTTTTTAGGGTGAGTCTTTTCCTTTATTTGAGAATGTCTTGATATCTACTTTGTTTCTTTTTTTCTTAAAATTTGTTTTTTGTTTGTTTGTTTGTTTAGAGAGCATGCACGTACTTGTGAGTGAGGGTGGTGCAGAGAGAGAGGGACTTTCAATGCACTTTCAATGCACAGCTCAACACAGGGCTCAGTCTCACGAACTGTAAGATCAGGACATGAACTGAAATCAAAAGTTGGACGTGTAACTGACTGAGCCACTCGGGTGCTCCTCTACTTCATTTCTGAAGCATATTTTACCTGATACAGAATTTTGAGTTATTTTTTTCCTCAGCCCTTGAAAAATGTTGTACCTCTTTCTGGTCTCCATAGTTTCTGATGAAAAACCCACATCGTTCTAATTATTTTAATCCTGTAGGTAAAGTGTTATTTCATTAACTTCTTTTTAATATTTTGCTTTTCTTTTCGTTTTCAGAAATTTCATTATGAATGATGTGTTTTGGAGTGGATTTTTCAGAATTTATTCTGTGTTAGGTTCGCTTACCTTCTTAAATCTATGCTTTGCTATGGTGGGGACGTTTTCATTCATTATTTCTTAAGTTTTTATCCCTGCCCTCTTTCTCCTTTCCTTTAGGACTCCAGTGACGCACATGTTATATTTCTTGTTCGAGTCTCACAAGTCCCCAAGGTCCTGTTTCTCCTTTTCTAGTCATTTTCTCTCTTCCTCAGGTTGCATAATTTTTAATGTTTTACCTTCAAGTCGATTGATTCTTTCCTCTGTCCACTCTTCATGATCCTATTCATTGATGGTAATTTATACCTCTAAAATTTTTACTTGTTTTACCTTTATATCTTTTATTGTTTTGTTGAGACTTTATAGTTTTTCATTTGTCTCAAGTATGTTTATGATTGCTTTTTGAATGATTTTGATAAAGAATGCCTTTAAATCTTTGTCAGATAATTCTGAAATCTCTTTCATCTCAGTGCTGGTGTCTATTTATTATCTTTTTCATTCTTACTGAGATTTTTTTGGGTTCTCATCATGATGAGTGATTTTCAGCTAAAATCTGGACATTTGGGATATTTTGTTAGCAGAATCAGAATTGTATTTAAACTTTAGCTTTCACATAGTTTGGTTTGACACTGCTTTGGCAGAGGAAGTAGGGGTGACACCTTGTGACTTCCAGTGCTGCGGAGAAGTCGAGGGTCTTCACTCTTCTTCCATTGACATTTGGGGAGTGGCTTTTTATTCCTGCTGTGTGGGACAGGAGTTGTGGCTTCCCACAGGCTCCCCACACACATGGGAGGGAAGTAGTAGGAAGGAGAAAGGGTTTATTGTAGCCCAGTGGGATTGAAAATTCATTTCCCTACTCATTGTTATCTGGTATCATCCTGACATAGGGAGGGAAGATTGGGGTATACCACTGTAGACTAGAGAAGGTAGACATCTAGGCTTTCAACTTGATCGTTTCTGGACTGGGTGTTAGTGAGACCATAGTTTTTTGTTGTTTTGTTTTCCTTTTGTGTTTGGCTGGGGTATAGCAGTTATTGTCTAAAAGTTTTCTGTCTTGCTAGTCTACCTCTTTCCTGGTTCTTCAGGACTTTTTCTGTTTGTACCTATTATCACTTACCTGTTGTTGGCTTCTTCAGCTCCAATTCTGGGTTATGTGAGGCATAAAGAAAACCCATGGAACTCATGACCTTGTTGAGGTCTGTCCTGAGGTTCCTAGCTGGTCTGCCTTCCTCTGTTTACACTTCAGAGACTTCTTCTTTTTTTTTTTTTTAATAGATGACACCCAAGGTCTGTTGTTGTACTTAGTGAGAGGAATAGGGAAACATACATCTGCCCCAACTTTCCAGAAGAAAAAGTGTTACCCCTTTACTTTTTATAGACAGCAGGTGAGACACCAACTTAGCTCTGTGATCCAGAACATTTAATAATGAGAGCTGTTGAGTTGGCATAAGATGTTTGCCATCAGAATGGTTTTCAAGGAGAGAGTAATTACTAAGAAAACTGGTTATATGCCTTTACCCAGTTCTTTTCTTTCCAGCCCTTCCAGGGGACCCCGAACTGTGGAGTCACTAATGGATGGGCAAAGAGGGTAAGGAGCTGAGAAATGAATAACCTGCCCTACCATCTGGCCTGCTGTAGTTCAGAATGTCACATGGCACCACCAAATCAGTTGTTCTCTGTGTTTGCCTGAGGTGCCAAATGCTCTATTTAAGCCAAGAACGGATTTTGAAAATATTTTTCTGCTTCTGTTTTGTCAAACGTATTCCTTGGCATATTATGTCAGGGATTGTTCTGCTAAAGCTTAGCTGTGCCTTCTGTTTTTTCAAGCTGATTTGGCTTGCACAATTCAAACATTAGACCCTAATTTTGGAACAGAAGGTCTTCTCTAGAGATAGCACAAAGTGGGTTTTAATTTCCAGGCAGGTAATACCTATCAAATGAGCGATGGAGCCTTTATTCATTATTATTCATATATATATACATATACATATATATATATATATATACACACACACATACACACACACACACACACACACACACACACACACACACACATATATATGACTTCTTTTTAAGCCACTTTTTGCTCAAGCCTGTTTGACTACATTCTTCTCTTTCCAGAATCTTTCTAATTATGGGGAGAAAAGCACATGTTAAGCTAGTCGTCTTTTACCAAGAAAAAGGAAGGAAAGTGTAACTGCTTTACTTTCGTAATTTGATTTTGCTGGAACTTTTAAGATGACAGTGTGATTTCAGTATATATAAATAAAACCTACATGTCAAGGTGGTGGATGGATGGGGTAGATGTTCAGGTAAGCCTCTAAGATAGAAACCCTTTATGGAATATTCTGGTATCTGAATGAAGGCAAGGTTTTCTGCCACCTTAAATATTTTTAGTTTGGTAGTGGAACATTTCCGAAGCCTTTTCACTTATTCCCTCGGAGTCTTTTGGAGAGAAGGCATGATCGTAGTACCTCCTATATCTTTGACCAGTGGCGGAATAATACCTCGTTAAATGAAATCAAATTGTTCCTGGGAGCACGGAAGAGCTTGATCAGGATGTGGGAGTGGCTGAAAGCAACAGTTGGTGCTGGCGCTTGAAGAAAGCTTTTAAGGGAACAAGCACATGGTTCAGTGTTAGCGTGGAAGCCATCAACAGAAGAATTACTCGATTCACGACAGTCACATTCGCGTTGTGTTTAATTTGGGGGAGCCTTCTGTTTGTTCTTTCATCTTCTCTAGCTCTTTCTAAATGTGGCGCTCTGTTCCACCTCAGGAGTCAGCCTGTGGCACTGGGAAAACATCAGTGTTTTTATTTCAGTGTGGGAAAGCCCTGCATTTGTGCTGTGACTCCGCCCTTTCTCACCTTGTTCTTTGTCCTCCCTTACAGCCAGGCGGAAACCCTCATGCCCCTAGCCCCTAGCCCACCATTGCTATTTGATGTATGTCCTTCAGACTAAACATAAGTCACTTAGGACTTCTCTCAAGAATTGGTGTGAAAGCAAGAAATGTGCTGAGCTGCAGTGAGAGACATCAAAGTACAGGTCACCCAGAGTCCCCTGATCCTTTGAGATGAGTCTTCTACCCAGCTAATTTGAGTTTGCTTCCCCAGTCAGAGCAGGCAGAAACCCAATTTAAATTCCCAGGGCTGTGACTTTAAGAGGGTGTTAGAGCTTTTTTTTTAACCTCCTTTCCGCCTTGATGTTCTTCCCTCCCGCCCATCCCACCCTGCTGCTGGTTCACAGTCTTACATTTCTACTTTGAAGCTCAAGGCACTTCATCTTAGGAGATCCTCTAGGATGCTCTATAAACACAAGGTGATGCCTAGAGATGTTCTGCAATTAGTGAGTCCACTGAGAATTCAGGATCAGAGAAGTGGGTTAGGCTTAGCACCCTGGCTACACATTGGGATCCCTAGGGGAGACAAAGAACAAACAGCAATGCCTAGCCCTTCCCATAGACGCTTATTTAACTTGTCTGATGTGCGGGCCGAGGCCCCAGGATTATTTTAGATGTGCCTCCGGATGATTCTGACATTCACCAAGGTTCAGGCCCTTCCTTTTGAGGAAATGTCCAGCTACCACTTAAATTCTGAGTAATCCTGAATTCTGGCTGGTTGCTTGATATTAAAGAACATTCAGTGACCCAAGGAGAGCACAGCTGTTCGTTTTTGCTGTTAAAGCCTTGTGAGGGAAGCCCAGTGAACTGAATTCCTTCAGGCTCTCCCTGTAGCTGCCGGGTCACCATTACCTAATTTTAACATAGGGTCATTAAAAGGCAGGAATTCTCAGTTTGGGCTTGGCATCTCTCTAGGGTGTAGGTTACTTTTCTAAAAGGCATTGCAAAATTAAAGTCACTTTAATTTCTAAAGGTAAATTTCCCTTTCCTACGGACTGGTCTGAAATCAAGCCATGAAAAAGAGGGTGTCACAGGTTCCCAAAGCCCGAGGTGTTTGATAAGTTTCACTTTGTTCCTCTAAGAAATGTTGCATCCTCTGCCATGTTTTGGTTGCTGTGGAGCTCAGGAATTGGCTTGCCTGGTAGTGGCAGTCAGTAATTGGGTTTATTGGCACATTTGGCATCTCTGTTGCAGTTTTTAAAATGTTTGTTTTAGAAGTGGCGTGAGCATCTCTGTGACACTGATAGAAGTCAGCTGCTAAAACCCCTATTGTGCAGTCAACTTTGAACTGTTTCCACTCTTGTAGCCGTGCGTCCACACAGTGGAGACAAAGAAGCCAGAATAGGTTTGTATGTCGCAGGGGCCTGTTAGAATTACTGCTGACTTGATTAGCCAGGAGGGTGTTAGGTCCCTGTTTCTGAGAGGCTCAGCCTCATCAATTTTGGAGGAAGACCCCCGAGGGAGAAGATGTTGCCTGATTAGGAAGGTGAGGCTAAGATAAGTATCAGATTTTTAGAATGGGAGAGATCTTTGGTTTTGGGGAATCCAGCCTCTGCATTTATGGATATGTGAATAGGGCAATTGGTTAGAGACTTTAGCAACAGTCACAAAGCATCTGTCAGAATGCTATGTGCCCTTTTGGAGCTAGAAGGAGTAGATGGTGTATAATCAGGGTCCGTCAGAGAAACAGAGCCAACAGGGTGTGTGTATGTGTGCGTGTAAAGAGGGATTAATTTATTCTAGGAAATTGGCTTATGCAATTATGGTGGCTGGCAAGTTCCAAGGCCTGCCGTTGGCAAGCTAGAGACCCAGGAGGGCTGATGGTACCGTTCTAGTCACAGGCTGAAGGACTGACAACCAAGGGAGCTGATGGTGTTTGGTTATAGTCCAGAGGCTAGACAGCTTCAGACCCGGGAAAAGTCACTGTTTCCATTAGAGGCCAAAGCAAGAGAGAGCTGATGTTCTAGCTCCTAGGCTCAGGCAGGAGAAATTCCCATTTACTTATGGAAGGATCAGACTTTTTGTTTTATTCAGGCCTTCTACTGATTAGGTGAGGGCCACCCACACAGGGGAGAGCAGTCTGCTTTATTCACTGTATCAATTTAAATGTTAATCTCATCCAAAAGCGTTTGCACAGAAACATGCAGAATACTATTTGATCAAATACTTGGGCACCCCGAGACCCAGTTGACAGGTAAAATTAACTCTCACAAATGACTTTGCCAAACACAAATAGCACACAGATTTAGGTCTCAAATCCAGGTCTCCTGACCCTTGCCCAGGGTTCTTCTACTTCATTATGCTGTTTTCTGACTCATCTGTAACAAATGAATAACACAGAAGAGAAACTGCATAAAAATTGATATATTAGACTCCATCAACAAACAAAACTTCCATTCATCAAAAGACATCATCAAGAAAATGAATGGATATGTCACGGACCGGGAGAAGATATTCGCAACATGTTTTCATGACAAAAGACTGGTATCCAGGATGTATCAAGAAGTCTTACAAGTCAATGTCAAGAAGACAAACCTAGTTAAAAAAAAATTGGCAAACAAGTTGAACAGAAACTTCACAAATGAATAGATGTGCCATTAACATCTGACATGATGATTAACATCGTTAGTTATCACAGTAATCCACATTAAAGTAATGAATAAACAGTGTGCTGCTGTATAGGTGAAAAGCGTATAGATAAATGGCAAAAAAAAAAAAAAAAATGAACACTGGATTCCCTGACGTCTGGTACCGTGCACGGCTGTCATTCAAACCAACCTCGAATTCCTCACTCTTTCCCCACACACCTCTGGCCACACAGTGTGATCTGTACAGAAGTGAGAGTGTGCACGCAATCTGGGGATAACACACAGGTTTTAATTAGTTTGCAGTCTAGCAAATATGGGAAGGCTGGCTTGTTGCACTTGTTTGTTGTATGCATGTAGTCGTAATTATGAATCCTAAAAAAAATTGCTCTCCTCGAGAACAAACACAATTCCATGCAAGGTGTTTTGGAAATACGTTTCCTTCAAGTTAGATGCTGAGGGGGAGAGTGGCTAACGTTTACTGAGCATTATGTTGCATCTGCTTGTGTGTTCCTCATGACAGCCCTGTTTGGGTAGGTACTCTCATTATTCCCACTTTCTTGATGAGGAAACTGAGACCCTGGGTGATTAAGGGATTTGCCCAAGAACGAAGAGGTCACTAATGGCAAAGTCAGGATGGCAGCATCTGCCTGCCTGCTTCTGGTTTAGCTACTGCTTATGTTATTTTCATTCATGTTATCCTTCATCTGTTTTTAATGCATATTTATTTTTGAAAGAGAGAGAGTGAGCATGCGAGCAGGGGAGGGGCAGGGAGAGAGGGAAAGAGAATTCCGGGTGGACCCCGCACTGTCACCATGGAGCCTGATGCAGGGTTCAGCCCCATGAGCTGTGAGATCACAACCTGAGCCGAAATCAAGAGTCACATGCTTAACCAGCTGAGCCCCTGGGTGCCCCCTCGTCTCATAATTGAGTTCATCACTGCGTCTCCAAAGGTGGTAATTGTATCACAACCCCTACTCTACGCTGAGACGGGCTCAGCTCTCATAGGAGACTCATGCTGAGGGAGGTGACAGGTAAGAAAGAAAAAGGAAAAAAAAATCATTTCAAAGAATGATAATGCCTATGAACCCGATAAAGCAATGGGAGAGACATTGATGGAGGACCCTCTGTGGGGACATTTGTCAGAGAAGACCTCTGCAGACCCCGCGTGATGATTAGCTCAGACGTTTGATTTCAGAACTGAGCTCTGCCGCCTCTCGGTCAGCAGCCCTATTCTAGAAGACATGGAAGCTCCTGTAAGCCTGTGCATGTAGAGCCTAGAATCTTAGCAGTTTGGAACCCTCCCCACCAGGGGCGCTTTTGCAATATTATTTTCTAATATGCTCTTGGATCTCAGTGAAAAAAAATTCATCAGTTAAGCACAACTTTTCCCTGACTGATACTCATTTAGCTATCTCCCTGTGGTAGGACTGTCCTACCCAGGTGGTTCAGTGACTGGGGAGACCTTCAGGTGGTCATCTGGGAGCTGCCGAGAACAGGGAGGCTGATGTCCAGGGAGGTATGTACCATCAACAACACCTTGTCTTGCCCAAGATGCCAGTGGTAGTCCTGTTGAGAACCATTTGATGAATATTAAATAGTTTTAAGCTTGTGTGCTATATTGAAGTCTTAGGCGTTGAGTGGATGAGGTGTGGTTGGTTAGGTCTTTTGTCTTTAGATTTCATTTAGGTCTTTCCCATTCTATGACAGTGGCCAAGACTTTGACCTGATCTAGTTTATGTCCTGTGCTTTCCCCCCCTGTTCTCCGGATATGTGAAATAGCAAGGCAAAAAATGGTTTATTGTTTTCTTTCCTTGCAAATAAAATTGAAAACGCTCTAAAACTGGCTTATTGGTCTCTTTTCTAATCAAGAAAAAATAGCTGTTCAGAGCAGTTTTAATGTGCAACCCGAGAGCCCCGTCAGAGGCTGGCAGATGTGATGGGGTTGCCTAACATAAATCACCTTCCATTGTTGAGGTGGGCATGTGGCCAGTTAGTGTCCTAATTATTGAATGGCTTTTTATAGCCCCATTATTTATAATCACTTTTCAATAACAGCCTAAAGACTACAGTGAGATGGAATGAAAACAGTCAAGTGTGAAAGTGATAATCGTTTATGGAATTATGGAGACTGAAAATGTCTGATGACCAGCCCATGAACTAGAACTCAATTCTAATGTTAAAATAAATTTTGTAAAGTTTATCTCTTTATCCCGAGGAAGACAGAGACAGCATGAGTGGGAGAGAGGCAGAGAGAGGGAGACAGAGAATCTCAAGCAGGGGCCGTGCTGCCAGCACAGAGCCTGACACAGGGCTCGAACTCATGAAACTGAGATCATGGCCTGAGCCAAAACCAAGAGTTGGACAGTTAACCGACTGAGCCACCCAGGTGCCCCCAAATATTTTTTAACAGCTATACTACGTACCACATTCTGGAAGTGGGAGCTGTGGTTAACCCAGAGAGGGAAATCTCTGTAAGAATTCTTACCTTGGTGGATTTGCAACATATAAAATGGCCAAGAGCCCTGCACACGGCTACATGCACATAATAGGTACACTGTATCCATTTTTAACAAATGAATTCTATTTTTGAAATATTTTAGATGCAAAGTGTGCAAAGACAATACAGAAGTTCCCGAATCTCATGGAATTTCCCCTAATACTAACATCTTGTATAATGGTTGTTCATTTGTCAAAAATAAGTTAAGCTAGTACATTACTATTAACTCCAGTCTTTTAAAAAAAATTTTTTTTAAGTTTGTTTATTTAAATTTTTTTTTAACGTTTATTTATTTTTGAGACAGAGAGAGACACAGCATGAACAGGGGAGGGGCAGAGAGAGAGAGGGAGACACAGAATCAGAAGCAGGCTCCAGGCTCTGGGCCATCAGCCCAGAGTCCAACTCGGGGCTCGAACTCACGGACCGTGAGATCGTGACCTGAGCTGAAGTCGGACGCTTAACCAACTGAGCCACCCAGGCGCCCCGAAAGTTTGTTTATTTAAGGAGAGAGAGAGAGCACGCACAAATGGAGGAGAGGCAGAGAGAAGGAGAGACAGAATCCCAAGCAGGCTCTGTGCCATGAGCGCAAAGCCTAGTGCGGGGCTCGAACTCACACACTGTGAGATCGTGATCTGAGGTGAGATCACGAGTTGGATGCTTCACCGACTGTCCCACCCAGGAGGCCCTATTAACTAACTCCAGTCTTAACTCAGATTTCACTAGGGTTTTTTTCCCCCACTAGCGTCCTTCATGTCCCTATGCAGGATACGTTACATTTAGTTACATTTAGTTACCCTATGCAGGATACGTTACATTTAGTTGCCACTCTTAGACTCCTCTAATCTGTATCAGGTTCTCCATCTTCCCTTGTTTTTCCATGAGCTTGACAGTTTTGAAGAATGTCAGTCCGTAGTTCTACGTTTCACTCTTTAGATGTGGATGAACACCTTGTTCAAAGTCCAATGGTGGAGACAGGAAAGCCAAGCAAGACTTTGGAACTAGAACATGTGATTCTAATCCTGCACCGAGAGTCTTTCTTCATGTGGTTTAAAGTGGGACTGATACCACCTTTCTCACTGGGTTTTACAAGGACTGAATGAGATAATGTTTAGAAAAGTAATTTATGATAAAGCACAACATTTGTAATCATCAAAGGGAAATGTGTGTTTATGACGTATGCATTTTTCTATTCTGTATATTTGTATAAACTGGAGATTGATGCCAGTAACAGAGTTTATTTCAGGAGTCATTTGATAAATTTCTCTGAAAGCTATCCAGGTCTTTAAACATGTGAAATTTTTCTACTTTATAGAGGATGTGGGAATGGATATTTTTCACCTGTTGAATATCGTTGTGAAAGCCCATCAGTGTGGACCCACACCTCACCTTCCTACTCCTTTTCTAAGGGAATGGTTTACACACCAGGTGCTACTTGCACACATCCCGATGCATGAACCCCCACACCTCTGGCAGTTTTCAGAAAGTGTAACATAAACGTTTTCTGAGAGAGACGTAACCCTCTACCACAGGGAGTGGCCAGCTCCAGCTTATGGGCCCAATCTAGCCTGCTGCTTGTTTTTGTAACGAAGTTTTTGTTTAGAACACAGCTCTGCACTCATTTACTTATTGTCTAGTGTTGGTTTTCTTCTTTAAACAAAAAAAGCAGAGTGGTTGGATCCTAGGCCTTTCATCCCGCAAAGGATAAAGTATGTGCTATGGGACCTTACAGATAAATTTTGCCTACGTCTACTCTAGAATCCTCCTGGTGCCTGAGATGCTTTCTTTTCCATTCTCACCTGCTTGGACCATATACTTGTGATTCTGTCTTTGGTCCCCAGCTTTGCAAAATCTTTCCAAGAGAGGTACTGTGCAAAGAATACTCACGGAGATGCTTTGCTTGTGGGAAAGGGTCTCGGCTTTTTCAGGCCCATGAAATGATGGGATGTTGCTATGGCCTCTGTTCTATGATCGAGCAGAAGCTGGTGTGGCATGTTCAATTGTAACCCTGTATAGTGAGATTTCTCACTATATAGGTCAGAGCCCCTGGATCTCTGGCCCCATCCTACTGTGTGAATGATATCAGACTATATTAGAATATAGTTTGTGACCCATTTTATCCATTCCTGGCTGGAACTGAATTGGGGTAAGGCTCGCAGGGGTCGGAGAACAGCTGTGTTAATTACTATGGAAGTTCTGGGCTGTGAGATGCCTATGGGATCTCCGTTTGCATTTGCATAGAAGCATTTAAAATACCTTCCTTGGGGCGCCTGGGTGGCGCAGTCGGTTAAGCATCCGACTTCAGCCAGGTCACGATCTCGCGGTCCGTGAGTTCGAGCCCCGCGTCGGGCTCTGGGCTGATGGCTCAGAGCCTGGAGCCTGTTTCCGATTCTGTGTCTCCCTCTCTCTCTGCCCCTCCCCCGTTCATGCTGTCTCTCTGTCCCAAAAATAAATAAACGTTGAAAAAAAAAATTAAATAAAATACCTTCCTTATCAACAGCGTCCTGAGAGCCAAGGGGACAGGTGCTGGTTCCTGGGAAGGAACTTCCCTTGGGCTCCTTGGCTGAATGTTCTTTGGAAGTCATCGCTGTTGACATGTCACTTTCTTGGTTTCTACCTATGTTGAACATCGAGAGGGTATTGGGGCAACTGTACTATGACTGTTTAGAGGGAAGTCAGTCTTCAGTTTTTATGTTGAGATTCACATAAAATGTTTTCTAGTGTCTTTCTTGTTTTAGAAAATATCAAACCCATAAACCGCATAACATATTGAATCAACAGCGTAGTATATGCCATGATTGACTCTAACTGATCAGCTGTTAACATCTTGCATTCTGATTTCATCTGTCTAGATTTACATATATTTCCTTTTTGCCTAATTACCTGGGCGATGGGGCAGCCCGTTAACCTCAGTTTTTTTCTTCTGTAAAATGGGACTGGAAATAGAACCAACCTCACTGATGTGAGGGGAGGATTGCAAAGTTCGGACTCAGCACTGTGTCTGCCTGTTAAAAGTGCTCAGTGAGGGGCGCCTGGGTGGCGCAGTCGGTTAAGCGTCCGACTTCAGCCAGGTCACGATCTCGCGGTCCGGGAGTTCGAGCCCCGCGTCAGGCTCTGGGCTGATGGCTCGGAGCCTGGAGCCTGTTTCCGATTCTGTGTCTCCCTCTCTCTCTGCCCCTCCCCCGTTCATGCTCTGTCTCTCTCTGTCCCAAAAATAAATAAATGTTTAAAAAAGAAAATTAAAAAAAAAAAAAAAGTGCTCAGTGAGTGCTCACTGGCATCACTCCAGTCCAGCAGGTCACCGAGCAGAGCTCCGTTAGATCCCGATGCAGTGTCTTCTTAAGAATTTAGTATCTTCTTGAAGGGCACACACATGTCTACAGATTGCACTCAAGGACCCGAGTGTAGAGACCTCTGACTTCAGCCGTGTGGTTGATTATTGCCGGTCATAAACTCACATCAGATAGGTTACTTTGCCTACAGAGCAACATTGTCTTTTGCCTTTCCCTTTTGTAAATCTTTCATTTTTTTTTTTTTTTTCTGAACAGATGTTATTTGACTCTACCGGTTTAACTGAAATAAATACAAGAAGCACAAAAGGCTGGGAATAATGGAAAAAGAGAGATGATGGAATTTAAGCCGTGCCTTTCTTTCCATGCTTAAATCAGGTTTCTTCTCGCTGTGGGATGAAATTTGGTATGAAAAGATTCACCAGGAGAAAAAGAAGAGAGGAGACAGGCAGGAAATAATAATAATGTGGATGTCCTGAAGTGCTAGCAAAATGTTTTGTGCTCGTCCATGTGGGGAGTTACATGTAAATAGTAGTTTCTAGAGCTTCATCAGCAGACATAAATCTTTCCTGCAGTCTCTTTTTTTCTTTTCTTTTTTTTTAATTTTTTTTTTAACGTTTATTCATTTTAGAGACGGAGAGAGACAGAGCATGAATGGGGGAAGGTCAGAGAGAGAGGGAGACACAGAATCTGAAACAGGCTCCAGGCTCTGAGCTGTCAGCACAGAGCCCGATGCGGGGCTCGAACTCACGGACCACGAGATCATGACCTGAGCCGAAGTCGGTCGCCCAACCGACTGACCCACCCAGGCGCCCCACTTTTTTTTTTTAAGTTCTACAGAAACATGACTGAAAGAACAACTGTCTTTGTGCCACTAGGGGAATGGATTCAATCTCTGCATGTCTGATGATGCCCCACCTGCCTGGTATCATTTGCACTGTGCTTGTTATTATAAGGTGTTATTATTAGCCCAGGAGGACTGGCATCTCTTGAGGTGTGCAGAGAGATGGGGACCATTGGTGACAGATAAGGAAATGGGTTTGTTTTCTGAGCCTAGCTCCCCACATTTTGATAGGGGGACTTTGCTTTGGCATAGTGACCATTGGTCACAAATATCAGCGTGTCTCAGAACCACCTGGACGGTCTGTTAAAACATAGACTGCTGAACTGGACCCGCAGAGTTTCTAATTCAGTAAGTTTTGGGTGAAGCCTGGTAATTTGCAACTCAGCAGGTTTCTGGGTAATGCTGCGAAGACTAGCCTTGGAGACGCTGAATACCTGTACCCTAAGAACGCTCAAAGGAGAATTGGTCACCTGGAGATTCGGAGCCAGCATCTACAGTGACGACTTAGCAGGCTCTGGTCAGCAGACTAAGTCCGCTGCCCTTTTTTGTAAATAAAGTTTTATTGGGAAAAAACCTTGGTTACATATCATCTGTGGCTGCTTTTGGACTATAAAAGCAAACTTTAGTAGTTGGACGGGGTCCAGATGGGCTCCCAAAGACGGAGAATGTGTACTGCCTGACCCTTGGCACTCTGCAGAAAAATTTCGCTGACCCCTGATCGTGACCAATGCTTACATGCCATCTGGGGGAGGCAGGCTTGGAAGCAAATCTGTCAGAACTGGCATACTGAGTGTTCTCAATCTCTGTGTGTTTAAAGGCAAAGGGTTTTGTTTGTTTCTTCATTTTACTTAAATACATAATGATAATGGAATTCATCCATTATTTCGCCACAGGCCGTTCTCCACAAAAATTTTCTCGTTGCAACCAACAGTTTCTCAGATTGAAGAGAAACGTATTTTAACCGTCCACGTTGCTTGTATAATATAGTGTTGGCATCTGTTTGAATTATTGGTGGAAAACTTTTAAAAACGCATACTTGGGGATGCCGGGCCGGGCATGCAGCTCTTGATCTCAGGGTCGTGAGTTCCAGCCCCATGGAGGGCATAGAGATTACTTTAAAAAAAAAAAAAGCATACTTAAAAGGGAAAAACAATCCTCATTTTGGCTAGTGATATTGTACTTCTTCTAGAGCTGAGTGGAAACCTTTCTGGAAAGCAGTTTGTCAGTATGTATGAAGAATCTTTAACGATTGTGCTCATTGTTCTAGTAATTCCACTTCCAGAGGGCTTTAGCAAACATACATACTCAAGCTTTTTCATTGCAACATTGCTTATGATCATTTAAAAATAATTTTTTGTTGATGTTGAGAGAGTCACAGCATGAGTGGGGGAGGGGCAGATAGAGAGAGAAAGACAGAGAGAGAGAAAAAGAAAGAATCCCAAGCAGGCTCCGTGATGTCAGCACAGAGCCCAGCACAGGGCTCGAACCCCCAAAACCATGAGATCATGACCTGAGCTGAAACCAAGAATTGGAGGCTTAACCCACTGAGCCATCCAGGTACCCCTATGACCTGGATCATTTTTTTCAGAGGAAAGACATCTAAATGTCTGATAACATGAAACTGATAATATGATGATGCATCCACATAGCTACTTTGGAGGCATTTAGAATCAAGGCGAATAAAGGGAAGCCGATACAGTCTTTTGGGAGAGAATTTGTATCATTTTATGCTTTTTGTCCCACTATTTCCACTTCAAGGATTGTGAGAAGATAATCAGAAATACAGTTAGATTTGAGGCGCCTGTGTGGCTCAGTCACTTAAACATCCAACTCTTTTTTTTTTTTTAATTTTTTTTTCAACGTTTATTTATTTTTGGGACAGAGAGAGACAGAGCATGAACGGGGGAGGGGCAGAGAGAGAGGGAGACACAGAATCGGAAACAGGCTCCAGGCTCTGAGCCATCAGCCCAGAGCCTGACGCAGGGCTCGAAGTCACGGACCGCGAGATCGTGACCTGGCTGAAGTCGGACGCTTAACCGACTGCACCACCCAGGCGCCCCTAAACATCCAACTCTTGATGTTGGCTCAGGTCATGATTTCATGGTTCATGGGATCAAGCTCCTAGTGGGGCTCTGCATTCACAGCATGGAGCCTGCCTGGGATTCTCTACCCCACTCTCTGCCCCTCCTCTTCTTGCTCTTTGTTTTTCTCTCTATTTCTCTCTCTCAGAATAAACAAATAAACTTAAAAAAAAAAAAAAAGAAATACAGCTAGGTTTTATCCAAGGAGGATAATCACAGTAGAACTCATTCATATGCTTACTGATGGGTAGTAGTTAGATAGGTTGTGATGGAATGAGACATGACACATACGTGCTATTAAAACTAAATTTTCGAGCACTGCTAGAGTATTGGAAATGCGTATGAATTATTTGTTAGACCATGTGGATGTAAATCCTCATGCCGGGCATGATCCTCCCTATCCCCTATTTAATAGGTATCTAATGGAACTCCTGTGTTCTCCTCCCCTGTGGGCATCAGCACTTAAGCCCAGACGTGGGAATCACTTTTGACTCCTCTCTTGCATTTGGCATCTTCCTCCATCACGCGGGCACACCCTGTTGCTTCTAGCTTTAAGTTACATCTTCTCTCTGCGCTCCTGCCCTTCTTCTTTTCATCTGTTTCCTTATTCCAGGCCACTTCCGGTCTTGTGTGATCAGCCACACTGGCCGCACGCTGTCACCTCCCTCTACTCTTTTTAAAAGAAAAAAAATTTTTTTTTAATGTCTTATTTATTTTTGAGACAGAGAGAGAGCATGAACGGGGGAGGGGCAGAGAGAGAGGGAGACACAGAACCTGAAGCAGGCTCCGGGCTCTGAGCTGTCTGCACAGAGCCCGATGCGGGGCTCGAACTCATGAACCGTGAGATCATGACCTGAGCCGAAGTCGGACGCTCAACCGACTGAGCCACCCAGGCACCCCCACCTCCCTCTACTCTTGACCCACTGCACAGCTGCGGGAGGAATCTCAACACGGAGACGAGGCCTTCCTTATGTCCCTGACTGCCCTCCCTTCACTACATTCCTAAGGAGCTTAGAATAAAATGCAAACTCCTTATCTGGCCTGCAAGGCACAGCATGATCCGCCCCAGCTTCTCTGTTCCACCTCTGCGTGTGCTGCCCCTGTCCGAGCTCCACGCTTTTTCTCTAACACGCCAGCCTCCTTTCTATTTCCGTTCATTTGCGCATGCGGCATTCTCTGTCTAGAATGCTGTTTTCGCCACACTTGGCAGAGTTAACTTGGTTCTTGTCTCGTTTGCTTTCTCATCTTAACAGTGACCTCTGCTCAGAGGCCAGCCCGGTTCATGTTTGCTAAAACTTGTGTGTTAGTTCCTGTTCAGGAGTTCTGTGTGGTCGTGGTGTGTCCCCAGGGCCCACCGATTGTCTGGCTGTCGGGACTTAATAAATATCTGGTTGAATGAGTGAATGAATCCCCCGTGTGTGTGAGGGTACAGTAAGGGCATCTGTCTGTATGCGTAGGTAGGCATACACGGGGCATTCAGTACCAACACGTTAATGGTGATGCGCATGAGGTTACAGTTGATCTTTAACCTTCATTGTTGTACTTTTGTGTATTTTTCAAACCTTGGAATTCACATAGGTTACCTTTTTATTGTGGTAAAATATGTATCACATATGATCATGTGAAGTATTTTAAGGGTACAGTTCAGTGGCGTTGAGTACCTTCACACTGTTGTGCAGCCATCCGTTCAGTCGGTCCATCCAATTAGTAATAAATCCTAACTCCCCACTATTTTTTATGACTCTTACAGTCAGAAAAATGTCAGGAAAAATGTGTTAGAAAGAAACAAATGGCAAAATCTTTTAAAGACAAAACTCACTAATTGTATTTCAGGTTGTAAGTTTTGGCGACGATAAAACTAGCTAATTTGTATTTCGATTTATAATTTTGCACTTAAAAAAAAAACCCTATCCTTTACAAATGTAAACTGCTGAACTGACAGACTTTTTTTTGCTGTAATAGCTCCCTGCACTACAAACCATTTGTGTTGCCTTAATAAATACATCTTTCCTACAACTACAATCATTCCGTGAAGAAATTGTGTGCTAATGGTAAATCACTTGGAAGTGTGATTAGTTTAGTATCCTTATGCACGTTTTCCTTAGCATTGAAAATCTGAAATATATTAAAGTCTAAATTCTAGTTGTAAGGAAACACTATTCTTTGACCTTCTATGTTCTGGAGCTTATACGACACAGAGAGAGTTATGTTTTGTCTCCTTGGTTAGAAATGGATGAATCGAGAAGACTCAAAAGTAATATCTCTGGAAACCTAGTTTCCGGGCCGTCAAGATTATTTCTATTGACTAGTGTTCTCCCTTAGGATCTATACTTTAGGAGATAGAGTTCAGACCAAGCAGAGTCCCCTCATAATCCATCACTTTGAAAATGATGCTTCTAGTTGAGATGGCAGAAAACTGTGTAGCATATAGAGGAAAAGTTTGGGGGAACTACACAATGATGTTAAGGAATCATTTCATGTTTAAATAGTAACAAGCAAAATTTGTGACTTAAGTAACTGATAAAGGAATCATATCTAGAGTATATAAAGAACATCTTATCAAAAATAACAAGACAGCCTATTAGGAAAATGCACAAGGAATATGAACAGGCAAGTTACCGAAGACGAAGCATAAAAGACAAAAAATATATGTATGAGATATATATTCTATCATATACATATACACACACACATATATGTATATATTGTATGTGTCATATATATGTATATAATTTATATATATCACTACATAGATGTATATATGATAGAATGTACAAGTCACCAGAAATGTAGTCACCCCCTTATCTGTGGGGGAGATGTTCCAAGACACCTAGTGATGCCTGGAACGGTTGATAGTACTGAACCCTGTATATACTATGTTTTTTCCTGCACATAATACACATATTTGAAAAGAAAAATATTACAGTGACATTTATTATTGCATTGTTGCATTGGCAACAACATTAGAAATAGCCTAATTTTTTATGAAGGACAAATACATTGTATATTTTTTAAATGGAATATTACACAACATTTAAAGTAATTAGCAAAGGTTACATGAATTGGCATGGTTAAATTTCTCTAAACCAGTGTGAATTTAAAAAAAGCAGAGATACATTGTTTTAAATTTAAAAGATACACAATTTCAGATACACTGATATGAAATATAAAGTAATGGCAAATGCAGGACAGAGAGTAAGCTTCATTTTTGTCCCTGAAATTATACAATTGTCTTAAAATCAGCTCTGAATCCTTTTCTTGGAAAAAGTTGCCTGTATTTCTGACCTCTGTTCTCTTTTCCACTTGCAAAACAAATCTTGAATTTCAAAGAAAGTGAAGATGCTCTGACTCTCTCTGTCTCTCTCTCTCTAGCAATTTATTATTTCATTGGCTCACTGCCTTGACAATTAGGAGAAGATTTATAGACATATCCCCTGAATAATTGGCAATTAATTTGAGATTAGATGCCAAAAAGTACAGTATTCTTAATATAATGGGAAGGTTGAGGCTTTTCGCTTACAAATGTCACGGAACACAGAGTAAATGTTAACCGGCAGCATAGTTAACCCTGCCCTTTTGCACATCTGCAGTAAAGCGGAGTTTTAGTTCGATGATCGCAAACTTTAGCTAGCTTGGCTAGTTTTAATGTAAATCTCAAGTGTAGACCAAGAGTGTCTGTGGCTTAAGAATGAATGCCTTCCCATCTATAAGCCCATGTTTTATCTTGATAGGTAACCTGCATATGATCCATAAGGGTGTGTGTACCTGGGTTCTGTATAGGAGACACAGATACTGTATCCCGAATCTTCTTTAGGATTTTGCTTTTGACTCAAGCAGTAACTTGGATCCCATAACATCTTTTCTACTCATGGCTCAGTGTCTTTCTACTGCCTGCAACTGTGGTCTCCTATGGAGAATATAAACTCTAGGTCTTAAACAATGAAGATTTGTCTGGTAAACATTGGTATCCTTTTGGTCGAACTCCAGAGTACCTTCTACCTAGAGATAGAGTTGGCCGATGTGACTCCTAAATATCAGTGATTTACCAGTTGGTTTCATTTCAACTCCAGCACAGCGCCAACAATGTATTAAGTATGCACTAAATACTAACCCATTTACATATGGCCGGACAATTTTAGCACCAGTAGAGTTTTATTCCCTTCCAGAATCTCTAGAAATATCCTTTAGTCTGAATTTCCCTGTGCCTGTATTTTGTTCATAGCTATTTCTAAGTAATGGAATGGGCTTTATGCTTATGGGCATTTTGAAAAAGAGTAACAGCCCATCTTTGAACAGGTCTCAGCTCTTCCCCCTCCCTTGCCTCAGTGATTGTCCACTCTACATTATCATGGCACCTTCTCTTTGCCAAGCAGTGTTGGCATCTCATTTAATCCTTATACCAATTTCATGACACGGCTTCTGTTTTATCAGAGCTCTGTTTCACAGATAAGGTTCAGAGGTGGAACAGTGTGCTTGGGTTCACCAGCCAGTAAACAGTGGAGCCGGGATTTAAACCCAAGCCTTTTTGTCTTAACTATCAAGATTTAATCTGTTTTCCTTTCACTTCATCTCTCTGCTGCAAAATTGAGAATTAAGCATTTAGAATAGCCTATCACATAGTCATTGGGTAATCATGTTTATTTTTTAAACTTTTGAAATCAATTTCGTAGTAGTGTCACATACATACTATAAATTGTATCCAGCGCACACACACACACACACACACACACACACACACACCCACAGAGTTCCTTAAGTTTCGATAAATATATAAACCCATATTATCACTGCCACGATCAAGATTTTCTGTACTGGCATCTACTTCAAACACTTCCTTGTGCTCCCCCCTTCAAAAACTTTTCATCTTGGGGCACCTGGGTGGCTCTGTCGGTTAAGTGTCCAACTCCTGATTTCTGCTCAGGTCATGATCTCATGGTTTGTGAGTTCGAGCCCCATGTTGGGCTCTGTGCTGACAGTGCTGAGGCTTCTTGGGATTCTCTCTCCCTCTCTGTCTTCCCTCCCCAACTCACACACTCTCTATCTCTCAAAATAAATGAATAAACTTAAAAAAAAATTTTAAATCTTTTTGTCTTAATGTCATTCTAGACTCTCAGGAAATTGTAAACAGTACTACAGAGATCCCCTGTGCCCTGCATCCAGGTTCCCCCCAGTGAGAACTGGTTACATAAGAATAGTACAATTGCACAGCCAAGAAACTGACATTGGGACACTCCATAGATCTTACTCCCTTGTCCCCCTTTGCAGTCAGCCTCTGCCTACCCTCAGCCCCAGGTAACCACTCAACTGCTTTTTGTCACTAAAGTTTAGATTATTCTAAAACTTTATATGTAAGTGGAATCGTATACAATATTGCCTTTTGTGTCTAGCTGCCTTTGCTCAGCATTATGTGTTTTCCATGTGTGAATGGTACTCTATGTGTTAGTGGTCTCTTCCCGTTAACTGTTGTGTAGCACCCTATTTGAATAGAGGGCAGCTTGCTTATCCTTTCCCCTGTTGATGGATATTTTGGTTGTTTCCACATTTGGACTATTACATAGTGATGAAAGTTGTTGTGGAGATTCATCCGGAAGTCGTATGTGTGGGGGAGTGTGCTTGTTTTCATTTCTCTTGCATAAATGCAAGTGAAAGTGCTGGGTCGTTCAGTTAGTGAAGGTTTAGCTTTATAAGATTCTTTTCCCAAGAGAATGAACCATTTTCTGTGCCCACCGACAGTGCCCACAAGTTCCTCTTGTTCTCCAGTCTTGCTAACACTTGATACTGACTTTTAAATTTTTGCCATTCTTTGGGCGCCTGGGTAGCTTAGTCAGTTGAGACCTGACTTTGGCTCAGGTCATGGTTCCTTGGTTCGAGCCCCATGTCAGGCTCTGTGCTGACAGCTCAGATTCTGGAGGCTGCTTCAGATTTTGTGTCTCCCTCTGTCTCTGCCCCTCCCCTGCTCCTACTCTATCTCTGTCTGTCTGTCTCAAAAGTAAACATTAAAAAAAATTAAAAAATAAAAAAAATAAATTTCCCATTCTCGTAGGTATGTAGTAGAATTTCACTGTGGTTTTGATTTGCCTTTGTCTGATAATGATATTAAATATCTTTTCATGTAGTTAGATGGCTAGTCATATGTATTCCTCTGTAAATTGTTCAAACCTTATGACCATTTTGGGGGGGCGGGATGGGGAGTGGATAGGTGGATGTGTGTCCTTTTTATTCAGCAAATATTTGATGAGTTATTGAATATTTATTAAATGACCCAGGATTGACTCGAATATATCTATTTTGATTTTGGCCACTTGAAACCTTAGGTATAATACATCTCAAATAAAATAGTTCAAATTAGGTTTTGTTAGTCTAGAAAGCAATCATCTGTAATAAGGAATCTGTTGACCATGATACTAAAATAAAGATCAGTCGTTTCCTGTCTAGGTAGGACATAACATCATCTTAACTGTCAATGTCATCCTCATGATACACATTTTTGACCATGGGGAAGTTACCATCTGAAGACATGAATTTTGTAGTTCACATAGATACTGCATTGCTATTTTGTTTCTCTAAGGCTAGAAATGTTCTTACCTAATTTTTATCTTGTCTAAAAATGGAAAGACGATTTTAGCCTGGTTATTTTTAGCTGTCACTGAACCAGTCTTTCTCCATTAAGCATAAATATTAGCTAACTTGATCTACAAGTCTTCTGTTGGTCCTGTAGAGTATAATTTGTGTCTATAATTTAAAAAGAACATTTGGTTACCTTTTTTGTTTCTATGACATATTTTTATAGCCGTAATTTAGCTATTGTTTTATTTTGTTAATGTAGAGAATTACAAAGAAATACACAGGCTTACTCACGTAGCTATTGCTTATACAACAATAGTGAAAAAGCACTCTGTGTCTAGTGTTTGTACAATCAATGCAGGATAATAAAGTCTGTATATTTCTGTCTGTAGACTAAAGAGTGACATCTGTATGTCTGTCTATACAATGAAGACATCTTCTCCCTTACTTCCCAAGCTCATGTCCTTCTACCTAAAGGAAACTGTTGTTAAAAACTTTGTGATGATGGCTCACATCAATATAGAGTGCCTCCTTTTCTTTGTTCCTTTTTACACAAAAGGGGTCAGACAGTATGCACCACCCCACATATTTTCCTTTGACACTAACACTAAGCAGATATACCTTTCTTGGAGTAGTTACCGTATGAATCAACTATGCTTTACTTAGTTGGTCCCTGGTGGTCTTTTTCAGATCTTCTGCTTTGATTTTCATTTATGTGCTATTATAAAAATACCGCAATAAGCAATACTGGAGATGTTGCAGACTTTTGCAAGTATATTCATAGGGTCAGTTTCTACCAGTTGGACCCGTGGTCGAAGAACATTGTATAATTTGTCAGCTGTTGCTCCATTGTTCTCTTTAAGTGCTCAGCCATTTGCCGTCTCTTTAATAGTGTCTTCAAGGGTCTCTGGCACATATTTTAAATGTAATAGCCTAGTTTAAATTCTTTGTTATTTGAGCCTTCTAGTATTATGTGAAATGATCCCCCCAAGTTAATGCTCTGTCAATGCTGTTTTATGTTTATTACATCCTTGCTTGCTTTTCTCCTGCAGAGGGAATCCTGAAGTAGGTCCTCCTAATGACCGAGAGTGGCTGGGTAGAATGGCTTCTGGTGGCATTTCTGCTGTCAACCTGCTTCATCTCCGGGAAGCCCCGTGGTTGATGTGTTTTGTCTATTTTATATATTTCTCACAGGAGGAAAACTGAACAAGGACCTGCGACATTTTCTCAATCAGCGCTTCCAGAAAGGCTCTCCTGATCATGAGCTCCAGCAGACCATAAGGGATAACCTTTACCGCCATGCTGTGCCTTGTAAGTAGCCCTTTTGGGGCATCTGACTGCTGGGTGTATGTGTGTGTGGAAAGCTAGTGGAGACAGAAGAGTTCAGCAGTTGGTTCTGGAACACTGGGCGGCTTGCTCACTTAGTGCCTCCCTAAGTCCAGGGCATCCTAAGTGACCCTGCGACATACAGCACAGCACAAGGTGAATTCCTTGGCCTTCAGGTTCTTGCCCTCCCGCTTTCTTGCTTATATGTCAAGTAAATTAGTTATCCTTTGTAGGGGCCTGTTTTCACATCAGTGGAAACGACATCTGAGTCATACAAATTCCATAAGACTATAATGAGGAGTACCTGGGATGAAGGGTTTTGCAAAGTCCTGGCATGGCGTAAGCCTCCATGAATGCTAATCATCATTGTTATTACTGTGGTGGACCAGGCCAGAGGCCTTCAGATTGATCTCTGTGGAGATCAGGGAGCCCTCGTGGCCCCTCAGCGGAGAGAATGCCTCAGTGGATTCTCTCTGTTTCCCCAACATGACCAGATTCATTGATCTCGATTTCACGCATAATTGCATTTGAAGGAATGGCTTCCACCAATTAAAAACTCCAGTCCCCCCAACCCATTAGATTAGACCAAATCTGAGAAAGCAAGACAGAGAGCATAGGGACTATGAAAGCGAGGTTTTTGTTTTGAGGGAAGGAAGGAAGGAAGAAAAGGCAGGAGAAGAAGGAGAGAGGGAGGGAGGAAGTCAGTCCATAGGGCAGATGCTTGGGCACCTGAGTTGTAGTGAAGTATTACTGTGCACTACCCACCTGCATTCCTATATAGCTAATCATGAGGTGGCAATCCTGGGGACACTTAGAATTGCATGATTTTATTTAAAATTGAGAAGAAAGAATGATTTTGGCTTTAGTACTTGGAGTTTTTCCCTTCTGTTATTGCCAAGTCCTTCAAAGCTTGAATTTTTTTTTTTTTTAAATACCATTTTTTAGGGGCACTTAGGCGGCTCAGTCAGTTGAGCGTCCAACTTCGGCTCAGATCGTGATCTCATGGTTTGTGAGTTCGAGCCCCATGTCAGGCTCTGTGCTGGCAGCTCAGAGCCTGGAGCCTGCTTCAGTTTCTGTCTCCGGTTCTCTCTGTCCCTCCCCCGCTTGTGCTCTGTCTCTAAAGTAAATAAACATTAAAAAATAGAAAGGAAATATTATATTTTAACCAGCAAACAAAATGAGGACTAATTTGAAATTGAGGGTACCCAGCTTACTGCTGTGATTTGTTTGCTATAATGGTTTTCTTTAAGAAAAAAAAAAAATAGTTTGCAAGTCGTGCCAGAGTGCTAATGTTTCCCGATACCACTGCAAGATGGTAAACAGAACTAATGTGAGGCACCATAGACCCGCAGGGACATAGGTTATAAGTCTACACTGGGACCTTTAAAGATCAGGTTCTAGAACAGCCCTCCCTGCTCCTCATTTTACTTATTAATAAAACCAAGGCTCCACAGGGAAAAGAGGTGGAGTGCAAGGAACTTGGGTCAGTGCCCCAAGGTTGTCTCTTTCTGCTGAGTAGCAGAGTTGCCTTGACAGAGAAACTGTTGTGATAATGTGTTAACGTATCTGGGCCTCCGTTCTTTTAGTCTTTCAGCGTTGGAATGGAATGCTATGATCTTGTATCCTACCAACAATTTTTTACACTTGGATTAATAATAATTTCTAACGTTAATTGTATGGGTTATAAAGGGCTCATAAATTGTTTTATGGCTCAAGAAACCAAGGCACTAAGGTAAGCCAATAAAAACAAGGCTAAAGGCAGGGGTGGGGGGGGGGGACCTGGGTGGCTCCATCGGTTGAGTGCCCGACTTTGGTTCAGGTCACGGTCTCGTGGTTCGTGAGTTCAAGCCCCGCGTCTGGCTGTGTGCTCACAGCTCAGAGCCTGGAGTCTGCTGCAGATTCTGAGTCTCCCCCTCTCTCTCTGCCCCTTGCCTGCTCATGCTCTGTCTCTCTCTGTCTCTGTCTCTGTCTCTCTCTCTCTCTCAAAAATAAATAAACATTAAAAAAATTAAAAACAAACAAGGCTAAAGGTGATCAGAGCTTCTGGTCTCTTGAGTCCACCAGTCCAAAGTCCTGACTTTGATATGCTGGCTAGTATTAACCCTCAAATAACTCTTGGAGGTTGGGATTTTTTTTTTAATTTTGTAATGTTTATTTATTTTTGAGAGAGAGAGACAGAGACAGAGCATGAGCGGGAGAGGGAGGCAGAGAGAGGGAGACACAGAATCTGAAGCAGGCTCCAGGTCCCGAGCTGTCAGCACAGAGCCCGACGCGGGGCTCGAACTCACGGGCCTCGAGATCATGACCTGAGCCGAAGTCCGGTGCTTAACCAACTGACCCACCCAGGGGCCCCTGGAGGTTGGGATTTTTAATTCTCAGCTTACAGATGAGGAAACAGAGGCGTGGGGAGATCAAGTCACTGCTAAGTGTCCAATTGGGGTCTTTTCGACTCTCACCACCCGGGGCTATTTCTGTAGCTGTACCATAGCTGCCTCTGAAATTCTAGGACAGCAGGTTGAATGCCGTTTTGCAGAATTCAGTAATTGCAGAATCATGATTGTTCTCTGTGTAATTTTTCCCTTACTTAGATTCCAATTTAAGAAATGGGGAATGAAGCAAATGAACACACCATTTCTTGACGCATCTGTGGTGTTACTATGGTTACGTTTTGGCTTGCTTTCCCATTTATTTTTTCCCCTGATTTATAGGACCTGACTGTGAGCTAAATGGCTTGATTTTAAAGCTTACCACTATATAGGAATTGGGGCAAAAATGACCTCAGCCTTTTAAAAACAGTGAAAAATCCTGTTTTGTCTTTGCTCGCATAAAGCCCTTGGTACTAATGTTTCATTTCTATGAAACCCACAAATCGGGAACTGGGAAGGAAGAAATGGTCTTTCTCCTGAAAGGGAAAACAAGTAGCGTTTCATTTTACATTTCCTTCATAAAATGGGAAGGAAATTCAGAAGAGGTCTGTTTCTGAGTCTGGCACAGCATGTGTACCTTTGAACATGAGTAGACCACAGGTCACCAGGGATTCGGTTACAGGCTTGGAGAACTCAAGCCACGTTTTTGTTTATTTTGATTCTTTGGCCCCTGTGACTGGTAAAGCAGAACTCTCTACCAAACCTGTCGTGCCAACGGAGTAGGAAGCCCTTCCTTTGGAGAACACAACCTCCTGATGATGTTGTAACTGTCCCATGAGGAGACAAGCTCTCGTAATCTGCATTTTTCCAGAACTTCCTGCTGCTGCTATTTTAGTGACTTCACCATTTTGAGAAGTGATGACCTCATGAACAGGTGCTTGCGAGTTGGGGTAGACGTCTTGTCTTCACATGCGTTAGGAGGTCCACGTGTCACTAGAAAGTAATAAATAAAGCCCCTTCATTCTCAGGTTCTTTTTAGTGTCATCATATCACCACGATGGGTTTTACCACTTAAGATTCCATTGTCTCCTAATTCCTTGGCAAAGACAGTGCAGGTAATAGCATCCCTATTTGACAGGTAAGGAAACGGAGCAACCAGTAAAACTTCCTCAAAATCATACCGCTTCTAAATGCCACATAACTCATTGCTCATCCGGTGCTGTTTTAATGTGTCTTATTTTTAACAGCTTTATTGAGGTATAATTCGCGCACCATACGGTCCACTCGTTTCAAGTGTTCCTCCAATGCTATTTTTTTTTTTTGCCACAGTCTTTATTTTACTCCACTCCCCTTTTATTTTGTCTTTATTCAAAAACTTGGATTACTTCCACAGTATGAAAAAAGTCATCCGAGTTGAAGTCTAATTATGTTTACCGTTGACAATTGCCACCAAAAAACCTTCACAACAACCAGAATCATGTCAGCAAAGGGGACTAGGTTACAGAGGGAGTCAGAAGCCCTGGTGTGAAGTCTGAGGGCTTTGCGATAGCTGTGTGGCCTGGCGTAAGTCATGTAACCTCTCTGCGTCTCGTTGACTCTTTAATAAAACACAAAGAGAAATACTTCCTTCAAGCACTGCCTGAATTCCATTGTTCAAGCATTTGGTATTGTTCAAGCATTTGGTGATGCCCCCGGTGTCCCTAAGAGATGGGTCCGTTAGAGGCAACAGAGGCTCAGAGTAGTTCATAGCTTGTTTAGGGTCACACGGGTCACAGGTAGCATAGTCAGAGTTAAGCCAGTTCTAATTTCTGTGCCGGGCATCATTAATAGAAGTGTGATTGAGGCAGGATAACAGGGACCATGGAGAGTGAAAGAAACAGAGAGGAAGCTTCTCATTGCTGAACTTTATTGTTTTACTTGTCTATTTTATTCTTGCATTCGTTGTTTTAATGTTTATTTTTTAAGAGAGAGAGGGAGAGAGCGAGCATAAGGGAGAGGCCGAGAGAGAGAGGGACAGAGGATCTGAAGCAGGCCCTGTGCTTACAGCAGAGACCCCAACCCGGGGCTTGAACTCCTGACCTGAGCTGAAACCAAGAGTCAGACGCCTAAGTGACTGAGCCATCCAGGTAGCCCTATTTTATTTAAATGTTCATTCATTTTTGAGAGGGAGAGCATGAGTGGGGGAGGGGCACAGAGCGAGGGGGACAGAGGATAGTAGGTGGGCCCTGTGCTGACGACAGAAAGGCCGACCGCGTAAGATGTTGACCTGAGCTAAAGTTGGAACACTCAACGGACTGAGCCACCGAGGTGCCCCTCATTGCTGAATTTTATAGATTTAGCTGTTTAAAATCATGGGGTCTTATGGGAGTTGGAGCTATGCAAGGCACAGTGCCTTAAAAATAAGTATCTTATCTCTGATTTTCAAGTAACTCGCTGATATGTGCGATAGAATTTTAATAATTCTTTAATGGTGATTCAGCTTTTAAGAAATCATTACGCGATTCTCTTGGGATATCTCGGTCTATCTTCTTTTTCATGGAATCTCTTCTTTAGTATACCTGTGAAAAACCACCTTGAAATGAATTTGAAATCCCTATAAACATCATCTGGGTTGCTCACTTCTCCATTCCTTGTCCCCTGCCCCTCAAATTCTCTTACGTGGTCAGTCCCCCCTCCCAGTCACACAGACTTCATCCATTCCCCGGACACACCTGCTGCCTTCCTGTAACTGGGTGCGTGCTCTTTTTTCCTCTTTCCGTACCTTTCCATCTGACCAGCACACCATCTTCTTTTGAACTTTAACCTACATGCCACAAAGACCTCCAAGTTTGGGCCTGTTGCCCTCTTCCCTGCTGCCAGAGCTACCCTCTCTGACCCCCTTCTTCCAGCTCATGTGCCTGAGTGCATTGCCCGCTGAGTGTCTGTCTGTCCTATTAGAATCTGACTGTTCGGAAGTCCGAGACTGTGTCTTCCTCGGCGACCAGCCCACACCTAACTCAGTGCCTGGACCAGAGAATAGATATTTGTTGAGTGAACGAACCAACGGAGAAATGGAGGAACTTGTTTTTTGTTTCTCGCGTCTTATTTTTTTTGTCTCGGTTGCTAGATGTTTTGGAGACACAACAGAAAAACTTTGCCATCACACTTTCAGAAGGTAAAAGGCAGCTCAGAGGCTGGAGCCCCTAGATGGCTGGTAAGGACTCCGATGATTACTCGGCCAGTAATCCAGACCCAGAGGAAAAAGTCAGGGCCCTTGTGTGCCTGGAACTGGAGTGCCCATTCTCTGCTCCCCCTGATTACAGTCTAGATAACAGTGTGCCTCCTGCATCGACAGCCTTCTGCATTATGGCTTCTGGTCCTCGCTGATGTGACAACATCTGAGATTTGTGCTTTGGAATGGCCGCCTTTCCTGTGCAGATAAATGTGTTACCTGACAGTGCTTGTCAGTTACTATACCACTGCTGTCAAAACGAGATACAACTCACCCAGTCGGATGGGTTCTCTGGAATGCTGAACACCACCTCTCCCATTCTGTCTCCCTTTTCTGAGCTCCACGCTGAAGAACTCATCTTTCTTTTCAAGCAAAGGTCATCTCAAAGAGGAAAGGATAAGTCCGTTTTGTTCTGTACCTCAACACTTTGTTGATCCAAGCTCTCACTGATACTGAAACCATTGTATCTGCTGTAAGAGGCATTGATCAGTGACTTAAAGGGGTTTACAAAGGGATTAAAAGTGTTTGATCTACAAGACACTTTCATGTGATAAACATAGGTGGCCCTGGTTTTCCTTTGTAGAGGTGCCATATTCAAATAGGCCCCTTAGCATCTGCTAACAGACGGTGTCGTTGTTACCTCGAATTGGGCTGTGACATCACGGACGCAAATCACCTTTGGTATTGTTTGAACCTCTGAGTTTCTTTGAAACACAGCCATCTCCAGTACTGCTTGCCTGGACTCAGCCCCTTCTGCGCTTTAAGCTGATGACACGAACTAGACCAATTTATCAGGAAGGGGCGAGGACAGAGATCTGGGTATTGGAAAATGGCTTCTCTCTTGGACTGTTCACTTCTGTTTTCAGGTTGTGTTTGACACAAGTGGAATGCTTCAAGTCATAATTCATGAGCCAGACAGTTCTGGAAGCATCCCCAGGACTGATCCGATAAGAGTCCCTGGAAACTTTCTCACTGTGATTATTGCCCTTGTCCTGTAACCATAGTGAGTGCTGTCTCCAATGGAAAAGGATTGTTGCAGCCTTTACAGAGCCTGGCCTCTTGCAGAAAAGTGGCTAGTGTCTGTGAGCGCTCCAGTTTGTGGATTCCTGCTGTGTGCAAGGTTCCCTGCCAAGATGCTTGGGTGTGTGTGGTCTCTCACCCTGGCCTCACTGAGGACACACAGAATGTTATGGATCTGATAAGGCCTCCCTCTTTTCTATTCATTTGCAAAGATTTGTTGTCTGTTGTAAGACTAGTGTCTGCCCTCACATCTTCTCCAGGAGTTTTCCACTTTTTCCCTCCCCTTGCTGTTTACCCATTGGTACTATATTTTCCCATGTGTCCCCAGCTGGTCTGCAGTCTGGGGACTTCCCCTACTCAAGGGCCACCCCCTTACTGCCAACACCTGACCTTTCCTTCCTTCTTCATCAAAACTCATTTGTTCAGGACTCCTGGCTGGCTCAGTTGGTGAAGTGCATGACTCTTGGTCTCAGGGTCATGCGTTCAAGCCCCACGTTGGGTATAGAGCTTACTTTAAAAAACTGGGGCTCCTGAGTGGCTCAGTCGGTTGAGCATCTGACTCTTGATTTCAGCTCAGGTCAAGAACTCACGGTGGTGAGATGGAACCCCACATCGGGCTCCACATTGGGCATGGAGCCTGCTTAAGAGTCTCTCTCTGCCTTCCACTGCTCATGCTTTCTCTCTCTCTCTTTCAAAAAAAAAAAATCAACTGCGTTTAATGAAACTTAAAAAAAACCGACCTTATTTGTTCTCATTGGTTAACTATTGGGTTGTCTTCAAAGAAGCCAAGAATTAGAAGAAAGAAGTGAATGGTTTATATTGTGCCATACAGTTCTCCATTCTCCACAATATGTATCCTTAAGCAGGTGACTTTAATGCGGTGTTCCTAGAGGGGTACCTGGGTGGCTTAGTCAGTTAAGCATCTGAGTCTTTTTTTTTTTTTAATTTTTTTTTCAACGTTTTTATTTATTTTTGGGACAGAGAGAGACAGAGCATGAACGGGGGAGGGGCAGAGAGAGAGGGAGACACAGAATCGGAAACAGGCTCCAGGCTCCGAGCCATCAGCCCAGAGCCTGACGCGGGGCTCGAACTCACGGACTGCGAGATCGTGACCTGGCTGAAGTCGGACGCTTAACCGACTGCGCCACCCAGGCGCCCCAAGCATCTGAGTCTTGATCTCAGCTCAGCTCTTGATCACGGTTGTCAGTTCGAGCCCTGCATAGGGCTCCATGCTGGGCGTAAAGCCTACTTAAAATAAATAAATAAATAAATAAATAAATAAATAAATAAATAAATAAATAAATAAATAAATGTGGTGCTGCTCGAAATAGCTGGGATGTCTGGCAGCAAAGCAGATTCATGGGTAGGGATGCATTCTTCTGCTTTTGATATGTTTTTGTACTTTTTATAGTGCTTAACACACTGTTTTGTGCGCAGAAAACACTTTAAACGCAAGATTGCATCAAGGGAATTTTCCCCTCTGCTTGCTGTATCACGTCTCATATACAGTTCCCTATTCCACCAAGGGCAAGCTGAGATAGGATTTGTGTTTCACAAAGTAGTGCTGTAGTCTAGGCAAGGAATACTGTGCCAAATTAAAAAAAAAAAAACAACACGGGATTTGGAAAAAAATACTTTTGTTTCGATGGAATTCGAAGTTAGAGTCTGGGCTCGGATAACTATAAATAAATTTTCATAGACACAAAGGTCTGGTGGGGTGTGGAAGGTGTGTGAGGGAAGTGGGGAGGTTCTCTGTTCCTCTGATCACACCCGCCTGATCAATGCCATGAGCATACCATACGGCATGTTTGTGACAGTGCAAAATCCAACCCCATTGGCTTCTTTCTGGAGTGCCCCTCCAGGAGCCCTGAAGCCACTCGTGTGGCATCCCTTCTTGCCACAGGAGAAGAGAGTTACCCCATCAGGAGAACCCCCCATCAGGGGGTTCATGAGAAGGACATGGGTGCATTGGATAGCCCCTCTTCTCGGGGCCTTCACGTTCAGGTGTGTGGGACTCTGGAGCACCGGAGACCCTGGCAGACTCCGGGACTTCCTTGCGTTCACCTGGCCAGGTTACCCAGGCTTTCTGGAGTGCCATTTTCTCAATACCTTTCCTGATGGGTACCTAAGTACCCAGTGCTTGGTGAGTATGGCACTTCATAGGTCTTCCAGAGTTCCCCTACTTCAGACAGTCTTCTTTCTTCCATACCCCTCTCCTTCTCATTTCTAACATGACTTGTCCAGTCCAGTATTCTCCCTTGTCTCTTTGCAGGTTCCCCTCAGGCTCTGAGCCTTATTTTTATGGTTACCTTTTTAAATGAGTTTGATAATTTATGTGATCCCCCTAGAAGGGGGACAAGGTAGGTTTTAAAAAATGATTTTCCAGGTGCACCTGGCTGGCTCAGTTGGGAGAGCAGGCAACTCTTGATCCAGGGGGGGTTCTAGGTTCGGGACCCACGTTGGGTGTAGAGGTAACTTAAAAATAAAATCTATAAAAAAGAAAAAAGCTTTTCTAACATTTGTCGAGGAACAACCCAGCCCTGGATGCTAGGCAAAAGCATAGTGAAGATTAATAATTGGATGGTTTAACCAATAATAGGCGTGCTTGAAACAGCACATTCTCTGTATATTCCCAGCATCAGCTAATTCCCCAGTGTTCTTGTTCTTTGTATTTCTTATTAGATGTTGTTAACCCTAATTGCCATTGTATATTTGCTGAATGGATGGAGTCATTTTGGAGGAAAAAAAGGAAAGAAAAACTACAAACTTAAAAGCTCCTCACGCTGGACTTGATTTATAAGTGTCTGTTAATAGCCTCATATAAACATGGTTTGGCTTGTGTTCTTTATTGTGAGGTGCTCAGGGGTGTTAAAAAAAAAAAGGAAAGTCATAGGAGTTTAGATTTAAGTTTAATTAGAGTTGATATAATTGATAATCTTCTTATCAAAACATGTTAGATCAGCCTCATTGCTTCATAATAACCTCCATCATTAATCAAGGGCTTACTTTATGTACCAGGCACTGTGCTCAATGATTTACAAGTGTTGTCTCTTTTAACCCTTTGCAAGCCCTTAGAAGTATGGTATTATCATCTCTGTATTATGAGTATGGCGCTTGAGAGGGGGAGAACTTAGCTAAGTGACTCAGGTGTGTTATGCACTATTTGATAATGATGGAACCCAGAATCCTTTGCTCCCAAGAGTCCAAGCTCTGGGTTTATTTCTTTGGGTGCATCACCTCAAAGACCATGCTTTAAATTAACCTACTGAATTTGAAAATGAGTCTTCTCTTAATACCATATGGATTAGTCCTTGGCTGGGTGTCGGATACTAACATACATCCATTTGGCAGACATGTTAATTTATTTAATTGCTTTATAATTCTGGCTGAGATTCTTCATCAAGATGTGTTGCAATTATAAAACAATTTCCACAGCAATTTATGTAGGGACAGGGAGGTTTTCATATTATCTTTACCATCTATTATTTTAAGGGAAGGTTTTTATCAAATTTTGGCGTCCCAAGAATCATGAGTCAAGAGAATGAAGTACAACATATTTTTAAAGAAACCTCCTTGTGTCAAATGTGTTCCCTAAAACTATCTACAAATACATTTTCTTGCTTCTGTAATGGATTATGTGCATTTATGCCAAGGTCTAAGTAAGGATACTTAACTGGTGATGCTCTGATGGGCTTACCTAAAGTTCATATGAAATGAGCTACCTCAGATAACGACCTTAAACTTACTTTTTTAAATTAAATGTTTTTATTTATTTGTTTTGGGGGGTGTTGGTGGACAAGTGGAGGAGGAGCACTGAGAGAGATAGAGAATCCCAAGCAGGCTCTGGGCTGTCAGTGAAGAGCCCGGCCGTAGGGCTGGATCCCACGAGCCCTGAGATCATGACCTGAGCCGAAATCAAAAGTCGGATGCTTAACTGACTGAGCCACCCAGGCACCCCCAGTGACCTTAAACTTAAGCAAGGAAATGTCACTTATATTATTTCAACCACAGTATGAATGAACTAGACTCATTACCTGCTCGATGACATATTCTCCTCTTGGTTTAAAATTAATCATTTACACATTCCTGTTTTTAGGCAGTACACTATGATGTGTTTAGGGGTAAAAGGCCGTGGCGAATGCCCCTTGATCTTGAATGGCTACAAAACATTGAAAATGGTTAAAAATATACTATGTGTGGGGAGGGGGAGACAAAGAACAGATGACAGGCCAGCAGGTTAAAATATTCATAATATTTGAGTCTTCATAAAGCGTATACAGTGTTGTTTGTACCACTCTTATTCTTGCAACTTTCTTTACATTTGAAATAATTTTAAGATAAAGTATTTTATTAGACCCATGCCAAAACAACAACAACAACAACAACAACAACAACAACAACAACAACAAAAACAGTAAAAAAGTGACCAATATAGTTTTGGGAAAAGGGTACTGATTACTATATGTGAGTGTTAATGTGTTTGGGTTGTCCCCCTTATAAATGTCAGTATTTTTACCCTAGAGTTGAGATTTTGTTAGTACATTGTTAGATCTTGTGTATTAGAGTGTAGAGAGACTAACCTGGAAGACATTGTGCATATATGAAAAGAAAAATCTAACTCTTGTGAAATACCGAGTGTATGCTGCTTGCTTTTATTATAATTCCTCATTTAATCCATGTGGAAATCCTATGAAGGAAGTATTACTATTATTCTCGTGTATAGATGAGAAAGCTGAGGCTTAGTAAGGTTAAGTGTCTTGCCTTCCATTTGTGAAGAGACTGGAACCCAGGCTATCAAAATGGATACTAGAGCTCCCACTAGTAACCACTACGTTTTCTTTGCTCAGACTATGTGTGTGTACATGTAGATGTACACGTATATATACACATACTGAATATATTTAGAAAACTAGCTAGGAAAATTATCTTCATTGGATTCTAAGTATCTGCTGATGGGATTCTAGATCAGTATAAAAGCAGAATAAAATTTGCATTATGAATATGTATTGAGTACTTGCCTTGTGCTAGGTGTTATTCTTTCCTCAAAATTAAATAACGTGCTCAGATGTCACAACTAATAAGCGGTAGAGCTGTCTGTGTTTTTCCAGAAGTTTCACTCCTAACCAGTGGCTCATATTGCCTATTATTTATAGCTCTACAGAACATTTTTTAAAAAGGAAGAGAAAGAATCCAGAGTAAACATATTCCTTTCCTTGTTATTCCTTGCAAGATTATTACTTCCTAGTTGTAGATCCCATCAAAGCGCCATGGTATGCAACTCTAGGGGGTCACTGTTCAGTTTCTGGTCTGTGTTCATGGGGTTCTTAGTGGTAGGCAGCACCCTGATTCCATGGTTTCATGATTTCACTGGCTGAGTACTAGGAGTACAGCTAGACCTAAAGCCTGAAAGGTAGATCAAATTTGCCTTTCATCTGGGAGGTGCATGTCTCAGCCATGCTTGCCAAATAGGGCGAAGTGGTACCTTAGTCCAGTTTGGATAATATCCGCGGGATACTTTACTTATTTATTTGTTTGCTCGCTTGTTTATTTAAGATTTTATTTGTAAGTAATCTCTGTGCCTAACATGGGGCTCAAACTCGCAACCCCAAGATCAAGAGTTGCGTGCTGTATGGACTGAGTCATACAGTCCACAGGTGCCCACACGGGTGCCCCTCCCCTGGAGAGTTTAATGCCAGAAGCCTAATCCAATCGAGTTATACCATCTCTTCGTTCCGAATGCAGCTAATTAAAGGGGTGGAGACAATATTAGAATTGGATCTTGTTAGGTAGTAACTATTATTTCTTTCATTTTCCCTTTCATCAAATCACTTGATCCATCTACTCATCCAGCGACCTCCATTTATTCCATTTATCTGTCCATTCAGCAAACATGTCATTGAGTGCCATTATGAGCAGGTCGCATTGTTAGGTGCCAGCATTTAGGGGTAAACTGGTTATATTTCCTACTCTTAGAGAGTTTATAGCATAGTGGGGAGGACAAACAAGAGGCAGTTGTAATAAAACAAGGTAGATTTCCTTTTTTTAGTGTTTATTCATTTTTGAGAGGGAGAGAGAGAGGCAGAGAAGAAGGAGAGAGAGAGAGAATCCCAAGCAGGTCCGTGGTGTGTGCACAGACCTCACTAGACATGGGGCTTGAACTCAGTAAACCGTGAGATCATGACTTGAGCCCACATCAGGAATCAGATGCCCAACTGACGGAGCCACCCAGGCGCCCCACCTAAGGTAAATTTCTCGATAGGGTAAGCTCAGAATGATAGACTTACAAGGACGGACGCAAGTGCAGTCTTGAGACCAATGAATCAGTGTGACGAGAAAGTGAAACAAATCCCAAAGAAGAGGCAGAAGAAAAAGCAGAGCATCTTCTTTCCCGGAGACATTTGGGAAACATCCACCCGTGTGACTGTGGGCAAGTGACTCTACTTAACATCCACAGGATTTACTCCTCATTTAAAAAGGAATCGGTTTATTAGAGACGTACTGGACACATTAACCTTTCTAATCTCCCAGGCGTAGTCCCCAAATAATGCGGTCTTGTGGACATTACTTGCTCCTTAGGGCCTCTTAAGGATTTAGAGACGACTCATATTTTTGAGTCTCCTAAAATATTTAAAAACAACGATAACAACAGCAACAAAAACCAGTCCTGCAGCAAAAGTTAGGATGTAGGAGGGCGTCAGGGTGTCTCATCAGTTGAGCATCTGACTTTGACTCAGGTCATGTTCTTGTGGTTGGTGGGTTCAAGGCCCACTTTGGGCTGTGCTCTGACAGTGCAGAGTCTGCTTTGGACTCTCTCCCTCTCTTCTCTCTGCCTCCTCCACCCGTGCTTTCTCTCTCTCAAAAATAAATACATAATTTTTTTAAGAGTTAGGACGTGGCTTTTAAAAAATATTTATTTTTGAGAGAGAGGGGGAGAGAGAGAGAGAGAGAGAAGAGAGAGAGAGAGAGAGAGAGAGAAAGCACAAGCAGGGGAGGGGCAGAGAGAGGGAGACACAGAATCCAAAGCAGACTCTAGATTCTGAGCTGTCATTGCAGAGCCCTACCTGATGCTCAAACTCACTAACTGTGAGATCACGACATGAACCGAAGTTGGACGCTTAACCAACTGAGCCACCCAGACACCCCAGGACATGGCTTTAATATGTGCATTTAATTAATGCTTTTTAATATACACATAGGTATGTGGTATAATTGTACTATTCAAGATGTATGAAATTGCAAGATGTATAAAACATGAACTGGAGTTACACTAAAGGCAGTATAATTTGATAATAGATCCCAAGTTTAAATATCTCTTATCCTTTTTAGTATAGCTTTATGACCACAGATATAACTTTATTTGAAGAGAACAAAAGTCTAGATTTGAGGCCCTTTGTGGAGACTTAGGTCAGAGGATTTGGCCTCTTCAGTTCCTTGGCAAGTTCAACAGGTATGAAATGCTGTGGGATAACTCCTTTGGATGAAGGCTTGGCTATTTCAGATACAGCTTCCATTGCTTGTTAATAGAATAAATCTAAGCAGAGTACATGACAGTTATTCAAGGACTATCTAAGTTCCTACTGGAACCCCAGTTTTATCAGGGCACGGCTTTCTCGTATTTCTCCTCTACTTCAGTCATTTGAAGGAAAACTGGTTATTCTTTGGACCATTTCTTCTGAGGTTGCCATATTTCTATTTGAGTCTTCTCTACTCTCATGAGCTGTCTCCTAGAAGTGGGGCCATGCTATTGTCTTAAGTGTTTTGCTTTGAAAACTGAGATAAGTGGTGCCTGGGTGGCTCAGTCGGTTAAGTGTCCAACTTCGGCTCGGGTCATAATCTCGTGGTTCGTGGGTTCAAGTCCCGTCTCGGGCTCTGTGCTGACATCTCAGAGCCTGGAGTCTGATTCGGATTGTGTGTCTCCCTCTCTGTCTGTCCCTCCCCTGCTCGTGCTCTGTCTCTCTCTTTAAAATAAATAAACATTTTAAAAAAATTAAAGGAAAAAGAATAGTGAGATAAAATTTGGTTATGCTAGAAATTGTGTAGTTGTTATACTTAAACGAAGTTGACAATTTTCTCATTTCCCATCTCACAAGATCTTTACAAACAGTTCTTACAGGATTGTTTGTAGTTACAATTTCTGTCTTCTTAATTTGCACCATCAATTGTGTTGAGGGACGCACATTTCTTGTTTTCATCTCTAAATGGTTTTTCACAGTCTCAACTTCACTTAACTAGTGATTTGGGAAAAAAAAACAAACCACATTTTTGTCGTCAGTGGAATTTTGAAGAAAAAATTGTCTGAGTTTTAGATACAATATTCTTTAAATGTATAACATGACCTAAAAAGGAGACATCGTATAAAACGACCAGGTGGAGTGAAATTCAGCCCACATTATGGTGTTTGCCTGGGTGAATATAGCTGATTCTGGGAATCTACATGTTTTCCTCCCAGTGGATAGAAGTTTGTGGCTAATGTAGGTTCAATTGAATTTCATGTTTGCTGCCCAGTCTAGTCCCCCATGGGCCACCTGTGGACAGGTAGTGAGCCTCCTTCATCATGGCAGATTTAGGCACCCCCATGGAAACCCACTGCAGTTTGAAGCCCTGTGGAGGGATTTCCTCCCTTCCAAGGTCACTGTGAATGTGGATCATTTACAAATTGAGAAACAAACTGTTAGATACAACAAAAAAATATGGCGTCTGTAAGGAACATTGAGTAGGTGAAAACCATTGCCCTCCCTTCTCTCTTTTCTTCCTCCACAAACAGATCCATTTCTTCCTGTCTTTCCAGACCCCAGTATCATAGCATCACAGTTTTGACCGTTACTGGAGGCAGGCATATTTGGGTTCTAACAGAGACCTTCTCTATAAAAAAATTTAAAAATAAGGGGGGGGGGGGCGCCTGTATGGCTCTTGGTTAAGCATCCCACTTCGGCTCAGGTGATGATCTTGCAGTCCATGGTTCAAGCCCCACATGGGTCTCTGTGCCCCTCCCCCACTCGTGCTCTGTCTCTCTCAAAAATAAACATTTTTACACAAGGTATAAAATATATATAATGTTATATAAGCCTTAAGTGCGTGGCTTGATGTGTATTGACAGAAATACACATGCGCACACACATGTACACACATACATGCATCCAATTAATTGTTACCCCAAACAATATATAGAGCACACTGACCATCCTACCAGGCTGCCTCCTGAGGGCTCCCGTTGAATACTTGTCCTTCCTCCCAGAGGTGACTGTGATTCTGACTGATCGCCCTAGATTCCTTTCACCTGTTTTTAAATATCGTGCAAATGGAATCATACACTATGTATTCTTTCATTCTTACTCTTTTTGCTAACATTACTTCCGTAATTCATCCATATTGTCTGCATGTTGTAGCATTTTTATTATTTCTTTCTTTCTTTCTTTCTTTCTTTCTTTCTTTCTTTCTTTCTTTCTTTCTTTCTTTCTTTCTTTCCATTGCTCTGTAGCTTTGCATTGTGGGAATGTTCTGTGATCTGTGTATCCATTCTTCTGCTGTTTTGAATTGTCTCCAGTTTTCAGCTGCTGCTGGGAACATTCTTATACAAGTGGACATATGTACTCAGTTCCCACCTAGGTGTAGGATTGCTGGATGCAGTTGGAGGCATACGTTGAGCTGAGACAGATATTGCCAAATAGTTTCCAAAGTGTTTGTATCAGTTTGCATACCACATGTGCGAGAGTTCCAATTGTTCCTCGTCCTCGCCAAGCCAACGTTTGCTAACGTTAGTCTCCCCGATGTTTCGTCATCGTGGTGGCTGTGCATCAGTATCTCCTGATTCTGATTTGCATTTTCTTGATAGAAAATGCTATTGAGCACCTTTTCAAATGCTTGTTGCCTGTTTGGATATCCTCTTTTATGAAGTTCCTACTCAAGTCTTTCCCCATTTTTCTTTTTAATTGGGTTGTTTGTCTCTTTCTTGCTGCTTTGTAGAAAGAGCTGGGTTTTAAATTCTGACTCTGCTGCTTATTAGCTGTGCTTGCACAGGTCGCCTAACCTTTCTGAGCTTCGTGTATAGGATGGAACCAGTAATGCCTGCTTTATAGGTTGTGCTGAGCCTGACAAGAGCAAGAGTGTGTTAATCACTAAGCATGTTTCCAAGCATAAAGAAGGCATGAGTGACTAATATCCAAACTGGGTGTGTGTGTCTGGGGATCAATTCTCATTATCACATGAAGAGCCTATTAAGGTATAATATAATATTTTTTCTTCCTTCTCTTTCCCTTTGTCCTCCTCTCTTTTTTATACTTGTAGTACAAAAGGAAAGACAGTGGCCTTGTGCATAACACGCAACAGGCCAAAGTGACTGATCTCTTACAGAGGAACACTAGAGGTCATACCTCTTCTCGTAAGAAGTTTGTCTTTGCATCTAGGACCAATGAGAACCAGAAGAGAGTTTCTGACAAGGAGAGAATAAGATAAGGTGTAGAGATAGGACCCAATGAAAGAAATCTACCCGCCCTGCATGGCAGTGGGGAACATGTGTTTTCTTTCTTCTTTTTTTTTTTTTTTTTTTCTTTAGCGTCTCAGAGACTTGTTTTCCTCATTCGCAAAGTAGAGATCTCGAACCTCCCTGGAAAGGTTGTCGTGAAGCCTAACACAGTCTTGGTCTTGTGGAAGCACTTCACCTATGGAGGATGCTGGAATGCATCGTGGTCGTAGTGCTAGTGTTGGCAGATGGCAGTGCTGACGAGGACACTAAATATACCATTTCTGTTCAGAGACAACGTCGCCAGCCCCAGTGACAACCTTGCTTCAGGGACAGAGGCAGGAGCAGTTTCAGGGAGTAGAGTGACCCATAGCAGGAAGGGGGAAGTCGGAGAGGGGTGACGAATCCTCTGCTCTGGGAGAGCCCGGGTAGGATGTCCACTTGGACACTAGATTCCTGAATGTTGAGGACGAGCTGGACATCCCAAGCCATATTACATTACCGTGATTGGGTAGATCTCTGAAATACACGGAAATTGGAATGGAGAATAAATCACAGCAGCATAGGCAGTTATTAAAACGTTCCCAAAGCACCTATAATGGCATTGTCCAGAACCTGTGTTTCAAGGGAACTGTTGGGAGAAGCAGCCTTCTTCAGCTTTCAGAGCACTGAGAGGCACAGTGTTTTGGCCACCGTATAAACAAACACAGGCTTGGAGTATGGGCGGAACTGGGCTTGACTCCTACCCCTTGCATTCTGTGGCTTTATGATCTCGGATAAGTCACTTCCCTGGGGTTTCTTGATTTATAAAATCGGAATAGTGATACCATCCCCATGGAACCGTGGTGAGAGTACGTGACGTAATACACAAGCAATGCCAAGGGAGGCCCCGTACATAGTAGGTGCTCATCTGTGTGTCTGATAAGTAGAGATGCACACTCTGTGTCTCTTTCTTTGACAGCTATGTAGTGAGCAGAATAGCCTGATGCAGAGGAAGAGAAAGGGTTCTGTTCGGTGTAACCACCCTGCCAGGCAGTAGGACTTGCTAAAGCTTATCACTGTGTTGTGGGTAAAAATGGACTTTGTTGCAGTTTGGTCTCTGCAATTCTGCCACCAAAATGCTTGGTATTTATTAGAGCAATTACAGTTCGGATATGTCTGCTGGATAACCCACCATCCAGGCTGTGTTGGACAGTTTGTAATTTACAAACATCAGGCACGCTGATGGACACATTCAACTGGTAAGTGTAGACTTCTTTGGGCTTTCCTCCTCATGAACTGTGATCTGCTGAAAGCCCTTCAGCATGCTCTGAAGATGGGACAGGCACCCTAGAAAAGGTAGAGTCGGTATGCAAGGTTTTTTTGTTGTTGTTTTTATTGCCAGTTTTGGGGCTATCCATGACTGAGTCTTTATACACCTGCAAGAAGAGAAGCACTCCTTATGGTAGTTCGTGGCCCCCAAGAAGCACCATTGCCTTTCACATCACATTCCCGGGCAAGGATCCAATCTGTATTTCATGCCTCCTTTTATTTATTCGTCGTGACAGATTTACTTGGCAGCTTATTTTGCTGGTATCTATGAGTGGAGTGAAGGGTTCTAACACACACACGGTAAATATCCTGTTGGGAGTCCTAATTTGTGTCCTCAAGCCAGTGAAAGTCAAAGACAAAAAGATAATACTGGAGGGTCAATGTAGGTTGCACGGTTTTTTGTTTTTTTTTTAAATTTTTTTTCAACGTTTATTTAGTTTTGGGACAGAGAGAGACAGAGCATGAACGGGGGAAGGGCAGAGAGAGAGGGAGACACAGAATCGGAAACAGGCTCCAGGCTCTGAGCCATCAGCCCAGAGCCCGACGCGGGGCTCGAACCCACGGACCGCGAGATCGTGACCTGGCTGAAGTCGGACGCTTAACCGACTGCGCCACCCAGGCGCCCCGGTTGCGCAGTTTTAAAGAGAGGGATGCGGTCTTGTAAAACAGGTCATTTGTAGAGAGATCAAGTCATACAAATTTGAAGAGTCCACCTTGACGCCATCTCTTGTGCAATGAAAGTTTGAAGTCCCTGGAACTTTCATCTTTGATGGCACCATTGCAGACCATTCTTCTCTCATTAGCCATCTCAGATTGAGTATTTGCATTGCATGAGCCATTTTCAGGCTTCACTGGTGGAAGCTTGCCTTTTTTCTTTTTTTTTTTTTTCATTTTCCTGGAAAACGTGTTAAAAAGCTCATTTGGGTACACTCCAAGAAGATGGTCGGTCTTTCACACCTTGAAGAGAAGTAATGCTAGCATAGTGACCCTGTAAGAATGTTCCATATGTGCTCTATTTCCCTTTCTTGTTGAAATTTTAGACTCAGAAGAATTCTGTTTATTCCCCATTTGCTTTTTGGCTCCCCAGCTGATTACAAAAGCTAGAAAACTGCGAGTGGAGTTGTTTCTTCATAAAGGGGAGACTTCCTCATATTGTCATGGCAATTCAAATTAAAATCCAGCTGGAAAATAGCATCGCGGGCTGGTTGGTTTCTTGGCTTTTTGTTTTTGTTTTCATGGTGGAAGTCACAGGTTATTATGAGGAAAATACCTATCTATGGGTATTCACATACACAAAGAGAAGTCATTTATCATTTGTCTTTGACATATCAAAGTCATCATATTCCATAAGCCGCAAAAAAAAAAATCAACAGTAGGAACTTCAATTTCACTCTTCTGTTACGTGTTGATCTTACATTCAGGCCCCTTGGTTAATTTGAAAAGCATCAGATATATTGAGGCACTTTTGTTTTCCTTCCTAACCAAAAATATTTTCTTTAATAATCAAAATATATTTTTTATTTCTTAAATAATCTTTATAAACTAGCATCAGTGTTACTAAACATCATTCTTCAGGGAGAACATTGCTGCAGGGTCTAAACAATGCACCTTAAAACATTATCATTTGAAGAGTGGTTTTCATTTTTTTTTTAACATTTAATCATTTTTGAGAGATGGGAGAAGCAGAGAGGGAGGGAGACACAGAATTGGAAGCAGGCTCCAGGCTCTGAACTGTCAGCACAGTCCCGACACGGGTCTCAGACCAATGAACTGCAAGATCATGACCTGAGCTGAAGTCGGATGCTTAACCAACTGAGCCACCCAGGCGCCCCTGTTTTTTTTTTTTTTTTTTGGATTTTTTTAAATGTTTATTTATTTTGAGAGAGTACATGAACAGGAGAGGGGCAGAGGGAGAAGAGAGAATCCCAAGCAGGCTCTGCATGGTCAGCACAGACCCCTATGCGGGGCTCAACCTCACAGACGGCAAGATCATGACCCAAACTGAAGTTGGACACTTAACCGACTGAGCCACCCAGGCGCCCCAAGAGTGTTTCTCATTTTTGCCACCGTCTCCCTTGGTCATACAATACCTTTATTTCTTGATCCTTAGGTACAAATACAAATCTAAATATTTACCTGCATTTGGATGTTGTTGAACATAGATGCACGTATTTAACATGGTAGTTTTCTTTTTTCTAGAAAAGCTGTTAATTCAAAGACATACCTTATAATTAATAATATCTTAGAACTAAGAAGTTTTGCTATTGTAAGGCTTTTGCAAAGCTATTTCTGTTTGTTACTTCTGCTTTAACTTTGCATTTAGGCTTGCATTTAGGAGACTAGAGCTCCGTAAGGGTTTAGCCTACGACTTAGACTAAGCTGCTGTGAGCTGGTAGTGCTGTCTCCCCGTTACCCACCTTCCATGCTTCAGTGAACCAGACAGAAAATGTAATACAAGTCTCCAGTGCATAGCCCAATGTTTTTCATTCCAAGTAACTGTCAAATTAATGTTTCTCTTAAGGTAAGCAGTACATATAAATCCTTTTTATTTTATTTTTTTATTTTTTAAAACATACATCCAAATTAGTTTGCAGATAGTGAAGCAGTGATTTCAGGAGGAGATTCCTTAGTGCCCCTTACCCATTTAGCCCATCCCCCCTCCCACTACCCCGCCAGTAACCCTCAGTTTGTTCTCCATATTTATGAGTCTCTTCTGCTTTGTCCCCCTCCCTGTTTTTATATTATTTTTGTTCCCCTACCCTTGTGTTCATCTGTTTTGTCTCATAAACTCCTCATATGAGTGAAGTCATACGATTTTTGTCTTTCTCTGACTAATTTCACTTAGCATAATACCCTCCAGTTCCATCCACGTAGTTGCAAATGGCAAGATTTCATTCTTTTTGATTGCCGAGTAATACTCCATTGTATATGTATACCACATCTTCTTTATCCATTCATCCATTGATGGCCATTTGGGCTCTTTCCATACTTTGGCTATTGTTGACAGTGCTGCAATAAACATGGGGGTGCATGTGTCCCTTCGAAACAGCACACCTGTGTCCTGTGGATAAATGCCTAGTAGTGCAATTGCTGGGTCATAGGGTAGTTCTATTTTTAGTTTTTTGAGCAACCTCCATACTGTGTTCCAGAGTGGCTGCACCAGCTTGCATTCCCACATATAAATCCTTTCTTAAAATAAAAGCATCACAATGAATTTCAGTGTCCTCTTCGACCATCCCACCCTCATGCTCTTCTTCTAGGGTGGAAGGTAACCATTGAGCATCATTTAAAAATATTCCTCTGAGATCTTTTTCTAATCCTTCATAAATATGTATGAGCCCATAGAAAATCGATAATATGTAGTAGAGGGAGAATATACATTTAGATTAATAACATAGAGGGTGCCATACTCTTCTTGAAGACTTGGTAAAATCTGTCCATAAAATATCCCGGCCTGGGACATGTTTTTTTTTTTTTTTTTTCTTTATAGGAACTTGGAAAAGGAGGGAGGAGATGATCCTTTAACTTCAATTCATTTTAGTTATAATCATTGCTCTATTCAGGATTTGTACTACTACTTCAGGTCGTTTCATTAATTTATTACCCTAGAAAATGATCCAGTCTTTCTAGATTTTTAAAGTAACTGGTATAAAGCTGTACATGCTATTCTCTTATGCATGAAAATAGTTCTCTTGTATATTTGTAATGCCTCATTTTTTGTTCTAAAGTTGATTATCTGTGATTTCTTCTCCACCTGGTCATATTTGCCAAAGGCTTTTCAATTTTATTAGTCCTTACATTGAAGGAGTGTTTTCTCTTGATTTTTTTTCTTTATTGCCTACAGGTACCTATCTATATTTCTACCTTAATTTCATTATTCCCTCCTTCTACATTTTAAAAACAACTTTATGGAAATATAATTCACATGCTATTACCCCATTTTTAACAGTTCACAGTTTTTTTAGTATATTCACAAGGTTGTACCACTGTCACCACAACCTAATTTTAGAATGTCATCCTCACTCCAAAAAAAAATTCTGTGCTTTCGAAGTCATGCCTCATTTTGCATCAACTCCCATAGCTCTAGGCAGCCACTAGTTTACTTTCTGTCTATAAATTTGCCAGTCCTGGTCATTTCTCGCCAGTAGAATACTGCAGTATGTAGAATTTTGTGTCTGGCTTCTTTAACTTAGCATCATGCTTTCAAGGTACGTTTATATTGTAGGAGCTATCAATGCTTCCTTCCTTTTTATTGCCAAATAGTATTCCATTGTGTGACCACACCACATTTGTTGGTTCATTTGTTAGTTGATGGACATTTGGGTTGTTTCTACCTTTTGCCTATTACGAATAGTGCCTGAGGGCATATCCACGTACAAGGTTTTGTGCGGACGTATCTTTTCAGTTCTCTTGGCTGCGGACCTAGCAGTAGAATCTCTGAGTCCACACCAATAGTTGGCTTTTTAACGATAACTTGTCCTAGTGAATATTTATGTTTTTTTGGTTTCGATGGGGATCTCATGAATGAGTAATGGTGGTATAGTTCTTCTCAAATGCTTATTGTCCACCTGTCTTTGGAGACATGTCTGTTCAAATCTTTTGCCCATTTTTAATCGGGTTATTTGTGTTTTTAATTGTGAGTTGTAGGGTTTCTCTTTATATTTATCTGTTCTTCTGTTGCTAGTGCTTTCATGTTACTGTGTAGCCCACGGTCACTTCTGTGTTTTCTTCGAAGAATGTCATGGTTTTAGGTGTTAAGTTTTGGTCTGTGATCGATTTGGAGTTAATTTTTGTGCATGGTATCACATAGGGGTCCAACCTAATTTGTTTTTTATGTGGATAATTGTCCCAGCACTGTTTGTTGAATTTTCTTCCTTTTTTTTTTTTTTGGTTTGATCTTACTTCATTTCTTTTCCTCCAGCTCCATGAGTAGAAAGCATAATTCACTTATTTTCTGTCTCTCTTATTCCCTAATAAATGCATCGAAGGCTGTAATTTTCTTCTGTGTAGGAATTTGGATACATCCCACAGGTTTTTATTTTATTATTATTATTGCTAATTTTTGCATTCTTTTTCCTGTTAATTTCCTATTTTTATTGCATTGTACTCAATGAGTGTGGCCTATTATGCCCGTTCAATATAATTTCATCCAAAGGACATTTCTATTAAAAAGTAACTATAAAAACCTTTCTTTTCCAACCCTGTAGATGTATTGTTATGCCTCTTTATTGCATCCAACAGTGCTCTATACTTGGTATGTGCTCAGTAGATATTTGTGCAAAGATACAGGCAGAGCAGGCTTTTCGAGCAAATCCACACCTAAGTGTGAGAAGTAGTTGATGTGACAGCAACATCCAGCACTTACTGAGCACTTTCCTCTGTGCCTTGCCTCCTATGTATTCACATAGCCTTCATCACAATCCTCTAAGGCGGGAACTCTCTATTCCCATTTTACAGTGAGAAAGTAGAGGTGTTGCAAGGGAGCATCCATTACCCAATGACTCCCATCACGAGAAAGCCAGAGGTGGGGTTTGAACCCTGCTAGTCTGGCCCCAGATCCCATTCTCCTAACCACTACCTTCCACGGCCTCCTAAATGGCCACATTTTCATGACTGATTGATCTGATTCCTCATCATTTGTTCAGCGAAGGGAATTCTTGGCCCTTTTCTCACAGTTGCTTGTTAAAAAGTGCTAGTAAAGAAGTGTCTGTACCTCACTGCCACTCTAAACTGCCCTCCAGACACTGTGAGTAGCTTGCCCTGAAAGTTTAGAAGTCGGGCACCCATGACGGAAGGCTAGCCAGGAACTGCCGGTTTTCATTTGTGTGTGTGTGACAAAAGAGAATGCAGAAGAAACGCAGTTAAACATCTCTCCTGGCTTATGCTAGAGACCACACAAGCTCAGAGGGCTTCCGTTTTTTTAGACCAAGTGTGTAGTCAGATAAAAAAAAAAAAAAAAAAAAAAAAAACAAGTAGATTTTCATGGAATCTTCTTTTACTTCATTTATACATAGAGAAACCTGCTCTTTGGAGCTCTGATTGAAAATTATTTGTTATTGTAAGGGATATTTCCAAACCAAATGAGGGCTATTTTTCTCCCCCTATTGAAGATTGGAAAGCTGCATCCTTGAATACTTATTGAATAAAAGTTCTCTTCTTTCTTTCATAAAGAGAATGCCTTTTGTATTTCTGTTCCCTTTGGTGCAGGCTGGGTGCAGCTTCCTTGTAAAAGAGTGGTTTAATTTGTGCTGTAAAATCATTTTCCTGTGGAAAACTAATAAAATACAAATTCCATCTTTCACATTAGGTTGTGGCTACAGGCTTTTGAAAGTTTTCTGTAGGATCTGTTTTTCTTTTCCCCTGTTCTTTTTGGATGATGACTGAGAGGGGGAAATGATGGAATGTTCACATGTATTATGTTCATGGTTGGTAAAGAAACTATTCTCTGAAGTTTATTGTTTCTCTCAAACAAAAAAACGGAAGTTAATATCTCACAGCTAGCTCTCCAGGCCTTTTTACCTTCGTGAAAGTAGATGTGAAACAAGAATGAGGCCAACAAATCCGTTTTTCTTCCGAGGCATCTCAGTCACCCTCCTGCCCGGTCAAGTGATGTCCGGGTACTTGAATCTGCATTCTGCTTATTAAAGCCCTGGGTGCAGGGGCGCCTGGGTGGCGCAGTCGGTTAAGCGTCCGACTTCAGCCAGGTCACGATCTCGCGGTCCGTGAGTTCGAGCCCCGCGTCAGGCTCTGGGCTGATGGCTCAGAGCCTGGAGCCTGTTTCCGATTCTGTGTCTCCCTCTCTCTCTGCCCCTCCCCCGTTCATGCTCTGTCTCTCTCTGTCCCAAAAATAAATAAACGTTGAAAAAAAATTAAAAAAAAAAAATAAAGCCCTGGGTGCTGTTCCATTTTGCAGGTCCTCCCTGAAGTAGAGGATGGGGGCTTTCATTTCATGGAGACACTTCACACAGAGACCAAGTATAATAACAACGGTAGTAGTAATAGGTGACCTTTAGTAATAGGTCCGTCTTTTTACACACGGAGAATCCGGCACAGACTCGACAAGTAACTTACCCATAGTCACACACCAGAGAAGTGGAAAGATAGTGTTCGCACTGAGTGAGAACTGTTGGTGAGTCTGACTTCACAGTTGAGTCTTTGGACCATCGTGGGTGACCCGAAGGACAAGGAACACTGGAAATCCTGTCCTTCTACGGCCAGGATTGTTCAAGGAACAGTCAGACATCCTTGCACACAATGACTGTTGACGGAGTCGTGTTTGTGAAGGGACAAATTTTGTTTTCTCATCTGCTGTGAAATCTGGCTGATAAGGATTTGAGGGAAAGATCCATTTTGCCTTGTTATTTGAATGACTCTGCTGCTTTATCGTGTTTCCTCCTCTTTCCTTAAGACTGCCTTGCCGTCCCCTGAAATTTGGTCCTCCACCCATTTGCAGGCTAAGTTCCGCATGACCCTTCTCCATACCTGCTCAGGAAGAGAAATGACCCTTGCTTCCTTCCTCCAACTCCCTTTTCCTATTTTCTTGTCATTCTTCACCTCCGTGCATGCTGCAGCCCCTCTGTCTCCTGCTGCCCAGAGAGCAATAATGAATTCTTAGAGGACGGTAGCACGGGATTCTGTAACACGTTGGTGAGGGAAAGGCAGGCAGTGGTCCCACTTGTTCCTTCGACAGACCGTGCGCAGAAATCCTTAGGACAAGGAGTGGGTTCAGCAGTTGCCAAGAACTGACCGTTCCAGAATAGAGTTTACCTCTCCAAAGCCAAAGGTCTCTCAAAAGTTTTCTCACTAAGGAGGGTGGGAGAGCAGGGAGGAGGGATGCGTTATCAGAAACAGAGCGGAGATAATGCCATGGGGCTCTTACAGAGTCCTTTGAAGAGTGCGTTTGAATGACAGAGATGAGCAGCAAGGAAATAGCTTGATTGGGTACCAGACTCTACCCTTAATTCTTGAAGCGTCTGTTCTTGAAAGTGGATTCTTCAAGTTAATATTCTCAGCCTGTCCTTCCAAGGAAAAGGATGATTTTAAACATGAGAATTATTGTCTTTGAAATCTCCTCCACCTTTAGGGAAGAGGCAGAAGGGCAGAAACGGGTCCCCCTCCCCGCAGAAGGCACACAGAAGTCTTCTGCCCTTTGCTCCTGGGAAGGCAGGGTTGCAGCCCTAACCAAGAGAGTCACCACCTTCCCCCGCCCCGCCTTCACCCACCCATCCACGAAGCCTCCTGCTACTCGCGCGCGGATCAGCCCCATTTCCCGCCTTTCCTTGGCCTGGGGCTCCCCCCAGGGCCTCGCGGGCTGTGGGGACCTGACGTGCCCGGTAGGACAGGCAGTGCCCGCCTCTGCTCCCGCCTGCTCCGCAGGTGCGGCCCTAATCCTCCTGGCCTAGTTATCCGGCAGCCTCTAGGAACCAGGGCTCTGTGATGTAATGCTCTTTTTTCACACTCCCGGCTTAAATACAGATGGAAATTGTTGTCATGTGTTAGAAATGTCGCCAGTAATATAAAAGGCGCAAGCTTGGGCATCGTCTCTGCTCGCACCGTCAGCTGCTCCTGCCGCCAGCTCCTTCTTCCCTCGCAAAATCGCTCTGTGGTCAGGTGGCCGAGGCGCCCCCAGCTCGCCTAGGAAGGGGTTTGGATCCCACACACCCCCCACCCCCGCCTCTCTTTCCAGCCGCTGCAGAGCCGAGGACCAGCGTGGCGGGAGCCTCTTTCTGGCTCACAAAGGGAAGGATTAATCTTGGCGATTGGGCTGGGGTTTGCAGGCAAGTACAAGTGGTCCATGATCGCCCCCTCGCCGCCCCCCGCCGCCCTCTGCCCACCTCTGGATTCGATCGCCCGGCTGCCGGAGGAAGCCTGGGGACAGGCAGGCGGCGGCAGAGGCGACCCGCCGCCCGAGGTTTGCGCTTGGGTTGTGGGAACATCCATGGAGGTGAAGATGCCGTGTGTGGTGTGTGGACCAGGGAGGAGGGGCGGGGAGAAACCCGGCCAGCTTGGGAGGGCCAGATGGCTGCGGCGGCGTTTTAATTCACCGGGCAGGCCCGTTTGGCCGGGCAGGGTGGGAGGAGGAGGGGAGAGAAAAAAAAAAAAAAATCAGGGGTCAGTGGGTAGGGAGAGGCCGGGCTCTGGAGCAGATGCCTGGCGAACAATGGGGCTTTTGAAGGGGATGCTGGAGGAAGTGTGGCGCGCGCTTTGTATTGCCTCCTCCGCATTGCAGGTTGGAATCGGGCAGCTAAATTTTAATGAAGTGCATTCCAAAGTGTGCTCGTCAGCCTGGGCTTTCGGAGCGAGGGGCTCGGCTGAATGGGGACTGGGGGAGGGAGGGGGAGGGGACTGGCGAAATGAGTTCCTGATGGATGGTAAAGGAGGAGATGAAAGCCTGCTCAGTGTGCAGGGCAGGGGAAGGGAGGGGGAAAAAATCAATACGTCCCCGTGCATATTAATAGGCTCCAGCAGGTGTTGGTAAATGTATGTTGCTGCATTGTTCCGGCGCCCTGGCGGAGGAAGGCGGGGGAGACAGCGAGCTGCTTCTCCCCAGCGCGGTGGGCACATGCCTTTGCACTTTGGAGGGTTTGGCAAGCTCACGGGGAAAATAAAGAAGGAAAGAGCTGCGATTCTCCCCCTCCCCTTTCCCCCATTTTTAAAAGAAAGAATGTACCTGCAGAAGGCTTTTTAAGTTTGCTTCCTGGAAATTAACATGTGTGTATCAGAGCACTGTCTTATCTAGGTAAGATATGCATGTGTGTGGGCATCCAGAAAATAGAAGGCGGAATCTAGAGTCAGGCGTGCTGAGTGCTTGGGAGCGGAAAGGCTAGTCTCACTCTCTGGTTCTTGTCAGTGAATGGGCCAAGCCAGGAAGGCTGGGGATTTTTAAAGGGGCAGGAAGCCTGTCCCTCCCTTCTCAAGTCCTGAATCTGACTGACCTGGGTTTCTGGATGCAGGGCAGCTGTGTGTCCATGGTGTTGGTACATAGACTTTGTCTCACACACAAAGGGAGTGGACCTGTGCCTAAGCCAAATTATCCCAGGGTATTTGCAGCATATTTATGAGGTTTAGGTATGTAGTGCCCCTTTCTCTTTCCTGGAGTTTACCCCGCTCAGGGCTCTGTCCTTCGAGAATCATTCAGGAGACTACTATAACCCTTGCTGGGTTTTGTTGTTTTCTGTTGGCTTTACTACTTCTCTTGAACAAGTATTCAGTGCTTTCAAAAGGTTCAGACATGTTCATTGGGGGCTCAGATGAAACTGGAAGCTTTTGCATGAGGTCATTATGACTTCTTTGTATTACAAGTATTTAAGTGTGTGTTTGTGTACAGTGTACCTAAACCCATGTATATGTACTTGGTAACCCACAGAATAACATACTGTCTTTCTCGTTTAGGGAAATAAATAAATGCATTTCTTAGCTGAGAAGAGCTTGTCTTTTGTCATCTGTAAGGCTATTTCCTTCTGAAATTGGTGTTTTATGGTAACTTTGGAAGCCCTCAAGTATTGATTGGATATGCTCTTAGGTTCTTTTTGTGATTTAACTTGCACTGTATCTCGTCAACAAGACGCTGCTCATCACTTGCCAATGAATTTTAGTGCTGTTGAAAGCTTTAGCAGATTAATGGCATCAACAGGGACTTGATTCTTCCATTTCTCAACTGAGCAAACAGAAGCCGACTGACTTGGCTCTTGACTCCCCGAGCCTTTCCTCTTTGGGTTTTAGGAAAAGGGGCTGGGCCAGGAAGAAAGGATTCCTGCTGAGGACACCCCTCTCTAATCCCCAACACCCACCCTACCCCACCCCACCTAGTTAAATACTGAAGGTTACTCATTTGCATTCCTATGTAGTTTCTTTTTAAGGCTGCATATTTCAATTTGTACTTCTGTGGCAGCATTTGAAAAAAAATGTTCCAATTTTGGTGTTTGGATTTTGCTGTGCTTATAATAAATAGATGTGGGATCCATCTGTTGTTCTTGCCACTTAATTGTGGCTCTCGGATGGGTCTATTATTACGTTTAGACTTGAGGCTTACCTGCCGGTCCTTGATGAGCAAAAGCATGGGCAGTTGTGTTTATTATAGGACCTGCCCCAGGGGAGACCAGAGCCTCACTGCCTCTTAAGTTAACTGGCCAGAAGAGGGAATATGTGATGTGGTCCATGGTGTGTCTGTCGGAGCTACCAACCCATCTAACGTAGGTTCTCAAAAAACTTGCAGGCAACAGTGTCATTAACAGACAGAACCTCTTTGAACCACTGTATTTTTTCTGCTACCTAGGACTGTTTTGAGACGGCTGTAGGTCTTTGACATTCTTACGTGTAAGAGCAGAAACTATACCCATGCGCTAAAGGCAGTGTAAAACCAATGACTATAGCTGATATTATTAAGACACATCTATTAAAGGCTTCTGATGAGACACTCCTTCTCTCTTCTCTGTTTTCTACTTACTCTTGGCATATGGATGTGGGTAGAGGAGAGGAAAAAGGAGAGAATGAGATCTCCATATTCACAAAGGAGCCAACCATAGCCATTAATTGATACTTGCATTGTGATTTCTGTTTGACCCTACTCCGTGCAGATAAAGCAGACGGTGTGATGCCAACTGAGATTGCTCATTTCATGATCCCAATAAATAAATAGACTTATGTGTTTTGCTAATGTTGACTTATTAAAGTTGCTGTAGGACAAAGGATGTGGGAGATACCTATAACTAAAGGGAAAAGGATTTGTAGAGTTAAAAGTAAAAACAGAAATGATGGTATTAGTAAAAGCTAAATCAAAAGACTCCCCCCAACTTCAAAACAGTACAAATACATATATTTTTTAATTTTAAGTAATCTCTCCACCTACATGGGGCTTGAACTCAGCACCCCAAGATCAAAGAGTCACACACCCTACGACTGAGCCAGCCAGGCTCCCCTCTCCAAATTCTTTTTTCCTTGCCACTGTATTCTCAGGTATAATCCAGAGAGTTTGGTAAGCACCATTTTCCGAGCATGTTTGTTTTTTCTTTTCTTATTTTTTTTTTTAGATGTCTCATGTTGATAATCAGACCCCAAATATTTGAATGTAAGCACATCCCTTGCAGTCACACTGACACCCTCTGGCACCAGAAAAACTGTCATAGCAATTTTGAGAAATCTAGTGGGAAGAAAAGGCAGCAATGCCAACCATTAATCCAGGAACTCTGCTGATGGTCGTTGTCTGTGAGCGGGCCTGCTCTGGATGACTTTTAGGCTTTTAAAGTGTTACAGACAGTAAGTACAGATCTTGCTGGCTTTCCCTTGCTTACCAGCTGTTGACAAGTTTCTGCCATTGTTGGCCTCTGGCACATCTCCATGATTAATTTAGGATGCCCACGGCCAGGAAAATTATGTCCAAATGGTGCCTTTGAATCCAGTGATGTGCCATTTTGCATTGGTAAACCTATTTGACATACACTTCCCTGTTGGTGACAGTGGCACCAAAAACTGGGGCTCCTGGCTGGCTCAGTCTGTGGAGCCTGCGACTCTTGATCTCACTTTGGGCATAGATCTCGCTTAAAAAGGAAAACAAACAGCAACAACAACAACAACAAAATAATGGCACTGGATCCATTCACTCCCCTGAGTCTACTGAGTTGATGACTGAATGCTATCCAGATACCTTTGTGTTTTGTTTTTTCCTGATACCGTCCTTGAACTGTCTTTGCTGATTTTTATTCCTTCTTCCAATGAGTTTTCTCTCACTTTAAGTTTCAATAGGTTGTCTGACGCAAGTGAAGAAGCAGAATTGGGGAAAATATTACCTAACTTTTGCTAAGATGTTTGAGAGGATCTTAAGCATTAGAGCAAAGCGGGGGGTCTTGGGCTTGAAAATGAGTCCCTGGGCTAAACATTCTTAAATGAAAAGATTTTTAAAGTTTTGACATTTGAGGTTATCTGACCTGAAAGGGCAGCCGAAAAAGCATAGCAGGTTTAACTGCTTGTCGTGAAGCCTCATTCTTTTGTTTGTGAGGGTTTTTGCTGTTTCTCTTTTTGTATCCTGGTTCCAAGGACAGTGCTTATTAGCACAGAATATGTGTTCAGTACATACTTAAATGCATGGATGCCTCATAAACTTTGACCATTAGTCTTAAAAAAAATCGAGCTATTTCACTACAGCGAAGTGGCCGTTATCAAAATAGAGCAAGTACGACTCCCTGGAAAATTACTTTAAAAATGAGAAGAAGGAACACAGTTTTCCCTTGTATTTAGTAACCCATATTCCTTTTCAGAAACCAGATAGTGTATCCTGTAGTTCTAAGGGACATAAACAAGCGTTTAGAGTTTTACTCGCAGTTTAATTGATCTTAAAAGTTGACGCCGTTCTCCTGATTAAAGAATCTCCTCTCTCCACTACCTTTCCCCCTCCAGAGGGTCGTGGGCCTGAAGTGTTGCGCTGGGTGTGTATTTTTTTGCTGCAATGAAGATTAGATCAGTGGGAATCTACAAATTTGACAACAGTTATATGAAATAACTTGCCTTTAAGACAGTAAGTGCCATAATTTTCTAATTAATTGTGGAGCAGTGCCAAAGAGAGCTGCTTTAGAAATACATAATGATTGTAGATAGAGACCTCAATGGAAGGAAACACGTCTAAAATGTTGTACTCCTTTTAATAAAGCTTTAGTACGCCTGTTTATGGAGGCCTTTGCTATTTCTTTTTGTAGCTTTTTGGACCATCTGACTCACCACTTATATTTTTACCTGGAGGTGACCTCCAGTTAGTGTATCTTAAATATTTTGAGTGCCTACTATGTGCCAGGAACTTTTTGTGCATTAGGGCTACGCAGCGAGCAGTGCAAACACACCTTACCCTCCGTGGAGATTGTATTCACATCCACGCTAGTTGAGTCCTAGTAAGATCAGCAATTAAGGAATCCGGTTGAAATGATGAGTTAAAATGAAACCTTTCAGGGGCGCCCGGGTGGCTCCGTCGGTGAAGCACCCAACTCTCGATTTCGGCTCAGGTCACGAACTCGCGGATTCTGAGATCGAGGCCTGTGTTGGACTCTGTGCTGAGAGTGCGCAGCCTGCTTGGGACTCTCCCTCTCTCTTCCTCTCTCTGCCCCTCCCCTTCTCGTGCTCTCTCACTCAAGATAAATAAATAATCTTAAAAAATTTTTAAATGAAACCTATCATCCGCAAGATATTTGTTCATAAAAATTACTGTGGTGGGCAAAATTGAAGCTTGCTTGATGGCTTGTATAAAAGTCCTGCACAGATAATACAGTGGAGATTTACACACCAGCCCTTGCTCACCCTTCAGTCCCTTGGAAGTATTCTGTATAGATTTGATTTGGTTTCCTCCACACCTTTCTACGTTAATATATACACGCACACAGTCCGGCTGTCTTTATATAGTAAGTAGTCCAGCTTGGCTCTTGCCTATAAGAGAGTTGGCAGTTTTCCACATCAGTATGTGTAAACCTACTTCATTTTTTTGTGATAATAACTAGAACCTATTGATTAGGTGGCTGTTTGCTAAGGCTTGCTCGTTTTGTTCTCACAAAACCCCAGGACCTATTTATTCATTGAGCAAATATTTATTTAGCAAACTTTATATGCTAGGAACTGTTCCAGGTGCTTGGGGGTAGTATTGACCCGAACAGGTAAAGATCCCTCATGGGGTTTATGTTCTAGTCAGGGAGACCGTAAATGGTAGGTATACTAAATAATCGTATTATTTTGTATATTAGAAGATGGGAGACAGTATGGAGGGGAGCCAAGCAGAGAAATGCAGTCAAGACTGGGGAGATAGGGGGTGTGTTGCAATGTCAAATGGGTTTATCTGAGTAGCTCTCCCTGCGAAAGTAGCATTTAAGCAGAAACTTGAATGAGTGTGTATCTGAGTAAAGCACAATTACCCTATGGCGTTATTACAAAGGACCTTTGCAAAGGCCCTGTGGCAGAAGTGGTACCTGGTTGGTCTGGGGAATAGCATGGATGACAGAGTGGCTGAAATCTAGAAAGCAACGGCTAGAACTCTGGAAGAGAGTAAGGGAGAGTGTAAGAGCCTAAAGGGGTGCAGACAGATCGCAGCAAACATTTTAGACCATTTTAGCCATTTTATTCATAGTGAAACAGGAGTCTTTGCAGGGCTTTGACTGGGATGATAACATGCCTCAACATTTGAAAAGTCTCACTTTAGGTAATATGTTAAGGACAAATGGAGGGGTAGACGCAGAGAGCACAGTTAGGGGGCTGGTATTAGAAATCTTGGTGCAAATTGATGGTGGCTGGACCAGGTGTGCTTGGTTATATTGTGAAAGTTTACCCAGCAGAATTGCCTGATGGATTCGATGAGGGATGTGAGAAACAAAGGAGTTGAGAATGACTCCCAAGGTTTTTTAAAACCTGAACAAGTGGAAGGACGGAGCTGCCTTTTGCTGGACGAGGGAAGCTGGGGCAGTGACCTCTTAGGGTTTAAGATCTGGAGTTTCATTCTCTATTTGGCCGGAGTTGTCTCTCAGACACGGAAATAGGCTGTCAGGAGGGCAGTGGGCATAGATTGTGAAGTTCACAGAGGACGTGGCTGTAGCATGAATTGGGTCATTCTTTCCCAGTTTGGGAATGCTAGGGACAATGTTGAAGGAGCGTCCTTGAACAACTGGGCATCCAGTTGTGAGTCTTTCCATGAGTTAAACTTCTGAGGGTGACCTCACTGAGTTTTAAAAGCATGTGCATTTTAGGATTCAAAAATACTTTACATTACCCTACCGAAAAAAATCGCATAATTTACATTCCCATCTACGTGTACAAGAGTATCTCCTTCCTTTCATCCTTGCAAAAACCGAAAATAGTCTTTGAAAGTTTTTCCACTTGATAGATGATAGACTTTTCCTACCTTTACTTGAAGCTCGTATGTCCTCTGGAAGTATGGCCACCTTCTGGAAGACATAAGGAATTTTCCCTGTTGTGGGAAGTTTTGGCCACTGTGGCTACAGTGGTGATGCAGGTCCTATTTGGTAAGACAGACTAATTGCTTGAGGACATAGCTCTCTGCAAGAGGATATAGCATATTTGGCATTGTTCAAGCAGCTAATTAAAGACTAATGGGGAGACAGCTAAGTAGCACTTTTCAAGTACGTCTCCTTTAAAAGGGGAAATTTTGAATTATATCATCCTGAGAAAGAACAATTCCTTCTGACATTTGGACACCTTTTAATAGCAGGTGTTGAATTAAAATCATTGGCATAACCGAGGTACTTAGAGCCCTGAATGGATTCCAGTTTCTTTAAAGTTATACAAAGTCAGATGAGTACCGAATTGGAATTTCTTTTTTCTTTTTTTTACTAATAATCAAATAGTTGCTATGGGCCAGCTACAGACTCTATATCATGCTTTGCTAGGTCCAAGGGATGCACAACACAGCCTCTACTCTCACAGAGGGTCCATTGTAGTTGTTAGCAATGGGAAACACAGATGGCCAGTGACAGCCCAATGTCTCGTGGACTAAAAAAATATGTAAAGCGTGGGGAACAGAGACACGGGCCTGACTTTGTCTAGAATTTAGGTCAGGGAAGAGTTGTAAGGGACAGCGAGGGGGAGAGACACAGAGGCCCCTGCCTGTCCTGCCACATGGTCTGGACCTCGTCTTGAGGGCCCTGGGTTTTGGAAGAGTTTAGGCAGGATAATAACATTTTGTATGTTTTGAAAAGCACTCAGGTAGCAATCTAAGGCGGCGGTCATTAAACTCTGGTCCCCAGGCCACTCTGGCTGTTTTTGTTAAAAAAGTGTTATTGCGACACACTCATTTGTTAAAAAAGTGTTATTGCGACACACTCATTTGTTCACGTATTGATCACAGCTGCTTTTTTGCAACAGTGTCGGTGTTGGGTAGCTGAGACGGAGACTGTATGGCCTTCCAAAGCCTAAACTATTTACTGTCCGTCCCTTTAGCGAAAAAGTTTGTTAACCCTTGATTTCGGGGTTGAAATTAATGCAGAGGGGCCAAGAGGGAAGCTATGGTGAAAGGAAAAGACTAAGTTAAGGCAAAGGAGGACGGGAGGGACCACAAGGGATATTCAGGACAGACTACTTCATGAGTGATGGAACAAGAGATGGGAAGGAGAGGCTGGAGTCCACGGTGGCGTGTGGGGTCCTACGAAGAGTGACCAGGTAGACTGGAAGGTCATAAGGGATGTGTCAGTGAAGACGTCCGGGACAGCGCAGGATAAATGAGCCTGGAGTGACTTGAATGTGTGTTCAACGGGGCAAGTTTGGACCTGTTTTCATAGTTACCTTTGTTAGTCCGTACAAGCCCGGAAGCCCCTGACCCTCTGCCCCATCTACTATCCTGTTCCGGAAATGGGTGCCCATCTCCGCTAATTTTAATCTCTCTGGACCAGTCTAGGTTTGGCTTCGTGTGCACGTACTTCAAAGAAACGCTCCCTGCAGACTGCAAGCTGTGCACCGTGACCTATCCCTGCTCTGAACCCTTCCATGTATAGTGTCTGTGGAAACTCTTCACTACACACATGGTTCTTTGCTCAAGTAAACATTTGTGTTTTAAAAACATCTTTTTAAACTTTTTTTTTTTTAGTTTATTTATTTACATTGAGAGAGTAAGACGAAGCAGGGGAGGGGCAGAGAGAGAGAGAGAGAGAGGGAGAGGGAGAGGGAGAGGGAGAGGGAGAGGGAGAGAGAGAGAGAGAGAGAGAGAGAGAGAGAGAGAGAGAGAGAGAGACTCCCAAGCAGGCTCCACACCGTCAGCACGGAGCCTGAAGCAGGGTGCCCCCTCACGAACTGTGAGATCGTGGCCTGAGCTGAAACCAAGAGTCAGACGCTCCACCGACTGAACCACCCAGGCGCCCCAACATTTATTTCTTTAGAACATAAGTTCACAGATAAGTCCCGTGTCTCAGCCGTTTTTGTGCGCCTGCCGAGTCCACAGTGAAATCACAAACTGGGTGCATAAATACTGTTTTCTTAGTTACAGAACCTGATAGTCACATGATAGAGCAAAGCAAACTCCTCCTGCCTCTAATGTCATTCACTCCATCACTCCCCAGACGTTTACTGAGCACGTTGTATATGCCAGGCGCTCTGTTAGGTACCAGTGACGGCCCTCATGGAACTTAGATTTTGATAGAGCGAGACAGACAAGGAGCTGCCCTCTGTGCCTTTCTAATTCCTGCATTAGAAAGTGGTGCATTTATTAGAAAGTACTGCATTAGTGGTGCATACTACTGCAGGACAACTCTAGGATTTTCTTCCTGCTCAGTTCTCTTATTTTACGGATGTCTAAACTGCACGGAGATAGAACTTGAACTGCCCGTCTCACCAGTAGAGTGGAGAGGCTTTCATCTGTGTTGTCCTGGTTGAAAAATGTGGTGTGATTCCCATTCAAGCGCATAGTAATTCATTGTTCTCGTGCACTTAAAAAAATTGTTTTTAACATACATTCATTTTTGAAAGAGGGCAGGGGGAGGGGCAGAGAGAGATGGAGACACAGAATCCCAAGCAGGTGCCAGGTGGTCAGCACCGAGCCCGACATGGGGCTCAAACTCACCAATGGTGAGACCATGACCTGAGCTGAAGTCGGACGCTCAACCGACTGAGCCACCCAGGTGCCCCTGATCCTAATGCACTTTTATTTTTTTTATTTTTTTTATTTTTTTCAACGTTTTTATTTATTTTTGGGACAGAGAGAGACAGAGCATGAACGGGGGAGGGGCAGAGAGAGAGGGAGACACAGAATCTGAAGCAGGCTCCAGGCTCCGAGCCATCAGCCCAGAGCCTGACGCGGGGCTCGAACTCACGGACCGCGAGATCGTGACCTGGCTGAAGTCGGACGCTTAACCGACTGCGCCACCCAGGCGCCCCCTAATGCACTTTTAAATACAGGGAGCTGCTTGTCATCTTTACTTTGAGCCTCGGTTCTGAAGTTTTTTCTTTTCATCATTAATGTAACCTTACCAGAATTGTCCTTTACTGCAAAAGCTCTGCCTTAATGGGGTCAGATTTAGGGAGGAATGCTTCGCCACGGTCCACATTCTTTTTCTCATAACTGCTATCTGTATTCGTGAAAACTGACAGGGAAAATGAAGGAACACAGAGTCTTTGGCAGCTCTCCATTTTCATAGCTACAGGAGTTGAAAGCATCAATTTTCATTTCAGGCTTTGAATTGCTTGTAATAGGGGTTTTTAGCAAGTCTTTGGTAGGCAGATGAGGAAGAGTCTGGGGGCTGTTCACAAAAGGAGCATTAAGGCAAACAAGAGAATGAGCCCCAGGAGTAAAACCAACTGTGTGCGGGAGAATTGGGATCCAGACTTACACCGCCAAGGTGAGCTTCTCTCTGGCTCGCTAGACGCTTGGTAAAATTGCTCACTGATCGAGTGCTTCTGTTTGGTTACTTTGTGACTGGAATCAGAGCCTGATGAACATTCCATTGACAGTAAAAAGGCAGCAAGGTACAGCGAGGTTTGGGGCTCCAGGATATCTTCTTGAGGAATGACAAAGGATGTCTGAGGACTTACAACCATGATTTTTTGAGAGTGAAGCACTTACCCAGCAGTAGATTAGGATGGAAACACCCAGGGCAATTGACCAGGTTATTCTTACGGTATGTCTTCCTTAACGGGAAACCAGCAAGCCTTTGGAAAATTACAGCTTCTCGAAAGTTTGTCCTCTGTAAAGACACACATTAGCTACAGTGGACTTTGTGACTTATTACAGGCTGAGGAGAAACCTGTATCCTCCCTCCCAGTAGCTTCCCTGCACCATTTTCCAGCATGCAGACTGAAGGTGTTGGAGTGAAATGTTCTGCTTGCCAACCCGAGAGAAGGTGTTAAAAAAAAAAAAAAAAGTCTGTTACTTGCCAGTTTGAAAATATGTATGTTCCCACATGTTGTCATTAAGAAAACTTCTTGTAGATTGAGATGGCTTTAATCTAGATGAATTCTAAGTATTTTAATGTATCTGTGAGAGGTATTTCATTTCACGTGTTAGAATCACAACTTTTTTGAGGTGAATATTATTCACATTTTGAACTTACCATAAAATTCACCCTTTTTGCTATACATCCCTCTGAATTTTAACAAATACATACAATCATGTAACCCACCACTTTGTTCGAGCCTGGTTCTGTCCCCGCTGCCAAATTCTTTCCTATAGCCCCTTTGTTTTCAGCCCCTTTCAAAACCCTCAGGCAATCACATCTCTTTTCTCTTCCTAATAATTCTGACTTTTTTCCAAATGTCGTCTAAATGGAATCATGCAGTATGAATCCTTTGGATTTAGCTTCTTTCACTTAATGAAATGGATTTCAGATTCACCTAGGTCGTTGCTTGTATCATTAGTTCGTTCCTTTGTATCGCTGCATAGTATTCCGTGGTATGAATGTACCACAGTATATTTACTCAGTCGTTAGTTGTAGGACAGTTGAATTGTTTCCAACTGGGGGGGATTATGGATACAGTTACTAAAGCAGCTTCTAAGGAAAGGAAGACAATAGGCTTAGAGAGCTCCAGGGAAAGAATTAGATATGTACTGGAGAGGTTTTGGGTAAACATAGATTTCCATTTTGCTTGAGTAAATACCTGAGAAGGGAGATCTCTGGGTTATGTGAAGACTGTGTTTAACTTTATAAGAAACTATCAAACTCTTTCCCAAAAGCTGTACCATTTTGTGTCCTCCCTTGGCATTGCGTAAGAGTTACAGCCGCTCCGCATTTTCACTGGTATTTGGTATTGTCAAAGTAAAAAAGAATTTTTTAGACTCTAGACTTTCTAATAGTGCAGTAATATTTCATGTGATTTTAGTTTGTTTTCCAAAGGATTAAAATGTTGAACACTTTTTCGTGTCCTATTTTGTCATCTGTAGGTGGTCTTTGGTGAACTGTCCTCCCTCTATTTTTCAAACGGGATTTTCTTTGTAAATCACAAATCTTAATGAAATGTACAAACTATCACTCATTGGTGCTCACCATTGGATTGCCTGATTTTAAAAAAGTATCCCAAGATGATATTTTCAAACATTATTTATAAACATCTTATTTTAAACATCTAGCTTATGGCTGGGACATCTTGGCTCTTGTCATTGACTGACTGGACGATCTTGGCAAGTCATTTGACCTCTTAAGACTGGCTTAACGTCGTCTGTAACATGGTCTTAACACCTAATTGTTGATGGTTGCTCAGATTAAATGAGTGCCTTGCATAGAAACCAATACATAGTAGGCATTCACTAAATGATCACTCTTATTGCAAATATTGTCAGCACTACTGACTCAGGTAAATTTATGTAGGCATGTCCTTCTCGCATTAATTTACCATTTTAGCATGAGTGTCTAGCATCGTATCCGGTGCATGAAAGGCTTGAATGAACTGGTTGCATGAATAAATGCATGAAAGAAAGCATGCATGCTGTTTATGGTTGACCTGCCAAGAATATTGCAGATACAGTTTTGTGATGCACTGCCCTGAATCTAGGAGTATTTGTTGAGCTGTACCTTAGTTATATTTTCCATTTATTTTCGTGCCATAGTTATTGATACCTTTTTATCTACACACTTCAAATTTATGTTTAGGGAGCCCTGAGGGCAGAAGGATTTGGGATGCCGTGTGCTTGGCTTCTTCTTTCTGCCTTTCTATATTCTTTTTCAAAGGCCAAAAGGGCTGTGAATCATGATTCATTTTTAGGTTTCTCTTCAACTCGAGTGTGATATCTGCTAGTAATTGCAAAGTAAATCATTGGCTTCCCAGCTGTGCCAAACAAACTCCATTCTTCTGGAGGTGGCTGCCAATTATTTCTTGGCTGTTTTTAGGATAGTGGATATGTTACAGGCTGGTCTTCCCTTTCTCCAAGAAAGAGGGCCTAGAGATGGAGCCTTTGGGTTCCTATGGCCTGACCCCAATTTGAAGAAATCGCTGACTTCGGCAGGGTGCTTTTCAGAACCTCATCAATTTCAGGTATGGTTTCCTGAAACCACTCTTCCAAACCATAATAGCTGGTCTCTGCTGAGTCAGCCGTTAGAACTGGGTCAGAACCTCTCTTTCTGTAGGCTGAGCAATACTTAAAACCAACTTTCCACGGAAAGGGAGAAAGTTAACTTGAAACCAGTTTGCTTTCTTTTGCAAAAGTAGCTTTTTGAGGCCAGGAGAAATGGAAATAGGTGTTCAGGATGTCAGAGTCTAGCTGCTCTGTGATGTGTTAATTATTTCATGTTCCATCTAGCTACGAACTTTGCACCACTGTCGCTATGGAAAGTTCTCCACAGTGAACTACCTTTCATATTCTGATAATCCATTTCACCTTGGAGAGGCTAGTAGAAGCAATAATTTCACCTTCAAGGAGAAAATGACAAAGCTCTTCTTGGTACAGATTTTCAAAGCAACTCTCTCGCCTGGTGAATTACCACCTCACCTGAATGTGTTTTTAGTTCCTCTTCATTAAAAACTCCGTTAGAACATTCCTTTGAGTCCTTACAGAGTCCTGTTCTTAAGCATCATCTTGGTTGTACCTATTAGAACACTAAGAGCTGGTCTATGGGGTGCACTTATAATGAGAAGGTAAATGCACTTCAACTTTCTCCTGCTTCCAGCCTCCTTTCTGTTTCTGTTCGGTTTGTAATTTTTTGTAGTTGTTGTCGGCATAGCTGTTTCAAAAAAACATTGCAGTCAGCACACACGCTTGCCCTATCATCAATAAGGAACAGCGCTGTAACACTTAAGGAAGTCAGTAGAATTCAGCAAAAATGGGCTCTTGTGAGAGGTCATGCATGTATTATTTCCATATCACAGAGGCAAGCTAGCTCTATCATACTTAGCAGCCCATTCGCACTATGGCATTGCCTCATTGAACTGCCTTGCAAGAATCATGTTTGGACCGAGAATAATGAAAGTGATGCCATGATAGATTAGAAGGCATTTTAAAATCAGTTACAAGATCTTTAAGTGGTATTGGTCTGGGAGCAGTGATAGCATCCTGAAAGAAACGGGGCTTAAGTTTGGGATTTTCCCTGTCCCGTATGGTAGTTACCAGCCACCAGTGGCTACTAGAGAGCATGTCTAATGTGGCCAGTCTGAATGAAGATATGCTGTTGATGTAAATAGACACCATATTTTGAAGGCTAAGTACCAAAAAAAGAAGGTAAGGTATCTTATTAATAACTTTATTGATTGCATGTTGAAATTACAGTAATCTGATACGTTCAGTTGGAGTAAACACCTTACAAAATTAATTTCTCATTTCTTTTTGCTTTTTCCAATGTCAACCTACGTGATTTAAAATTACATATGTGGTTCACATTATGTCTTTATTGGTGCAGCCAAAGGTTGTAGAAGCTAAAGTCCTATCTCACGGCAGGGGTCACTTGCTAAAGGGGTGTATCCGTGTTTGGAAAATTCTCATTCCTGCAACAAAGCCTGGGAGAGTTGGGGGAAGATCAGAAGGGCCTGGGGTAAGTGATGGCTAAAGTTTCTCCCCTGGATAATTGGGATCGTGGTGGCCTTGGTGGGAAGTTCGCGATGGAGAAATGGGGGAACAAGGTCACAAAGCAAGGCAAAGCCCAGCAATTTTTCTGGAGAAGATTGCTTTCCACAGGAGTCCTATTTGACCTCATTTTCATGCCCAGAACCCTCATGTATGTCAACATTGGTGAGTCTCTCTCTGATGTGATGCACCTAATAGGAATTCTAAAAGCCTGCCACCTGAACTTGTGTGCTTCTGTGCTATGTTTAAAATCATCCATTTTGCTAATCTTCCCAAGAATATTGGGGGGGGGGCTATGTGTAATGCTGTCAACTATGATTTTTTTCTTTTTGACCAGACCATTAGGAGAGCAGGCTGAACACTGTGCCTCGTGTTCCTTCTATGTGCTGGGTGCAATCAGAAACTCAGAATAAACAAAACCTGCATTTCTTGTCCACAGACAGCTTCTTCATTCCCCAGATATCGAGTGCTTATTATGAGCCACGCACTGTTCCATGGCCAAGGATACAAGCAAGAGAACAGTCTAAAATCCCTGCCTTTGGGGTGTTTACATCCTCTTAGAACCTGTATGATGTAGTTTAAAACATTGATCTGGAAGGAATTTGCGAGCCACAGGGAAACTTGGGATTTTGTAGCCCAATCTATTTATTTAACAGAATAACTGTCCCGTTACATGGTCCTGTTACCTAGGGGCTAGTGCAAAGCCTCACACATGGTAGGCATCGATTGTGTGTCATTCACTCAAGAGATATTTTTTAAATACCTTCTGTGTTCTAGGCCCTTTTTCTAAGTGTTGGGGATATATTGGTGAACAGAGGAAAGATTGCTGTTCTCAGGGAGCTTAGATTCCATCTGGGGGTGGTCTTGGTGAGTTAGACAATGGCTATGAAATACAAGTTGGTGATATGGTATGTCTGAAATTGATAAGCACTAAGAAAGGAGAAGGACAAGTAAAGCCAGGTAAGAGATACTAGAAATATTGCAAATATGTGGGGTGAGATGATTGAGGGGAATACGTTCCAGGTTAAGGGACCAGCCAGTGCAAAGTCACAAAAGCCGGAGCATGTCTAACTTGTTTCAGCAGCAGCGGAGGGTGGCCGTGTGGCTGGACTAAAGTGTATAAAGAGGAAGAAACACTGATATCAGAAGATTAAGTCAAAGAGGTATTAGGGAATCAGATTTATAATACAGGGTTTTATAATACAGGGTTTAGAGCAGAGAACTTCTGTGGTCTGACTTGTATTTTTCGTTGAACTTTTTAAACACATAGTAACAATCTCCCTTAAAAACCTCCCTTATTGGCAGACAGTTCTCTGAGCTTTAACAAAGGCACACAGTCTCGTAACCATGATTACAGTCAAGATACAGAGTCAGTCATTCCCACAAGCACCCTCATACTGCCCCTTTGTTGACTTAACATTTCAAAGGACAATTCTGGATGCTCTGTGGATGTTAGACTACAGGGAGTCTAACTTCTGCTTAGATGCAGAAGACTAGTTGGCAGGAAGACTCATGCAGCTATCAAGGTGAGCAGGGACGGAAGCTTGCCCAGGGTATGCAGGAAATGGTCAGATTCTGGGTCTCTTCTGAAGGCTGAGGTTTCATAGGAGGCATGAGAGAAAGAGAAGAGAAAAGGATGACATCATGAATTTTGCTCTGAGCCACAAGGAAAGCTGGAGTCCTCATTTCCCAAGACGAGGCAGGTTGCAAGTTTCAAGGGGGTTACAGTTCAAATTTGGACATTCTGGGGCTCACTGATTACTAGCTATCCAAGCAGAGATACCGATGGGGGAGGGGGAATGTTTAGAAACCAGCCTGCACATCTTGAAAGCAGTTGGAAACAAATCTATGATTCTTTCAGGAACCTCTTGTCGGCCTTTAGGATTCAGAGGTACTTGAGTAATCTGATACCCAAGATTGTTGTCTGCCGCACCTTATTGTTGTTCAGTTCATTTCTTTATGCATTCTTTAGTAGAAGGATAAATAGCCTCTCTGTGCAGAGAATACCACAAAGTTCATTATTCCTATAATGGCGCTGCTGTTTGCTTCATTTGTTAATTTAAACAAATGACCTGTATTAAGAGTGAGGATGAACTGGTTTAGAAGGACTCTTTTTATTCCACCAAAATTGTTAAATTCCAGGAAGCACTTTTGGTGTTTGACTTGGGTCACTGTGTATTATTTTACTCACTTCTGCTGTCTTTAGCTGCCAATGCACTTGAGTTGGAGAAGAGAGAACGGAAGGGAAGAAGGCTAAAATTAACAAGATATGTTGTTAGTTGGCAAAAAACTAGGATACGGAATTCCATATATAGTCTAAATCTCAAATTAGATTGAACACTTGTATGTATACGTATGGAATATATTCTGAACGGAATATCCCAAAATGTAACAGCCACTATCTCTGTATTGTGAAGTGATGGGAGAGTTCTGCTTCATTGAAATCATTTTACCGTGTTTTGGGAATTTCCTAAATGAACAAATACATTTTTCTTCTTTGTTTTTTTTGTTTGTTTGTTTGTTTGTTTCATTTATTCAGGAAACGTTTATTCAGTGTTAGGTTTGGACCTGAACTGGGGATAGACTAGTGAACAAGACAGAAAAAGGCTTTACAGCTTCAAGGAGCTAATAGCCTTGTGAGATCATTATCGAGTTATAATTAGAAAAAAGGATACGTTAATTAATGAAGAAAGAATGCAAGTGAACTTGTCTAGTTTCATTGGCGTGTTTAGGCCCTAGTCCTGAGTGAGGTTTTCATGAATCCCTCTCCATCCACATTTCTCCCTGTTACAGGCTCCGAGGAGTGGGCCTCTGTGACCGAAGATTCCTTGCTGTGTTTCGGAAGTCATTTGTGTAATGTGCCATTTCTTGTAGTATATCCTACCATGGGGAGGGATCGCATAAGGCCCAAACATGTGCCAGCCTTGGGCTTAAATTGTCCTAGCAGAGGGCAGCAGAAAACATCATGGTTCCTTGGCAGAAGCTTTGGTGAAGGGTCACACCTGCTGTCACTATGACCTACGACAAGTCACCTGGTTTTGCCAGGCCTCTTTTACCTCATCTGGAAAGTACCTGGGATGTACTGGTAGAACGTAAAACCCTCTGACTCCAGAATTGACGCAGACTTCGGTGGGGTTAAATGCTGCCTGATTCGAATTTCACGTACCTTCACCTCGTGGATATTTTCATGCACATAATTACCCATCCTCCCTTCTGCCATGAGAGGCCAGGTGCCAAATCCTTATTTCGTATCGGTGACCCAAAAAATAGAGCTGATTTCAGAGAGCTTGCAGGGAATATCTGTTCTCACTGAGAGAGTTGGCCCAGGGAGATTTCATTTCCCCCCATGACTGTTTCTCCTTTTAGGCTTACATGTGTTTAATGGAATTGGCATCCAGCTCTCCTATTAGTTGGCGACTGGCTAGACGCCACAAGTGGGAACAAAGAAGAATAGGAGAGGGTATTTTGCACCTCAAGATTCGGACCCTGCCGGAAACGTCTTTTGGTCTCTTATCTGTACTGGATCTCATAGCTGGTTGAATTTTACTTTCCTCTTTTTTTTTTTTTTTCCCTCCTTTCTTCTTGTGTGAAAATGTTGATATGGTGACTTCCTTCTAATTTTATCAAATACAGTATGTCCAGAAACAAAACAGAAGCATGTTTCTGCGTGCGATTCCTGGCAGAAACAGTGCGATTTCATCTCAGGATAAAACTGTGAATTTGTGGAAAGCAACATGGTATGGGTACTTAGGGAAAGCAAAAGGAATACATAGCCCGGCTGCCAGAGTCTCCTTTGTCTTGGCGGCTAGCGGAAATCGCTACTGATCTGTGGGAGCAGAGGCTCCTGAGGAGAGTCCGTTAGGCAACAGGCAGGCATGCTGGGGACAGCCATGGGGCAGGTGTTTCCGTAAGAGTCACATTTATGCGTTCAAATTGCACTAGTCAGATGTGTGTGTAAGAGAGAGAGCCAGGGAGAGGGAGAGAAGAACACAAACGAGAGCTAAGGTTAGCTGAGATGCGGTTGGGTCCATTGTACTTGGAGGCTGTGCCTGAAGTCAGGGTGACATGGGACATGTAGTTGCACCCTTCTCAGTTCCCGGGAGCCCTCCCACAACCTCAGCACCTCCCTGAGCTGAGTGACGGCTGCTTGAAGACTCATTATGCCGTGTGGCTCCCATGACTTCTTCATCCATGGTTCACCTGGAGAAACAGGGAGCTGTTCCGACAAACAGACGGAGTTAAAGTTATTGAGGGGACAGTGTTATATTTTGTAGACAGCCCACGAGATTGTTCAAGGGCAGGTTTAAGTGTCATGCAGGGCTGGGATAAGGTGAAGCAAGTGAGGTACTCACTTGGGGCACAGATTTTAAGGAGATGCTAAAAAATTCAGTAATCAAGAGAATTAATATTGTATCTTCTAAATACCAAATTATTTTATTTATTTTTTAAAGATTTATTTAGTTTTTGAAGACCTTTTTTTCCACTTTTTTAACGTTTTTTTTATTTTTGAGAGAGAGACAGAGCATGAGTGGGAAAGGGGCAGAGAGAGAGGGAGACACAGAATCTGAAGCAGGCTCCAGGCTCCAAGCTGTCAGCGCAGAGCCCGACGTGGGGCTCGAACCCGCAAACCGTGAGATCATGACCTGAGCTGAAGTTGGACGCTTAACTGACTGAGCCACCCAGGTGCCCCATTGAAGACTTAAAAAAACATTTTTTTTTAATTTATTTTGAGAGGGAGAGAAGGAGGGACAGAGGGAGAGAAGGAAGGGGCAGAAAGAAGGGGGGGTGGAGAGAGAGAATCCCAAGCAGACTCTGCCCTGTCAGTGCAGAACCCAGCATGGGGCTTGATCTCAGGAACTTTGAGATCATGACCTGAGGCGAAATCAAGAGTCAGGTGCTTAACTAACTATACCTCCCAGGCACCCCAAAAATCAAAATTATTTTAAATAAAGATAGGATTGGTGTTACTAATTTTTTTTTTTTTTTGCCTCAAGCTTTAATATGGCTTAGTATGGCACCATTAACTGATCTTGTTTTTATTTAAAACTAGTGTTTTATTCTTCATGGATTTTGGGGGGGGGCATTAATTTTGACTTATAAAAATATTATGCGAAAATACTTTTTTCTTGATTACTGAGGTTTTTTGTCACTTCCTTAAAATTGGCACCCCAGGATTGTGCCTTATTTAGTTCATGCATAATTCGGCTCTGGTTTTGATATTTCCTTTAATTTCTAACTCCGGAAACCCTAAGTGAAATATGATTCCAGGAGACCAAAGAGCACTCAGGGTGACTGCCTTCAAGAAGCTCAGTTCTTGGGGTACCTGGGCGGCTCAGTCCGTTGAGCGTCCGGCTTCGGCTCAGGTCAGGATCTCACAACTTGTGAGTTCGAGCCCCGCGTCAGGCTCCGCGCTGACCGCTCGGAGCCTGGAGCCTGCTTCAGATTCTGTGCCTCCCTCTCTCTCTGCCCCAACCCACTCGCATTCTCTCTCTGTCTCTCTCAAAAATAAATAAACATTAAAGTAAAAAAAAAAGAAGCTCAGTTCTTATATTAACTATGTGCATGCATTGAACTCCTTTTTGTGCTCCATGTTCTGTGAAAGGCTGTTTACATTTTCATTTAATAGCTGTTTATTGAACACTTACTGTGTGCTTGGCAGATTTCTAGGTGCAGGGTTATAGCGACGCACAGATGAGACGACATCCCAGTATGTGCAGAGCTTACATCCCAGGGCATATTTAAGGGCAAGACTAAGGGTAGGCAACAAGACAAAACACATTTTCCATGATTTTGGCAAAGCAGTAAAATGGCACAGAGCAAGCCAGGCAAAAAGAGGAAGATAGAAAAGTATCTACCTCCCTCAATCAGCAGCATCCAGTAGACCTCCAAAATGGCGAAGAGTGTTGACTTTTCCTACTAGCCAGGCTGCTAGGACTGGGATGCCTTTATCCACACTCAGAGAGGAAGAATACAGCGATGGATTAGTAATGTCTATATGGAATTTCGATAGATCATGATCTTGGTGTTGCCGTGTTGATTATCCTAGTGCCCTGAGTTCAATTTCCAGATACCACTGTTAGGATACGTAAAAAATATTGTTTAATAGGTCATTAGTAATTGTTGCTTTTTTGGTGAGAGACTTAGTCCATTTCCACAAAAAAGTCTGGTGAGATCGCAAGTGGGACTGCATTGAATACATAGATAGAGATTAATTTGGAAACAATTGATATCCATAAAGTATTGACTGTGAACAGGTATTGACCACGAATCTTTCTAAATTCCTCACAGCAAATGTTTATAGTTTTTATGCAGGTCATTCACATCTTCTAGTTAGATGCATCCCTGAGTATTTCCTATTTTTTGGTGCTATTAAAAATGGTATTTTAGGGGCGCCTGGGTGGCGCAGTCGGTTAAGCGTCCGACTTCAGCCAGGTCACGATCTCGTGGTCCGGGAGTTTGAGCCCCGCGTCGGGCTCTGGGCTGATGGCTCAGAGCCTGGAGCCTGTTTCCGATTCTGTGTCTCCCTCTCTCTCTGCCCCTCCCCCGTTCATGCTCTGTCTCTCTCTGTCCCAAAAATAAAATAAGCGTTGAAAAAAAATTAAAAAAAAATGGTATTTTAGGGGCACCTGGTGGCTCAGTCCTTTGAGCGTCCGACTTTTGGTTTTGGCTCAGGTCATGATTTCATACTTCATGGGTTTGAGCCCCATGTTGGGCTCTGTGCTGACAGTGCGGGGCCTGCTTGGGATTCTCTTTCTCCTTCTCTGTCTGCCTCTCCCTTGCTCTCTTTCTCTTAACAATAAAGATTAAAAATTTTTTTTTAAATAGTATTGTAAAATTTAACTTTGGTTATAAATTGCCAGTCTATAGAAATATAGTTGATTTTGCGTATTCTTGTATTCTGCAACGTCTCTAAACTTGCCTGTTAGTTCTCATAGTTTTATTGTAGAGTTTATTAGACTTTCTACATAGATCAAGAGTCAACAAGCTTTTTCTTAAAATGCCAGATAATACATATTTTAGGCTTCTGAGTCATATCGTTCTCTGGCAACTTCTCAACTTTTCCCTATGGTAGGGAAAAACAGCCGTAGGCAACGCATAAGTGAACGGGTGTAACTGTGTTCCAGTAAAGCCTAATTGACAAAAACTGTTGCAGTCTTTCCTGATATAAATAATCATGCCATCTGAGAAAGAAACTAGTTTTACATTATTCTTTTCCAGTCTGTATACCTTTTAGAACATCTAGAATACCTGTATACCTGTGTACCTAGAATAATTTTCCATCTACTTGGAGAATAATCTTTAGTATATCCATACTGCTGTTCTACTGATGATGAATTATGTCTGTTTTTGTCTGAGAATACATTTTATTCCTGAAGGATATTTTCACTGAGTATAGATGTTTGGGTTGCCAGATATTTTTCTTCATTTTAAATATGTTATTCTATTATCTTCCAATTTATTTTCCTATTGAGAACTCAGTCGCCAGTTGAAGAGTTATTCCTTTAAATGCAATGTTTCTTGTTCCCCTCCTCTGGCTGAAGTGTGAGTTTTCTTAGGGTGATTTTCTTCTTGGTTATTCTGCACGGAGTTTATAAGGCTTATTGAATTTGCATCATGATCCTTTATCCTTTTTCAGCTCTGTCTTATCCACTATATAACTAAAATATGATAGGCTATTAAAATCACATATGAAAACTTTGTAGAGCTTTTATTTGAATTGTTACACTTCCCAGTTCTCTAACAAAATACTCAATTATCTTTTATCTCTTTAAAATAATCATTGTCATTTTTATTTTATTGTATTTTTAGACAGGGAGCACAAGTGGGGTAGAGGGGCAGAGGGAAAGAGGGAGAGAGCGTATCCAAGCAGGCTCCATGACCAGCGTGGCCAGCGTGTCTAGTTAAAATGTTGAATGGACATGAGGAGGGCACCTTTTCTTGTCTTGAATGTTCCTTCACCATTAAGTATGATGTTAGTTGTAGATTTCTCAGAGATTCCCTTTATCAGGTTGAAGAAGTTCCTTCTTATTCACAGTTAGCCAAGGAATCGATGTTGGAGGTTCTCAAATGCTTTCTCTGTGTCTGTTGAGCTGATTGCATAGATTTTAACTTTATTAACCATGGCACGTTATTTTTATTTTCTGATGTTAGACAAATCTTGAATTGTAAGGATAAACCCCACATAGTCATGATTTATTATACTTTTTGTTGTTTGATTTGATTTATTAATATTTTATTTAGGACTTTCATATCAATGTTCATATGAGATATTCTATAATAGGTACAGTATGATTGTACTTTGATTAAAAGAAATACACCCTTTATATATGTGCATATCATACATTTATCTAGTTTTGTATGAAAGGATTGAATATAAACACTGGAGTCTTTACATTGGTTATTTTAGGCATGGCTTGGAAAATAGCGATAGAATAGTTAACTTTGCCTTCATATATGTACAACATGTTTGCTTTTTTTTTTTTTTAACTGTGTAAAAAATGTGTAAGCCTACACTGAAATTCTTGGGTAGGCTATACCTCTAGGAACTGTGTAAGTTGGAATGAAACAATCTGTTTTTTTGGCCAGAGTTTGAGACTTCCTAAAATCTATTGAACCAATCAAATGTTCCTATGGTCTGGTTGCCCCATTGGGAAGGAAAGTAGTGGAGTGGGTATAGGTTTTTGTTATTAGACAAACCTGACTTTGAATCTTGGTCCTGTTACTGACTTACTGTGGGCTTTTAACTTGTCTGTGTTTAAAATGGACATGATTAGACCTACTGGACATATTGTTATAAGGATAAAGGATAACATAAGGAAACTCGCATATAGAACATTTTCAGTAAATGGTAATCTGCTACCACTCCTTCTACTGATACTATTTCTAGGACCAAAGAAACTTGAAGTGTCTGATTTACTTGACACTCAATGCCTAAGTCTCGTCTTGATCTTTGGCAGGCGATCTCTTGACTCTGCTTAGGCACTTTGAAGGATGGGTGTTCAAGTCCTCGGTGTGTTCCATTCTTCCTCCGGAGTGGTCAGCAAAAACTCCACTCCAGCCAGCTACACTGGCTCTCTTTTGGTCCCTCTAATACATGAGCTATGTTTGTATTACCTGTTCTCTTAGTATATGTGCTGCCGAAGCGAGCACAGTATTACCTGTTCTCTTAACCTGGGATGCAAATCACGCTGTGCTCACTTAAAGTGTCACGTGGACCATCCTTGAACCACTTTGAGCCTTAAGTTTCGTATCCACCAAAATGAGATAATAATGGTGCCCTCTTTGTAGAACTGCATTGACAAGTTATTACTTGTAAAATGTTGAGAATGGTGCCTGGCATCTAGTAAGTGCTCGGTGTTATAAACCAGTTGGATCTGCCTCATGATTGTTAATGAAAACTAAATAAGATTAATTTGTTCCGTGTTTTTCACATTAATTCTCTGTTAAAGGATCATTCCTTCCTGTCTCTTTCTTTGAAATGTTTTACCCCCATTTGTGCATATGTGCTGTTTTTGTGTTTTTCTTCTTACCTACCCAAAGAATAGGTCTTTTTTATTTTTTTAATCTTTTCTTGTGAGGTTGGGCATAACTGTCCAAATAACGAAATGATTCTAAATCTTCATTTTATGCATCAAATTGTCAGCACTGTCTTAGAGCTGTTTTTGATCATTTGTGTTTTCATTTAAGCAATGTAAACATCACTGAATGGAACAGAGCCAAATATGGAGATACATGACATTTCTTACAGTCGATTCATCAGTTATTACCCTTTGGGTATCATTGTTCAGTCACCCACGGGCCCTCTTTTTTCAAGGGTATCTTGGGAAAATCCTACCAAATACTTTTTGAAATCCAGGTGCCATTTGCCATTTGAAAAAAAAAATTTTAACGTTTATTTATTTTTGACAGCAGAGAGCCTGATGTGGGGCTCGAACTCAGGAACTGTGAGATCATGACCTGAGCTGACGTCAGACGCTTAACTGACTGAACCACCCAGGGTCCCCTACTATATTTTTTGACCTATGATCTGTAATAAAAAGCCCTAAGAATAACGTAAAGAGGTTGGTTGGTTTTGGTTTTTTCTTGACAAATCCATGGTATATCCTAGTAACCAGTAGATGGTTTAACATCTAATGAGCGTATTAAGTAGAAAGTCTGTTTAATGAAGTCTTGTGAAAAATGGAAGGGGCAGAGAAGGAGGGAGACAGAATCCGAAGCAGGCTCCATGCTGTCAGTGCAGAGCCCAATACAGGGCTTGAACTCACAAACCAGAAGATCATGACCTGAGCTAAAGTCAGATGCTTCACCGACGGAACCACTCAGGTGCTCCTGAAGATTTTTTTTCTAAGTAATCTCTATACCCGACATGGGGCTTGAACTCACAACCCCAAGATCAAGAGTCACATGTTCCACCTACTGAGCCAGCCTGGCGCCCCATGGCTTTTGAAATTTTAGCTAGAGATTCAAGTGAAGATCATCTGGATGCTTTTATAAGTAGCACTATATATTTTTCTTGGAATGATAGGTCTTTATTATATTCACTCATGATTTTCAAAACTATTTAAAGAACTCTTATTTTCTCCTATATTTTCCAAAATACAGATTTGAGGATAAGTTCCTATTGTATACTTATATTGCCTTGGTAGAAAATTATATTAAATAATTTGCGTACAGTTGAATAAAGGGGAAGAAATGCTCCTTAGTTACAACCATGGTGATTTTTACAATGGAATTTTCCAAGCAATTAATCCCTGATGTGGGCAGGTGCATTGGGGTTTTTCATTTGTCAGAACTTATTTCACGTTTAAAATTTTAATGCAAAACAATAAAAAGCAAACTGGTTTATAGTTCTCTGGAAAAAGAGATGACCTTTCTGTCTGTTCTCTTTGAGGTAACAAAATTAATAAACGCATCTGCGTTTTAAGGACACTTAAATCCACTTTTCTACAGACATCGTTGGCAAAATTGAACTTGTTATTCCGTAGATGACAGTTGGGTTTGCTTGCTTTTTTCAGTAGTTCTTTTGAACCATAGAGCTTAAGAGAAACCCAGAACAACTAGACAGCTAGAAATAGAGTTGGGTAATGGGAAAAATAGGTGTTTAGTCTCTTTTCTTTGCTTATAGTGTTTTTTACTTTCTCCCCAAAGATTTTATTTTTAAGTAAACTCTACACCCAACGTGGGGCTCAGACTCACAACCCTGAGATCAAGAGTTGCATGCTTTTCTGACTGAGCCAGCCAGGCACCCCGCTGTTTTCTGTTTTTAAGTTGATCTGTTCGTTCCCCCTACAGAAGTAGAAAGAATGATGTAATAAATTCAGATACATCCAACAGCTGAGTTTTTTTTTTTATTTTTTTTTATTTTTACGGTTATTTATTTTTGATAGAAACAGAGCACAAGTGGGGGAGGGGCAGAGAGAGAGAGGGAGACACAGAGTCCGAAGCAGGCTCCAGGCTCCGAGCTGTCAGCACAGAGCCCGACGCGGGCCTCGAACCCGCAAACCTCGAGATCGTGACCTGAGCCGAAGTCGGAGGCTTAACCGACTGAGCCACCCAGGCGCCCCTCCCATCAGCCAGTTTTAACACTATCAACACTTGGCCCATCATGTCTTGTCCGTACATCCATTCCAGTCGACTCCCTGCCACGGGATTATTTTGAAGTACATCTCGGACTTCACATAATGTTATTTGTAACCATTCTATGGTGTTTGATCCATTTATGGGTCTTACAGATAAAGCATATTTTTGTGATGTTTGGCATTCTTTACTTTTTAATGCAATTTAAAATTTCTAACCAGTTTGTATCTTTTCTTTCATCATAATATTTTTAATCTGATCTGCTAAAACGTATTCCTTAAGAATTACAGAAATGAAAAGTGCTCCCCTAGGTGTTGAGGGAGACTAAAACCGATTACTGCTTTTCACCTTCCTTCTGCTGCTGCCAGTTCTTCCTTGCCTTATCCCATCTGAGTGTTTTATAAAAATAGCGTGAGTCAACATTCGCCAGATAATGTTTCCTTGAACATTTTTAATCTTAAAAGAAAATATCCTGGGAAGATATAAACCAAAAATAATGAGTGCGGTTATTTCTGTATTATGGAAGGATTTATGTTTTCTTTTACTTACCTGTATTTTGTGTTTTTTCACATTTTTAAAAATGCGTTTATTTTTGAGAGAGTGACAGAGCATGAGTGGGGGAAGGGCAAACAGAGAGGGAGACACAGAATCTGAAGCAGGCTCCAGGCTCTGAGCTGTCGGCACAGAGTCCGACGCGGGGCTCGAACTTGTGAACTGCGAGATCGTGACCTGAGCTGAAAGTTGGACGCTTAGCTGACTGAACCACCCAGGCGACCCTACTTATCTGTGTTTTCTGATTTCCACAGTCACATATTCATTTTTATAAGGGAGGAAGGTTGTTTTTTATGTTGGTAAAGTATACATAACAAAATTTATCTTTTTAAGCGTTTTTAAGTGTACAATTTAGTTGCATTAAGTGCGCTCACACTGTTGTGCAACCACTATCGCCATAACCTTCGCATCTTGCCAAACGGGTACTGTTACATTTAGTAGACGGCAGTTCCCTGTTTCCTTCGCTTCGGGTGCAGGTAACCACATATTTTCTTTCTGTCTCTGTGATTTTGACTATGCAAGGTACCTCACGTAAGGGGAATTCTATATTTGTCCCTTGAATTTGGCTTATTTCCCTTAGCAAGATGCTTTCAAGTTTAATTTTTTTGCAGCATATGTCAGCATTTCCTAACTTTTAAAGGCTGAATAATATTCTCATTATATACAAAATCTCACTTGCGTTATTTTCACAGTTTTTTTTAAGTAACGCTTTAAATGTGTCCTTTGCTTCATAGCTAAAAAAAAAACAAAATTCATTGGTATCCATGTTTTATATGAATCTCCAGAAATTTTAAAAGTGGGCAGGGGTTACCGGCCCCATTTTACAGATGTGGAAACGGAGATTCAGAAAAGAGGCTTGCACGTGAATGCAAGGTGGTAATCTTTGCAGCCAGGCCTTGGGGTTCCAGCTCTGGTATCGGGACATCAGTGCACAAGTTCGGTATCCTGGGTCACATGCTGAGTGGCCTGCAGGTGCCAGGTAGCTCACGTAAGTCAGTGTGTTTTTTCTTTAAATTGAGGACCTTATTGGCCATTTGAGTCAGATGGGTCCATTGTGGGACATCATCTCAAGTATCAGAGATCATTTAACATTTCTGCCTTTGCACATTAAATTCTGGTAGCATCCAGCCCTCATTATGTGACATTGAAAATCATATCCACACATTTTCTACAGGCTTCCTGGCTGGGGTGGAAGTTAGGCATCACCCTTGTGTCCACTGTAAAGTGTCTAAGACACCGTACCTTCAGTCTCCACGATTAGACTGTAAATAATATGGAAACTGCCCACAAGTCATCTTTTCATATGACCTCAACTATTATAGAATTATTCAGCACAACAAAAGTTGCTGCAACGTAAAATGAATCTACCTAAACTAAAGCATCGTGTTGGGGGGTGGGGGGATAGCAGACTCGGGGACATTATCTCTAGGTGCGTGTCTGCAATGGCCCATTAGTCACCATGGAGAAGGAGAAGTATCTTCATGTTGCCTGTGGCTACCAAGGCCTTCTCTGTGAGTTCACTCTGATATGAGGGCTCTGGACAGCCCTAGGTCCGGAACGTCTATTCAGAGATTGGCCGTTCCAGCATTGGGAGAGTGTAGGGTTGCATTCACCCCCGCAGTGAGATCGGATGTCTTTGAGCTGTGACAGCTGATGGTTTTTCATCACTAGTGAGTCCCAATATACTGGGCTTAGCTATTGCACACTGTGGCTGTCTTACTTCCATCCATCTAGTTTTAGGCTTCGTGTATTCAAAAATCAGGCAACCCTAATATACTGGTTGTGATAAGATGCAGTGTCCTTCTCTGGGCACACCCAGCCCTCCTGGCTGTTGAGAAGGTGCTCTGGCCAGGACTGGGACTAAACGTCATAATTCATTCCATGAATACTCTACCCACCCCCATTGGGAACTTTGGACATAAATAAGTGAAACGTTCTTTGCAGATTGACGACAGGGATGGCAGAGTCTTGGGAGAGCTGGAGCCCAGAACGGGACTATCACTGCTCTGTTCTAGCCGTCCATGCTCTGGGCAGCAGGGCAGGCCACGTGTTACCAGCTCTTCTCCATTTTTTATGATAAGCTGGAATTCTGGATTGGTTTTCCCTGAATTATCCCTAGTTTTACATCATGGTAGTTACTTATTTTCAATTGTCCGAAAACCCATGGAACACCGAATTTGCCATCTTAATCATTTTTTAAAGCCATTTATTTATTTATTTATTTATTTATTTATTTATTTATTTATTGAGAGAGAGAGAGAGAGAGAGAGAGAGAGAGAGAGAGAGAGAGGAAGTTCATGCAAGCAGGTGAAGGGCAGAGAGAAGGAAGGAGAGACAGAATCCCAAGCAGGCTCTGTGTCTTGAGCCAAGAGCCCTCTGTGGGGCTTGAACTCACGAACTGTGAGATCATAATCTGAGCCGATATATCAAGAGTCAGGCACTAAACCGGCTAAGCCTCCCAGGTGCTGCCCCCCACCATCTCAATCATTTTTAAGTGTACAGTTGGATCACATCACGTTGGCACTAATTGTACAGTATTGTGACGTACATCCACATGGTTGTACAGCCAATCTCCAGAACTCTTTTCACCTTGCAAAACCAAAACTCTCCACCCCATTAAACAATCAACTCTCTTCCCATTCCCCCGTTGCCGCCCCAGCCACCAGCAACCACTGATTCTCCTTTGTATCCCTATGACTTGGAGTACTTTAAGTGCCTCAGGTACATAGAATCATGCAATATTCATCTTTTTGTAATGTTGTCAGGGTTCAAACATATAGCACGTGTCACAATCTGCCTCCTTTTTAAGGCTAAGTAATGTTCCGTTGTATGTATATTCAACATTTTGTTTATCCATTCATCCATTGATGGATACTTGGGTTGCTTGGCAACTAATTTTTTTAAAAAGAATTGAAAGCAGCGTGTGAGCTGGACAAAAAAATTTCTCCGCTGGCTGGATTTAGCACACGGGCTGCCATGTTGTGTCAGTGGACTATATGGATAATATATGGATTATCCACTATATGGATGATAAAATCACACACCGACATTATTATTGACTCGTTGCTCTAGGTCATAGAAACCTTGGTTTGGGGCGCCCGGGTGGCTCAGTCGGTTGAGCGTCCGACTTCAGCTCAGGTCACGATCTCGCGGTCTGTGAGTTCGAGCCCCGCGTCGGGCTCTGGGCTGATGGCTCAGAGCCTGGAGCCTGCTTCCGATTCTGTGTCTCCCTCTCTCTCTGCCCCTCCCCCATTCATGCTCTGTCTCTCTCTGTCTCAAAAATAAATAAACGCTAAAAAAAAAAAAAAAAAGAAACCTTCAGGTGCAGAGGATGAAGTAACCCTGGAAATCACACTAATGGGACAGGCCTCTTTCTACTTAAAGGCTTGGCTAATTCTGTCATTTCACATAAGTGAAATCTATGGAGCATTATCAGAAACTTTTCAAGACACCTTGCATTTGTATTTCATACTAATGTGGTTCAATTCTTAAAGCCAACTTGGCAGCGATCCTCCTCTCCAGAGATCCAACGTATAGCACAGAGCTTTGCCCGGAGAGGGAACCAAACAGGTGTAGAATGTAAGAACACGTTTCAGACCTGAGTTGTGCGTTCCTTTTTACCCACTACGCTGCTGTAGAAATGAAATCTAATGGCCAGCCAGCCAACCTGAGTGGAGCGCGGGTGTAATCAAGTCAGAGCTCTCTGCTCCTCTGCAGTGGCTCCCTGACTCTGTGGTTCACAGAGAAGGCTCCATTCCGTGCCCTGATTTGATTACAGTAAAGTGTTTACCTGGCACACCATAGCAGGGCATCACATGGATTGCTTGAATGACTGCCACAAGGCCTCCCTCAGCTCCTGTGAACAACCAAAAAGGGGGAAAAAAGGGGGAAAATGTATGTTTTGCCAGTCAAAAATTATATTATTTTTATTGCGACAGAGCTTGGGATGTGAACCAGGGAAGGGATGGGCTACAGATGGGGGAACAGTTCCTGCTTCACAAGCCACAGATACACTGTCTGTTCTTGTCCCCGGTGCGTAAAGAATTTTGCAGTCAGCCTTCCGGTGGATGTGTGACCCTTCAACAGTCTTTCACATTAATTGCCCCCCCAGTGTCCCCTTTCCCAGGTAAATAGGTTCCCTTAGGATGGCGCTTTTAAACGTCTCTCTGTTGGTGTTGACGTGGCTGTTGATACCTGGATTTATATCCTGGCTGGCGTGCCTTTGAAGGAAACATTCAGTTGCTAAAGAGATTTGCTAGAGTCCTGTTCTAAATTAAATGTAAATATACCATGCCAGTGGGATATATTACAGCAGTGTATGAAGAGTGCTTACTTCTTGCCTCCTTCTCATCCTTCTTTTCTTCTTTAATTAGTCAGCTAGATTTGTTGAAATGGTACAGGCCAGTTACAGGGCTTTCCACCTAATGCTTTTAGGAGTAGGACATTTTAAAGGTTTTTAAAATTTTTAAAAATTCCAGTAGCTGTCCTGTAGAGGGATTTTCTTGTTGAGAGGGGCAGGTCAATCTATGACACATTTCCACAGCATTGGGGTGGTTGTGGGGCAAAAAAAAATGGCCTTAAATTTAGACCTTTGGTATTATCTACAAATGAAGGGTGACAGAGAACCACATAGGTATCTTTACAAGGTTTTAATGAATATATCTGAAGATAAACCGCGATTTTTGTAACTATTCCTGGACGTTTTATACCTAGATGCCTCAAAAACTGTAAGCATCCGGGACTTCTTTTGACATCTCAGAAACCCTGTCCATTTCACATGCTTTTGGCGAAGCGCTGCTAATGAGAACTGTCTGTATCGTACCCTGGGTTACTTTTTGCCAAATGCCTAAACTCTTGAGCACAAGCGTATGCTCCGCAAGCAAAGATCTACCCAGTGATTGACTTGGGAAAACTGACCTCCACGTTAACATGCCAAATTAGCTAAAGCCTTAAGTAACTTTGGAAACCATTTTCCCCAGTTTCTCAGGATATGAAGTGTGTACTTTTTGCCTTTGCTCCCATTTGCAGTTAATGTAACTACCCCGGAGATCATTTGTGTTAATTGTGGGGAAAAATGCAGATATGCTACATGTAGAGGAGCGGAAATCACCTTGAGACCCCTACTCAGTCTCTGTTAATGATCTGATGTTGATGTCCTTTCTGTCTTTTTTTCTGTGAGTATATGGATGATATCTGTAGATATGTAACTTGCATACCTATATTCACCAAAATTGCGTTTTATCCTTTTATTCTGCTTAAAATGTCGTGACATTTCTCTCTCCCAGTTACTGTAACAGCCACATAATTGCTAAGGGCTCCCTCTGAATCTGTTGTGTGATAGGTTTTCACTTAACTTCTGTATGCCCCACTGACGGGCATATAGTCTGTTCCATAAATGTTTCTTAATGAGAGTGGTGGTGTCCAAACTGAACCACGTTGTCAAGCTGAACAAGGTGAAGATCTGAGATGTTAAATCAACCTAGACACTTTGACCTAACAACCATCAATGCAAATGGCCACTACATGATTTTCTTTTTTAAAGTATTCCTAAAGCTTTGTGAAATAGTTTCTAATTGACACTGCATGCTAGATTTGGCCGCATATTATGGATTAACAGCGAAGAATATGATAGGCTTTTGATAAAAATATTTATTTTCTGTTAGAGTTAACGTGCATCTGTTATAGGCCACAGCATGTGTTAATGAGAAGAAAGGGAAAAAGTATCTTAAATTATGCACATTTATTTCTTACTCGTTTGTTACTGGAGCTGTGCTTAAGTCTTTACTGAATTACTTGTGCACACAAGTGTGTGTATGTACATGCATATGTGTATGTGTGCATGTGGGTTGCTGTTGGTGCCTGTGGATAAACATCCAGGTTTGGGAAGAATACAGTCTCCATAGTATCTTGGCAGCTGAGCTGGCCATGACTCCGTTGTTTTTATGTTTTCTGGGGAACCAGTATTCTGCATATGTAGCCTGCTGGCTCATGTCTGTCTTTAAGTTGTTGTCCCACATGGTCTGGAACCTTTGGAGACACATGTGCTTCTGCCATGGATGAGGGGGGTGGCAGTGAGGGATCGGCAAACTTACTTTCATAGGCATTGAATGCCCAGAAAACATTAGTGATGTGTTGTAAGAGCATTTTTGGCAAGTAGTCCCTTTGCTCAAGACCCCGGCTTCAGGTTAGAATACTGTTAAGTCATCCAAATGCTAAATAGATAAATCTTTAGGTTGTTATTGAACATGAGACTGAGACTGTGCCTATTTTTGAATTTCCCAAGGGATTCCAGGATAGCCATTACATGACCCACAATTTGTCTCTCTTTTTTTTTTTTTTTTGAGTTGGGGGCAGTCTTCACGTTGTTAGTTTTGTAAATAGGATGACACTTCTCGTCCACAGTTATTTCAAGATTTTTGCAGGGAGTTATTCATAAGGAATCTTTTTTTAAAAGTCTCATTTCATTCTTATGCCATCTAATTGTCTCTTCGCCTTGGCTAGATCTATTCAGCGAATAAGAAAAATCAGAATTAGATATGGAAGGCAGCCAGATGCAGGGGCAGACGATGGCGGTGGAAATACCAAAATCAGGGCACTTATAAAGCACATTGTGATTGTAAGAGGAAGGAAAGAGTCTTTAAAATAGATTTGTTCTGCCTTTTTTTTTTTTTGTCCCCTGAAAAGATTTGTTATCTATTTTTGTAGTCTTGTCTACAGGCAAGGAAGCTGGCCCAGGCTTCACGAGGTCACTTGCCAGCCCTGAGTTCCATTTCAGTTGTTTTTCAATAGCCTAGTCAGGAGGGTAGCTTTGGTAGGAGGGAAGGAATGGCAGAGGGTAAATGCAGGAGGTTGGGTCGTCCACTTGGCCATTGGGGCCAGGGTCTTGTTCCCCAGGAGCCCTGCCTCTGGTTGCAGGACTGCTTGCTTATATGTACTGTTCCTGGAAGCTGCATTTAAGTACTTCTCGAGTGCCATGCACTAGTACCTACCTTAGTAGGTGAGAAGGTAAGGACTAGGAGGGCTTATCACCATGATAATATGAATATCAAGGCTCGGCATAGTGGTCTGATACAAGTAAGCCTTCAGCAACCTTTAGTTAGCAATATTTGCATTGAATCCATAATAGCTCCTCATGACAGCTCAGTGAGTTGGCACCATTGAGTCTTAGGAAAGTGTGGCACACCCAAGGTTTCACCCAGCTAGTAAGTGGCTGAGGCTGTGTTCAAACCCAAGTTAGAATGATTGTAAACTTAGGCACATAAGCCCCAAGTATTAGTGATCAGTACCTTTTGGGTAATGGGTGCTTGTTGTTTGCAACTACCTTCTAGACCTTCTCACTTAATATTTGTGACAGTCTGGTGATGTTGGTCTTATTTGACTTACCCAAGATCACACAGCTTGTAGGAGGTGGGTTTGAGTTTTGCATTCCTGATATTACCTTCTTTGTTGTCCTAGTGATCTCGGTCTTGGAGGGTGAGGGACTGAAGGGTATATAATCTGTGTTTTTACCAAAATTTGGCTCCTACTCTAGAGCTGGAGTTTAGCTCTGATTTCCCTCTTCCGTTCTCCCTGCAGCCTCTCTACCCTTCCCATAACCAGTGAAGTTGGTGGACAGTTAGAGGGAACCTAACCATCCCATAGAATGAACAGCTTGAAATCCCCTGCTTTGACCAGTGCCAAAGAGAAAAAAGGCAGAGAGAAGCATCCATGCATCAGCTGCCCCTTCTTAGTGTATAGTAGGAAAAAAAGGATGCCCCCAAGTCAGACTGGCTATGCGATTTTGTGTAATCTTTGTGACCTGTTTACTTATTTGTAAAATAAGATATTTTACATAGGAGGATATTGCCTGTATATGGTAAGAAATTGCTTATTTAGGTAAGAAATCAAGTATGTTCAGGACACATAAGAACCATGGCTTATGTTTTTGTTATTGCCAGACAGAACTCAGCCTTGCCCTTGTATGAATTTTGAGGTCTTAAAAGCCTGCTTCACCTTAATAACATGCTCACAAAATACATTAGCCTACTTGTTATATTTCACAAAATGGATTTATTTAGCTAAGTCTTGACCATGGGATTTAAATAGAATGTCACTGGTTTCTGCTAATTGATTTTTTTTTTAACATATGAAGGTGGACTGGATTGAATATTTTGCAAGGTAGGTACTTTCTAGATCATTTTTCCCATGTCTCTTCTGCCCCCAGTTTTGTTCGGTTCTGAAACAGATTTGATGTGGGCTTCTGAGACCCACTGTTTTGAGCCTGACAATTCCTAAGCCTGATCACTCCTTGATGTAGATCTTTGAAGATGTGATACAGTACAAGAAAACAGGAAAGCAGATGGAACTGGGGTTCTTTTTTTTTTAAGTTTATTCATTTATTTTGAGAGAAAGAGAGAGAGAGAGCACACGCGCGCACACACGCATGCCGTCAGCGCAGAGCCTGACATGGGGCTCAGTCTCGCGAACCAGGAGATCATGACCTGAGTTGAAATAAAAAATCGGCTGCCCAGCCACCTGAGCCACCCAGGCGCCCCGGGACTGAGGTTCTTGGCTGGAATCCACAGCAGGTGTTGAGGTGGGATGTCTGGCTCTAGGCACTGGTTTGCCCTCATGAAGGTCGCATGTACAAGGGTGTGTTTGGTTTTTCCCATGTCCTTTTTTCTTCCCACTTTCCATTTGTATATGGAGCTTATTCATCTTCAACCCAACCCTGTTGCTTGCCGGTGCCATGAACTCATTCTCAATTTGTTACTCATCTTTGGTTTAGTACCTAACTGGGGAATTAGGCATGGAGACACGAGCCTCACATATAAAGGGATATTTGGAGCCTCCAGTAGTGCAGAAATCCAGATAGCCTCTATGAAGGAACCTCCACTTAACCAACTTGTTCATTCTGAGGGGTACCCTCGGCCTGCTGACTGCCCACATTGGCTAGTAGGCTGCTGTATTTGAATGTGGGACAACCTCTCCCAAACTCATAAGCATGTGTTACCTCATACAGTTTCTGCAGATCAGGAATCTGGGAGTGGCCTTAGTTAGGTGGTTCTGGGCCAGGGTTTCCCTTGAGATTGCAGGAGAGATGTCAGCCTAGGTTGCCGTAGGCTTCTCTAGGCTTCTAAAGGCTTGCCTGGGGCTGGACGAGCCACTTCCCAGGTGGCTCGCTCATATGCCTGGTTATTTCATGCTGGTTGTTGGCACGAGGCCACGTGGACCCCTCCATAGGGTTGCTTGAGTGAACTCATGACATGGCAGTGGCTTCCCATGACTAAGAAACCAAGGAGAGAACAAGTTGGAAGCTGGGGTGTCTTTTTTCACCTAACCTCAGAAATCATTGCCGTGCTATCACGTCAGCTCTCTTCCATGTGGGAGGGAACTACCCAGGAGCTTACCTGGAGGCAAGAATCAGTGGGTGCCGCCTTGAAACCTGCTGTGTATTTGCGCGTTTCACTTACCACTATGAGACGCATACGTTCCAACAGTCTGTTGTTTGTTTCCAAACCTGCTTCTGCCTATTCTGTTATCACTATGACAATATAATTTAATTAAACATTACTTAACCCAATGAAATGTAAGTGTGGAAAAAGAGCGTTGCTATTACCTTGAGAACTTACCTGAATCCTTTAGAAAGACTTGATCAAGTTTGGCTGCTTAAAAAGTGCTGTGAAATTAGGTGTAGGTAAGGACCATAAAATTTAAAGAGAAGTCATCGAAAAATCTCAAGCATTCAAATTGCCTTGCAAGTATCTTTACATTATCACTCCATTTCAAATGAACCTGAATTGAAAATCATAGATTCTAAATTATAAGTATAGTTTATAGCAAGAAGGATCCTATAGGATCCTAAACCGGAAACATAGGTTTTAAAAAAAGCTTCTCAATCAACTTTAAAAGATAGATGAAAAAATGAACACTGTGTGTGTTAAGATATTTCAAGGATGTATGAATAATTTTGCATGATTTCTTCTTTTCGGCAACTCTTGATTAACTCATCATATGCTGGTTTCAGATGCGTTGGAAAGAGGGTTTTTTAACGTATGAGATGTTCCACAGGCTCTTTCTTACTAGTAACTATTACGAAAGGAAGTTCACTACTTTCTGTTCTTTCAAGAGCTCTATAAATCAAGGCCTTACTTTTTGGCAGTATCATTTTTTCATCATTCTAAAGTGCTCAGTTTTCCACATTTTATTAACATGGTATGTTTTACGATTTGATTTTCTAAGAAATATGTTATTAACATAAACGCAAAAAAAATTGAATGTTAATAATGTTGAATAACAGAAATATGTTAAGTGCGTGTGATTGCTTGTTAGAGCTGAGGTAGATATGTCTGTTCAGCTGTGGTTTGGCCAAGGGAATCTGCCTAAATGTATTAATAAAATTTCATAAAGCAGTGGCTTGATTTAGAAAGTGAAAAACTCATGTTAGCTTCTTTTTGTTTGAAGTTTATTTAGAGAGAGATTAAGAAGGAGAGAGAGAGAGCCAGCATGTGCGTGCATGAGTGGGTGAGGGGCAGAGGGAGAGGGACAGAGAGAATCCCAAGCAGGTTCCGTGCTCTCAGCACAGAGCTTGACAGGGGACTCGATCTCATGATCAATGAGATCATGACCTGAGACAAAATTGGGTTGGATGCTCAACCCACTGAGCCACCCAGGTGCCCCTCAGGTTAGCTTCTTTAAATGAAGGTAGTAAACATCACATCTGTGTGTCTCAGTTTCCTCATGTATAAAATGAGACTCTTGACATAAATTACATATAAAGGCCCTGTCAGCTTGAACATCCTAAGGTTCTGAGTCTTTTCTAGAGGAAACCAGAACTTCATTCTTATTTCGTTGGGGAATGTCAGATGTCTTTTCTAGTAGGATGAAATCCATCAACCCTCTCCAACCAACAGTGCCCAGGAGGGAATATTCCCACAGTTTGCCTCTGATTTTACGGGGTTAATGAATCCTTCAGAACCAGGTCCTAAACACTTGACATTCCTTTGGCCTCAAGCTAAGCTAAGCACACCCTTGAATGTTGCTTTTTGAGTCTGGATTTTTCTGCATGGTGTTTTTTTTTTTTCTTTGTAAAAATATGTACAGTCGAACTTTTTAAATTTTTGAGTTTATAGATTCTCCCTTAAGTCTCAAACCTTTGCTAGTGTCCTCCACTTTGGCCTGGCTGGGGTCCCTTTTCATTTGCCCCAGCCATAGCTAATCTGAGTGCCCTGGTGTTGAAGATAAGAGAGTTGAATACAGATACGGAGGTGGGGAAGAAAGCTCTCAAAATACTTTAATGAAATGATCTCTGTAACTCAAAGCTCTGCCAAATAGGGGTGAGTTGTTGATAGAAAAAAAAAATCATTGTTATACTTTCTAAGTTTTCTTAATAGCATTTGAAGACTTATAAAAGCTTTTTCTACCTGGAGGTATAAAGTCTTGATAAAACCCTCAGATACCAGAGTCCATTAGAGAAATAGGGAAAGCACAGGTCTAACACTGAAGTGCCCTCAACAGCTTGATTGTATCTTTTCTCTACGTATCTGCCGTCCGTGATGTGCTGTGTCAATAAGAATTACCACAGGAAGGATGTACTGGCTTGAGCATTTCCAAAACGTGGGCTTCATTTGTCCTGATGGAAAAATTTCTCTCACTGGGTCACCTCACACACTTTGACATTTAAATCGGTGACTTGAACAGTTTCTATCTGGATTAATCACCAAAGCGGTCTTCATCCCAGACTTCCCAAGCATTTGGAGATTTGCTACATGCCTCTCCAGGTCTTTAGGGGGCACCATAGTAGGAATGGTGGCTACATGTGGCTTTGTACGAGATAGGTGTCATTTGGTGGCTTTGACTTTATCTTCATGGTAGTGTTGGTTACAGGGGTCCATCTTTCTGGGTCTGGCAACGTAGGCGTAGGACACAGTTCACATTTCCTTTAATCCCATTAAATTAATTGCAGGTTGCTGGCTCCTTTAGAATCCAAAATGGTCTTTAGAACTTGGTCTAGCAGTTGTAGTCTCTCTTTATTAAAGGATGGAATAAGTGATAGGAGTATATTTCTTATTGCACCATCCTTGCGAACCAACTTGTAATTAAAGAGAGACTGATTTAGTGGCAGTGATGTGTCACTCTCTCTGAAGTAATAGAAAATCACCTTAGGTGGCTCAGTCAGTTGAGTGTCCAACTCTTGATTTTGGCTCACGTTATGATCCCGGGGTCATGCGATCAAGCCCCACATTGGGCTCTGAGCTGATGACAGCCTGGAGCCTACTTGATATTCTTTCCCTCCCTCTCCTTCTGCCCCTCACCCACTTGTGCACGTGGTGGGAATCCCTCCCTCCCTCCCTCTCTCCCCCCCCACCTCAAAAATAAACAACCATTTTTAAATAACTGAAAATCAACCTTGAGGGGCGCCTGGGTGGCTCAGTCAGTTAAGCGTCCAACTCTTGATTTTGGCTTAGGTCATGATCTCAGGGTCGCTGGATCGAGCCCCATGTCGGGGTCCACATTGGACGTGGAGCCTGCTTACGATTCTCTCCCTCTGTCTCTCCCTCTGCCCCTCCCATGCTTGCACACGTGTGCACACGTGCTTTCTTTCAAAAACCATCAATATTGTTATGTGTTACAGGGCATTCTTTATGTTTTCATCGCAAAGCCCTATTTTTAACGTTATATATGTATGTGTATTTTGTCCAAAAAAATGGGCTTTGAAGTCATATTTGTCTTCTTTTTTCTTCAGCTTTGCTGAGGTATAACTGACAAATAAAAATCATATAGATTTAAGGTATACAAGGTGACGCTTGAATATACATTGAGAAATGACTGCCCCAATCAATTTAATTAATACATTCATGACCTCACACAGTTACTTTTGTTGTGTGGGGAGAATATTCTAAAACAGCTGCTCTTTAAGCAAATTTCAAGCATACAATACAGTATTGTTAATTATAGTTGCCATGCTGTACATTAGATTCCCCAGAACTTACTCATTTTATTATGGAAGTTTGTACCCTTTGATCAACATCTCCCATCACTCAGCCCTGTCCTGCTCTCTGGTTCTATGTGGGTGACTCTTTTAGATTCTGTCATATGGAGGAGATCACACAACATTTGTCTTTCTGTATCTGGCTTATTTCATGTAGCATCATGTTCTCCAGGGTCATCTGTGTTGTCACATATGGAAAGTGGAGGATCCTATTAGGGAATATTATTCAGCCATAAAAAGAAGGAAATCCTGCTGTATAACTGTATACACACGTGCCACATTGTCTTTGTCAACTCATCTATCTTGGGCACTTGAGTTGTTTCCATATCCTGGCTATTGTGAATAAAACTGCAGGGAACATGGGAGTGCAGATATCTTTTTGAGATAATGATTTCATTTCCTTTGGGTATATACCCAGGAATTGGATTGCTGGAACATTCAGATTTGATTTAAATCTTGGTTCATCACCCATGAGCCCTGTGAACTTAGACAAGAATTGTAAACTCTCTGAGCCTCCATTTTCTGATCTATAAAAAGGGGAAAGCAATATCTCTCTTTTGTGGGGTTTTGGGGCAGGTTAAAAGAAATATTGAATTAAATCACAGCACCAGACCTATACTAAGCAAGAACCATAGGAATATTAGAGATAAATATATTCCAACAGGACAAAAGGGAAAAAAATTAAAAGTAAATTGAAGTGACATGTAGGTGAATATTTTCCTGTAGATAATTGGTATTTTGAAAAGTGAATGTACTACAGAATCAGACAGTCACATAGAAATGTCCCTCGAATTTTCAGGTAGGTTTGTTTAAAGTAGGCTGGAAGTTGGCGTCAAAAACACTTCTTCATCATGACCCTTGATGATATAAGAAATAGTGGCAAAGAAATGTGTAAAGAATATGTACTCCTGGGGCGCCTGGGGGGCTCATTTGGTTAAGCATCCCCACTATTTCGGCTCAGGTCATGATCTTACTGTCCCTGCGATTGAGCCCCATGTGGGGCTCAGAGCTGACAGGGCAGAGCCTGCTTAGGATTCTCTCTGTCTCCCTCCCTCTCTGCTCCTCCCCCCCCTTCTCTCCCCCTCTCTCCCAAAATAGATAAACATTTGAAAAAAAGAATATGCAATCCTCTACTTTGGAATAGTAGAGGTTTTTTTTTTTTAATGTTTATTTATTATTTTGAGAGAGACAGAGACAGAGCACAAGCAGGGGAGGGGTGGAGAGAGAGGGAGACACAGAATCCGAAGCAGGCTCCAGTCTCTGAACTGTCAGCACAGAGCCTGAGGTGGGGCTTAAACTCATGAGCTATCAGGTGTGTGGTATGTGTATCGTCTGTTCCTTTCAGTTCTTTGAGGAGCGTAAGTAGGACTTGGGACTGAAGTTCCCACTGTTCTTTGCTTCCAAAATTTCACTGTTGTCAGTTTTCTGCCCCTTGTATTAGAGCAAATGTGTGCATTTGGGAGATCGTAGCTCATTACAGTGGAAGGGATTTTAGGTCACATGCAAATCCGGTAACACAGTCCTCTTCAGGAATTACTGGTTAAAATGCATATTCCTAGGCTCCTCCTAGTAAAGCCTATCTGAATATTATCAGGATGGGATGCTAAATTTGATTTTGTCTAAAGCAAACACCCCCGTTGAAAATGTATATTGAAGCAAGACCGAACAGTCATCCCTGTGGAAGCAGGGATGGAAACCTTTGTGTTTCTTGAAGTGAAATGTGGGCTTTCTCTAACCACAAGACCTGAATTTGGGGAACTGGCTGAGAGGGAATGGTGGAAGGAGAAAATACAATCTATCACCAGCTTTGGGTGAACAGTGTGTGTTAATTCGGTCATGTATCCTTGCGTTATGACTGGCTGTATTTTACTTACCGGATGATTCCACTTGTGACCAGTAGTCTGAATGTTAAAGAGGGGAGGCCAGCAAAATGGTTGTCATCTGTGTGGGATGAAAATCAACCAAATAAAAATAAAAACTTTTAGGTACAGGGGCCCTTAGTCCCCCGGTGGGGCTTTGATAGCGTCTACGTCTAGTGTTTAGGAAGACATTGTACCCAACAGGGGGAATGGTGATAGTTATCCTTCAAGGGTGAGAAAGCCTTTTAGCGCCCTGGACTTCCATGGATCCGCAAGACAGTGACAGAAGAGACACTGCAGTCTGGCCAGATCTGGATCAGATGCTGTTTTATGGTTACTAATAGTCTCTTGGGTGGACAGCAGTTTGGCACCAGGTGTGCGCCATTGAAGGTATGCTGTAGAGTGACATTAATGGTGGATGAGGTTGTGGTTGGGGGACTTGTCTACATGGAGAGCTCACATTAATTACTGGCTAATTTTAGGGCTCACATTATGTGTGGTGACTCCCTACCAAAAGGTAACTTAGCAAGGCGATTATGCTATTGAAGGAAAGCCTTCTAGATGTCAGACGATGACAAGAAAATTACCTCATGTTTTGATGGCCCGCTTTTGCCTGGTGTAAAGTTCTAGAAATGCTGTAGGGAGATGGAGAGACGATACCGAAAAAGACCGATATTAATCGATTTACTTCAGTAAATATATCGTTACCAAATGGAATATGGACAAGGAAGGGGAGGGATGAGGCTCTGTAAGAGGGTATCACAGCAGCATCTAGCCAAGGATCTCATTATCTACTGTGTAAGAAATTACCCTCAAAATCACCCCCAAAACTTAGCGACTTGAAACAGCAAAGCTGTGTAATCTCACACACTTTCAGAGGCTCAGGAAGCCAGGAATGGTATGACTGGGTGGTCGTGGCTCAAGAATTCTCATGAGGATGCAGCCAAGCTATGGGGTGGGGCTGCAGTCATCTGAAAACTTGACTGGGGCTGAAGGATGTTCTTTGAAGATCACTTACATGGCTCTGGGCGGGAGGCTTCAGTTCTGGGCTGTTCGCGACATAAGAGCTGACTTCCCCCGGAGCAAAGAGTAGAAAAGGAAGACAGCCAAGATGGAGTGATAGTGTCTTATAACCAAACCTTGAAAGTGACACATTCCATCACGTCTCCTACATTCTGGTGGCCGCACACAGAATGTGTGGGTGTACTGCGGGTAAATACTTAAGAGTCTCAAAACCAGAAAATAGATATTAAGGGTCCTCTCGGAGGTTACCCAGTTTGCGGAGTCTGGGAATTGTTGGCACGCTTTTCCGAGAAGGTGCTGCTCAAGCTGAAATACAAGGATGAATAAGTAGGTGGAGTGCAGGTGATCTGGTAGTGAGCCTTTCCTGGGTAATCAGAGCATGGTGTGTTTTGAAACCGTGAATGATGGCCAGCTTGGATAGAGCAGAAAGAGCTGGGAATCATTTGCTAAGAGATGGTGCTGAAGAGGTTGGCAGGGACCAGATCATACATGTCCTTTTAGGTCAAAGTAAGGATTTTGTTCTTTGGAGACGTAAGCTGGTGAAAGACATAATCAGATTTCCTTTTTTTTTTTTTTTCCTCCTTTGAGGATCTCTCCGCCTGCTGTGAGCAGAATGGATTATAGGTAGGGAAGCCAGTTCAGAAGCTATTATAGTTGTCCAGGCTAAAGATCATGGTGAATGAGAACATTGGCAGTATAGTTCATAGTGGATGGACATGAAATATACTTAGGAGGGAGATTTGTCAGAATTTAGAGATGTATTGAAGGAGCTATTCAAGATGATTGCTGAGGTTCTGGCTTCTAGAATGGGATGGAGGGAGGTGACATTCACTAATAGAGTGATCCCTGGAAGAGGACCAGGTGTATAGAATGCATGACAGAAATGACCTTGAACTTAGAGATATCATTGCATGCACTCAGGAAGTGTGTCAGGTGGTTCAGGTATCGGGACGAGCAGGGAGGTCTTTGCCAAGAAAAATGTATTTCCACTCAGACTCCCAAAAGCATGCTGCATTTTTAGAACCATACGACAGGGTTTGTTTTTTGTTTTAATTTACGTGTGAATAGCTAAAGTCTGGCAAAACATGACAGGAAATTCTTGGGGTTTCTCTTTTGATTATCATTCTTGTCTTCTAGAGCAAGTTGTTGAAATCTTTTAAATCCCAGCTTAATTAGTTTTTGAAGCGTGAGGAGGTATTGGTTCAGATCTCTATTCCTCCTTCCCACTACCTCAGAAACTAATTCATTAACAGACTCCCACACAATCTCTTTAACACACATACAAACACACATATACTCTTACTTGTCAAAGAATTAAGCACTACATGCCATAAAGCAGTTGAGAGTCTAAGGGGACCAACAGCTGATCACTCTTGTATTCCAGACAATAAATATGTTAACCGAACACCTCCTTTATTCTAGGCTCTGTGCCAAGGCTGCCATATTTTTTAAAATGGCACCTACTCTCACCTGTCAAAGATCTACTGCGTACCCAGCCCTGTAGGCATGGTTTATAAGCCAGGCAAAGACGTAAGAACTCTCATTCCGTATCTCATCCCTTGGGTGAAAGGCAAAGGATAGGAGCTATACCCTGCCCCTGAACAGTTTGCACTCCCACCATGGAGACATGAATGCCACGTCAATAGTAGACAAGATAAGGCCCATAGGTATTCTGAGGAGGATAGAAATACCTAGAGCATAATGTTATCTGTGATGCTGGGGGCTTTTATCTTGTTTAGTTCATTGCTAATAACCAAGCCATTGGAAGAGCCAACCAGGGGGCAGGCCCTCAGGACACACTTGTTGCAAAAATAAATGAGCACATCACCACTTTTTTGTTTTTTTTTTTTTAACTTTTTGTTTGGAAATAATTTAGACTTGGAGAAGAGTTGCAAAAAATAGGATGGGGAATGTTTCCATACATCGCCCATCCAGTTTCCACTAATGATACGCCATCTTACGTAACCATGGTACAATGGTCCAACCAAGAAATGAACACTGGCACACTATTAAGTAAACTCAGGGCTATTTGAATTTCACCATCTTTTCCCCACTGATGCCTTTCTGTGTTGCAGGATCCAATGTAGGATCCCATGTTGTACTCAGTTGTCATGTCATGTCATGTCATCTCCAGTTTGGGATGGTTCCTAAGTTTCCCTATCTTTTATGAACTTGGCACTTTTGAAGAACTGTGGTCAGTTTTTTTGTAGAAGGTCCTTCACTTTAGGTTTGTCTGATGATTGACGGCTCCTAAAGACGTCGTGAAAGAAAAGCAACTTTTGGTGGGCTTGGTGGAGTGGTGACCCCTGGAGGAACAGAAGTGAAGAGTTTTCACGCAAGGAGACCTGTGTGCAAACACGTCAATCCTGAAACACTTGGGTGTGGTCCTGGTTCTTTGCATGTGCAAGTGATGAATAGCCATAGCTGAGTGCTCAGAGTTGTCATCATTCCTTGTCAGCTGCCCTGCTGCTTTGGGTCTTGCCTTTTTCCCATTAGCAAGATGGTCTTGTTTTGGGTCCAACCCCAGCCTCCATATGCTTGGTCTTCAGCTTCCTGGGTATCAGACTTGATGTGCCCCATGGCGTCCTTTTACCGGACTATACGTCCTTCTCTAGTTTGGAGACATAGGGTCTTATATTTATTTTAATTTGCTTACTGCAGCTTTTCTATTTGCTAATATTTAACCAGAACTACATGTCAGACTCTAGACCATGCTTTTTCAATGGGAAGGGATATCATCCCAAAGGGGCAAACAGTGCTTCTTGGCGGAGGGTGGATCTTAACTCTTTATAGGTATTGCAGGCATACCCCTACTTTATACATAAACAGACATACAGCATACCAGTGTTATTTAAATTTTAATGGAAGAGGGAGTTGATTGAGGGAGAAAAAATCTAAAAAAGAAAAAAAGCTCATTGGTGGGAGTAACGATGAAAAAAGGTTGAGAAACACTGATCTAGGCCAAATGATTTTCCTATATTATCTCATTTAATTTATTTCCCCTATCTTATTGTCCCCATGAAAGAATATAAATGAGTTAACCACGAAATTAGTGGGATTGAGTAACTTGCCCAAAGTCACAGCGAGGACTAGGGATATCCACCCAAGATGGGTAAATTCCAAAGTCCCAGATCCAGTGAACATCCCTGTCACTGTGTAGCCTTATATTAAAAACCAATTAGAAAGTCAATAGAAAAAAATACATAGCCTATCCTAAAACCAAGGAAAACTTTTCTAGGCTTATTCATTCATTGGAATGTCTTGATTTGGTATCCCATTATTAGGGTTAATAATTGTGGATCAGCTCTGAACACATTTGTAACACTGAACGTTAGGATCCTAGTCATGGGTATATATCCATGTATGGGTATATAATATACCCATATAATACCCATACTATGGGTATATAATACCCATAGTATGGGTATATAATCACATGAACACAGGGCCTTTTGTCTGTTTACCTTTGCATCTCCAGGGCCCAGAATACTGAACACAACACATAGGGAGCACTCTAAAAGTACGTGTTGAATGAATAAAAGAGAAAAGGATGTTATATTTTAAGAAAAAGATTTCAAAGCCCAAATGAATTAATTCTGTTTGATGTTAGAGCCATGATGTTTGCACTAAAAAAAAAAAAAAACAAACAAAAAAAAAACACCGACCACATACAACGTAGGACAAGGCTCATACCTACCACAGAGAAAATGAGTTCTGGGTGGCCAGTTGAGTTTGATGTAGAAATAGCCTCTAGCAACTCAAACCCCAAACGTATGACTTAATATTGTTATAGGAGGCATAGCTGATAGATTAAATCAGGCTTATTTTTTCTATGCATTTTGAGGGGCATGGGGAAAAAAAACAGCTACTATTATTGTTTGAGATGTAATGGTGATAATGCAATTGAGTGAAAGATAATGTAGGTGCCTCTTCTTTCTTTTCTTTTCCAATAGAGGAGCTATTTATCCAATAGAGGAGAACTGCTGTTTTATGTCTGAGGTGGGGGCTAAACCTACCTGAGATGTATTACTGTACCGTGTAGATAAGCAAAAACCCCAAGTTGTACAAAGATGTAGTTTCCTGTCCCTAAGAAATTTCACATTTGCCATCTGTGAACAGGAATTGGTCAGCATATTACACAAAATCTCTTAATTCATCTCCTAATCCTTACCAATCCCTAACAGGTACATCTGGTTGAGATATGTTGAAAGTTTAAGAGTGGCTACAGAATTAGTTAAGATTTGCCAAACTACCTCTACAGGCAAATGCAAACTTCGGTTTTCACAGGACCTTCCCAAAGTAAGCAATTCAGAGGATCAGGGCCCAAGAAAGGCTAGAAAGAAGCCCATTTTCATATATACGAGTGGAGATAGACAAAAGAACGGTGACATCACCAACCATGTCCTCATTTTCTTGTTCCCAGTGGCATTTACTGGCAGCATTGAGAGGGCTTCTAAGAAAATCCACCACGGGTGCACAGGAAATGAGAAGTTGTGTATGTAGCTCAGAGTCGGAATATGGTTAGGAATTTTGCTGGCTGCTTCAAAGGATAAGCCACTTTTCCACTCCCATGTTAGAGGCAAGCGTCTTTTGGATGTGGGTTCAAATATTTCTTTCTGTAAATCACATTTTTTAGAGTCCTATAAAGTGGGTTTTTTTTTTGTTTGTTTCCCTTTGCTTTTAATTCTTCTTTTCCCATCCCCTTTGAAGCTTATAAAACTTGGCATAGTTAAATGGTAATGTTGGGAAATAGGGGCACACACACACACACACACACACACACACACACACTCCAAGCCCTATTACCTGTGCAAGCGCTACTCCAGCCTTCTTCATGGAGAGCTGGGTGCTTCATGGCTCTTCGTGACAGACTTTCTGCCTTCTAACACTCAGCCTTTGAGAACTCTGTCAGCAGGAACACTGTGTACTACAGACATACACACTGAATGACCTAATATAATTATTCAGAATTGAAAATCACTTTCACTTCAACAGGAGTATTTCAGCCACCCCCGCCACTCCCACCTTTTTGGAGTTACTAATTTAGACATTCCTTTTCAGCATCTTATCAGAATCAGGCTTATCTAGTCCTCAGATGAGCTCCGGAGAAGGAAATTGTACCAGTTTAGCTTTGGGGAAGCCCTCATGTCAAATACTCCCCACCCCGCCCCGTGGCTGCTTTGAAAAGAGGGGGGGAAAGACACTCATGTTAATGTGATGTTACTTGCTCATTTGGTTAATGCATTTCCACACCCTTGAGGTCTGCTTCAGACCTACGTTGTGGATTTTATTGTCCCCTGCTTCTATGATTCATATAGAAAAATCCTTTTGATATTATGTAAAGTATATCATATAATTGCTTTTTGGCTTCTTCTCTGGAGGATGATTTGCTGTCCCAGGCAGTGATGTGAGCCTGCTGGGGGCCAATCCCAATGTAGTACAATTGATTACTTTTCATGAATGCCCCACTCACCCATTATTGCCATGATCCACCTGAAATTAGAAATAAAATTCTATATGAACCAAAAGCAAGTGCTGGCCTGAGGTGACAGGTTCAAAGGAGGCGCTACAGGATTTTTTTTTTTTCTTTTTGGACAAGGGAGTCCCAATTTTTTTTAGGTTTCATCCTTGCCAGATAAAAGGTGAAATAACTTCTAAAATTCATAAAACATGCCCTCTTGGCTTTAAAAGTTTACAAAAGGCAGTATGGGGAGACCAAGATCTAGGACTTTGACCTTGGACTGACTTGGGACATTGCCCCAGGCATTTCTTAGCTGAGTGATTGTCGCTGTTGCTTAACGTGTCTGAGCTGGGTCTTTCTTATCTTTCAAAGGGAAGACAGAGTTACCCCTTTCTAGGGTTGCGTGAGGGTGCCATGCATCGGCTTTGGGGCTGCAGGGTAGGGTCAGGATAGATTTTTGAAGGCGCCTTGAGGGCTAAGCTAAGGTGGTTAGCTTTTATTCCATGGATCGGCGCCCACACAGGTTTCCAGAGGAGTGCGGATGTGACTGGATTTGTATTAATGCAAGTGGAGATGGTGGACTGAATACCGGCACAGCGCTTTTGAAAGGATGTACACCTGTAGAGCATATTTTGGCGCCTAATAATCACTTAGTAGAGTGGCAGGCGCTATTTAATAACTTACGGTGAGTAATAGAATTCTGATGGTGATGGGCATGATGATAGAAGGTGCCGCTTTACTCCTGCTATAGATTTTAATGTAAATCCGACGCCCCCTCTCGGACCTGCGTCCCCCCATCCTTTGCCAAGGTTGCAGCAACTCCTGGTGGGTCCCTATGGCCCTGGCTACCCTGGGCCTGGACCACGTGACCCCTCCCCCCCACCTCCCCCCCCCCCCCCGCTGGGTGCCCTGAAAGCCGCGTTTATCACCCCACCCCCCACCCCGCCTAAGCCCCGGCGGACCCAGCCGCGGCCCCCGAGAGTGAATAGCGCGCGCTGACGCCGCCGCCGCCCCAGGGAGCGGGCTGGGGACGCTGAGCAGCGCCTCCGCTGCCGGCCCCATAAAAGGAGCAGCTGCCGCCGGGCGGCTCAGACGCGCGCGGGGATGAGGCGGGCGGCGGCCGAGCGCGCGCCTGGGCGCCGCCAGTGACCGAGGCGGACCTCGGGGCCGCTCGGGGCCCGCAGGTAACCGCGCGCCGGCCGGCCGGCGGGCGGGTTTCGTCCTTGGGCTTGGAAGTGACAGCGGCAGCAGGGGAGGGGCGGGGGTCAGGGAGGAAGGAAGGAGGCAGGGCGGCGGTGGGGAAGGGGGAAGCGGGGACGACGGAGAAAAAGGAGGAGAGGGAAGGGGAGGGAGGGAGGAGCCGCGCCGGGGAGCGGCTGGAACGCGCTGCACTTGCCGCCAGCCCTAGCGTTCAAGTTCCCCACCTCCGACCTCTCCCTGCGGGCGCCGGCCGCGGCCCCCCGGAAGGGCTCCCGCGCCGCGCGCCCGCGGATGCTCCAGCCAGCCATGTTTTCCGGGCCAGCATCTCGGCCCGCACGGCTGGGCTGCGAGGCCGGCGCGCGGGGACCGTGTCGGCCGGCGCGCGGGGGCAGGTGGCGGCCGACCCGGCGGCCGGGCTCCACCTGGCTCGCGCCGCTGGAGGGCGGGGGTCCGCGGGAGGATGCCGCGCTTAGCCTCCAGGGGCTTCGGAGCCCGGGTCCCTTCCCCCTCGCTGCCTCCATTCCCGCCGTCCCCACTCCACTGGCCTGCTGCCACTTAATGAACTGTTGGCTCCCCCCCGCCACCCCCAGCCCTGCCGTAGCCTGGGCTTTGAGCTGCTTGAACGGTGTTGTTTGCGTAAAACTGGGCTCAGCTGGAGAACGTGGAGAAGGACGGAAAGGGAGGAGGAGGCCCTTTTGTGTAGAGGCCCATTGGAGAGCCGTCTTTCTCCCCCCACCCTCCGGCCTGTGGAGGTCCCCAACCCAGAGAACAGGATGGTAGGGCACCCCACATCTCCTGGGCTCGCAGTCTGTGAGCCCTCTCCGCCCCTCCCCTACTGGGGTTCCTCATCTCTGAGCAAAAGGTTGCTTGGAGGCCAGGAAGGCTCCATTTCACCTGGGATGCCCCCCAAATACCCCGTGCTCTAGTTTTCATGGCTTCCCTGCCCGCTCACAGGAAATGCAACTCTTGGCAGTCATGCCTTTCTGCCACGAGCAGTGTCTTACGACAGGCCCCAGCGGACCTACATCACTGGGCCGTGCGGGTTGCAGTCTGGGTTGGGGGGTTGTTTGAGACTTTGCCTGAGAAGCTCTTGAATAAGAGTTTGGAAATGCCTCGGTTACTGCACTTACTCCTCCGTTGAGCGTTGTCCTTAATTTTTTCCTGATAATGAAGCTCCACAGTTGGCTTTTTCTACACTTTGTGGTGTGTTTCAACCTGAGGCTCTGCCCTGAGTTGGTCTTGTCGATGGAATAGAATGTTAGGTGAAGACAGCCCTATTATAGAATGAGGATAGCAGTGAGCTGTAAGGGTGCCTAAGCATGACCAGATGCCCATCCGCAGCTCCCAGAGAGTGTGTTCTTCAGTAGGTACAGCCACCAAGAGTCCCCATTTAACAAATAAACTGAAGCATGGGGAGGCGAACTTGTCCAGTGTCCACAGCAACCCCAACGCTATGCTGGGGTGTGATTCTCAGCAGTCTCCCTCTAGAGCCGCTCTTAACACCACCTCTTGGCAGAACGTGGTCAGTAAAACTTCTCCATGACATCATTCTGGAGCACCATGCGGTAGATTAAAACAAACAAAACAAAACAAAGCAAAACACCACTAACTGTGGACTCAGATTTAGGTCGTATCTTGGATCCAGCAGGTACAGCTGTGAGTTAGCCTGTGTAAATCCTATATGGTATGTTGCATAGGAATGAAGATAATATGCCTAGTGCATAATTTGTAAACAGCTCTTAGTAGATGTATTTTGGAGTTATGAGAGCACAGTGTCACGGCCAGTCACAGCTGTTAAAACGGAGGCTGCCTGCATTCTTGTTCAACTTTAGCCCTGCGGGGTTGCCTGAAGTTGACAAAATACTTGAACCTCTACAAGCCTCAGTTTTCACATCTGTTAAGTGGGTTCCGCAACCAAATGAGAAGATGTACTTAAAATAGCACACAGCCTGGCACACATTAGTGTTCACGAAATGTTGCTCTGGAGGTTAGTTCTTTGTAATTCGATATAGGCTCCTGTATTAGGTCCTTTTTATTTTGTATTATCTGTATTAGTATGGTTCAGCATAATTCCTTGGGCTGCAGTGCATCATAGGTCGACGAATATTAGCTTCAAGAATTTGCTTATGCACCTGCAGTCATGTTCATGTGTGTATGTGGGTGCTTATGTGACTCCCCCCACGCACACACACACACACACACACACACACACAGCACATACCATCTACATTTGAAATAAGAATTCAGTGGATTCTTGTTTGTTCAGTAAGATTTCTGTTTCTCTTGGCAGAGAAATCACTGACTTTTAAGGGCTAGGGAAACTTCAAATTTAATTTTAAAGCAGTCTGAAAACCAGCTGGAAGAATTAGCACTACCCCTAACAGTTGCACCAGGAATAAAATGAATTGACTGTGACATTTACTTTCTTCATAGGCTCTCGAGAACTGTAGCATATTTTGCTAAACTGTTAGGAACAATCGGCTGGAGTCTTAACTTAGTTAAACAAGTACAAAATGAATATCTTCTCCAGTGTGGTTTTATAGATGTTGGTAAGTGGAAAGAGATCATTGGATGAAACATTTTTCAAAATACAGTGTTGACATGGAATTAACATGTTTCAAACAGCTGTTTAGAGTTGGGCCAAAATACTGGTTTACAAATGAAAAGGATTCTGTAAGACCAATGTTTGTAAAAAAAAAAAAAAAAAAAAAAAAAAGAGTGTGTTAACTGGAAAACTACCTGAATGGCCAGTTAAAGAAATTGTAGCACATATTTACAATAGGGTGGAAGTACGGTTCCTGAAATAATAAGAGGGTGTTTATATGCCGATATGCATGGAGATATCAACTCCAAGAAGGCAAGAACTTTTTTAAAAATTAATTTATTTATTTAGAGAGAGAGAAGGCAAGCCAGGGAGGGGCAAAGTGAGAGGGAGAGAATTTCAAGCAGGGTCTGTGCTCTCAGTGCAGTGTCCACCGTGGGACTCGAACCCACGAACCGTGAGATCATGATCTAAGCCGAAATCAAGGGTGGGACGCTTACCTTAGCCACTCAGGTGCCCCAGAGCTTTGTTTTAATCATCTCTTTAGCACTTCCTAGAACAGTCCTTGCTACATATTAGTTGCTCAAATAATTGCACGAATGAGTGAATATTGTTTAGTAAGACAAATGTATTGAACAGTATCTATAATTCATTGCCATGCATGTTTTTAAATGAGTACGTGTATGTGCATGTGTGTAGAAGACAATAGCTATCTTGGAGAGGAATTGTAGCGTGGGAGGGTAGGAGGGGGTTTGGGTTTAGTTGGTTGGTTGATTTTTTTTGTACCATAACCCATTATGTGCATATACTAATTAAAAGCAAAAAGGTTTAGGGGCGCCTGGGTGGCTCAGTCAGTTAAGCGTCCGACTTCGGCTCAGGTCATGATCTCACGGTCCGTGAGTTCGAGCCCCACGTCGGGCTCTGTGCTGACGGCTCAGAGCCTGGAGCCTGCTTCAGATTCTGTGTCTCCCTCTTTCTCTGACCCTCCCCCGTTCATGCTCTGTCTCTCTCTGTCTCAAAAATAAATAAACATTAAAAAAAATAATAAAATAAAAGCAAAAAGTTTTAGAAAACCTGATTCCCCTGAAATTGGATTGGATTTTTATGATATTTAGCCTCCCCATCACCCTTTATTACAGGCTGTTGAATTTGTCATGTTAAATTAAAATGCCTGCAACGCTTTGGTAGGGTGATGAGCATAGATTTGTTTCAGAGGGGAGATGTCAAGAGGTGGAATTGGTGGGTGATAAGTGGTGCATGGACCTGCCTTTAGCAAGGACTGCCTTTAGGAAGACCCTATTCTTGTCCATTGGAGCAGGCTTCACAGACCTCCCACACCTCCTACAGAGTATGGTCCCTCTCAGGAACTCCATAGGTATTTTGAAATGAATGGATGGCTAGAGTATGAGTCATCCAAGAATTTATAACTTTGTAGCAATAAGGGCATATCTCAAAGTAAGCAGTTTTTGCTTTGAGATGCGTACTTCCTAATCTTTGAGAAGCACTTTACCTGCCCTTCCAGAATTCTGACCTCCTGTGTAGGTAGGTCCATTGGGGAGGTGGCCTCCAAAGTGCAAGACGGTGTATGAGAATACAGGAAGAAGCTGCCAGGAATTCTCTGTTGCTGCATTTTGAAAATGTTACCTTTTTAATATCATATATGCCCCAAATGTTCATAGTGCATGGTATTTGCTTTGTCTTTTGTTTGTTTGTGTTTGTTTATTTTGGCCGAACCACTGAAAGTTAGTTAACCACTTTATGCCACTTTAACTTTGCCCACGTTTTCCTTTAAGTTGTAAGTTTCTTGCAAGTTAACTATATTCTGGGGGTAGTTGTTACACTTTTTTTTTTTTAGTGGATTTTTAAAGAGTGATGTTAAGAGTTTGTAAGAATTTAAATTTTGTGTCTAGAATTTTTAGTGTGTGTCCATTTCTAAGATCTGGGTCTCCTTTTCCATAATTCTTGACCATCTTTGGGAATTGAAATTAATGCACGAGTTCCTGCTGCAGCCCTCCAAGGGACACACCAACTCTTAGGTCCTGGAAGAGATTGATATAGAAGACAGAGATAGTGAAGACGTTCACCACATGTTCACGTGTGTGGCAGTTTGTAACTTTGAAGTCACACTTACATGTGCTACATAACTCACAAAATAACCTCATCAGGTTTGCATTATGATTGTTATCAGAGATAACACTAATCACACTTTTTTTTCCTTGGTATTTCTGACACCATATAATATATATTGCTTGACATTCTGGAGCCGGCCTGCTGCTATCAGTTTGGCCTTGGTGATGGATCAGGACAAGACCACTTGTAATCATGTCTCAGTGCAGACAAAAACATGAACATTGTCCAGACCACAGAAATGACCCAGTACCCTCCCCTCCTTACATGACTGACTGGTGTCGCTTTATTCCTTCCATTATAGTTGTAGCCTTGCCTTGTACCTCCTGCGTTCGAATTAAGAATTATTAGGATCTGCAGGGATGCCTGGGTGGCTCAGTTGGTTAAGCGTCCAACTTCGGCTCAGGTCATGATCTCACAGTTTGTGGGTTCAAACCTTGCGTTGGGCTCTGTGCTGACAGCAGAGAGCCTGGAACCTGGTTCAGGTTCTGTCTCTGTGTGTGTCTCTCTCTGCCCCTCTCCTCACACTCTGCCTCCCTCTCTCTCTCAAAAATAATAGGTGTTAAAAAAAATCTTTAAAGACTTATTAAGATATGCAAGCATAGAACTACAACCACTTCCTAAGAGCATCCAGTCCAGAAGGAAGCCCTGCTGTCTTGAACCCTCCCTTAAATCACCCTAAGTCACCTGACAGATGCCCCACTCCTGTAACAGCTCTTTGCAATACCCTCTTACTGAGCCACTCCAGAGTTACCCATGGCGTACCTTCTCCCGTTGTGATGATTAATACACCAGCTCGTTCAATTACAAGTATGTTCCTGGTGGTTTCTGAAGCATTTTATATTTAGTTGCTTACAAACAGAAGAATGTTTCAGCAGTATTTGAGTAATATTTTAAAGCATATGCAGCATTTTGTCTTTAAAAAAGAGATTACTTGGGGCGCCTGGGTGGCTCAGTTGGTTAAGCGTCTGACTTCTGCTCAGGCCATTATCTCACAGTTCATGGGTTCGAGTCTCACATTGGGCTCTGTGCTCACGGCTCACAGCCTGGAGCCTGCTTCGGATTCTGTGTCTCTCTCTCTCTCTCTCTGTCCCTTCCCTGCTGATACCCTATCTCTCCTTCTCTCTCTCTCTCTCTCTCTCTCTCTCTCTCTCTCTCTCTCTCTCTCTCTCAAAATAAATAAACATTACAAAAATTTTAAAATAGATTATTACTCATTATAGAGAATCTGAAAAGTACAAAAAGGTATGAAGAATAAAAGAATAAAACGGGAGAAGGTATGCCATGGGGAACTCTGGAGTGGCTCAGTAAGAGGGTATTGTAAGGAGCTGTTACAGGAGTTGGGCACGTGTCAGGTGACCTCAGGTGATTTGAGGGAGGGTTCAAGAAAGCGGGGCTTCCTTCTGGACTGGATGCTGTTATTAATTCAGTAGTCCAGAAATCATCACTGTGAGCATTCTATATTTTCTTTATATATCTATATGTACATCCACTTCTGTAGCCTTCTTTCCGTGTGCCTGCATACATTCTCTCTCTTATACAGGCACACGCACGTCAAAGATAATTGGGGCAATCTTGTTTAGCTAGTTTTGTATCCTGCTTTTTTCATTTACCATATCATCATGAACATGTCGATATATAAATCTGATTTTCCGCAAATACCTATTTTTACTGTTACGTAATACCTTGTTATATGAGAGTAGAAAGTTGCTTGTGAATCATCCTGTGTAAAAGGATCAATTTTTCCTTTTTTAGGGAGCTTTGATAAACATCTTCATTCATGTTTTAATGTGTGTTCAGACTTCTGCTTATTTCTTTAGTTTTCCCTACAAAAGTACATACTTTAAAAAAGTTCTTTATGGGGCGCCTGGGTGGCGCAGTCGGTTAAGCGTCCGACTTCAACCAGGTCACGATCTCGCGGTCCGTGAGTTCGAGCCCCGCGTCAGGCTCTGGGCTGATGGCTCGGAGCCTGGAGCCTGTTTCCGATTCTGTGTCTCCCTCTCTCTCTGCCCCTCCCCCGTTCATGCTCTGTCTCTCTCTGTCCCAAAAATAAATAAACGTTGAAAAAAAAAATTAAAAAAAAAAAAAGTTCTTTATATGTTTGGCCTAATTATTTCTCCGAAACACTGTTGGTACTAATGCGGAGATTTGGTAACAGTTGGGCACCAGGGCATGCCGCCCTGTAGGGAGCCCTGATGTCCACCCCACGCTGCTTTGCCCTGCACATCTTTCCTCCTTCCCTTTCATGGTGGCCTGCTGGTTACATTTCACCAGCATGGCCACGTTTGCTGTCCCCATGTGGAAGAAGGGAGAGGGGAAGTCCCCAGTGAAGCAGCAGTTACCGTGCCTCGATGCCCCCCATTCTTCTAAAGCTTCTTCCTCAGCCTGGGCAGAGTCTTGACCTTTTCCTCAGCCCCTAACAGGCAGCTTTGTAAAATGTGCTGTCATGTAAATATGCATTGCCTAAGTAGATGCTAATCCTGTTTCAGACTTAAAGCAACTTGCCCGTTTAAAACCTGCTTTAAATCAAATACAGCTCTCTCCCCAAAACAAATATAAAAAATGTACAACCCTTATTAGTTTTTGTTTTTGTTTTTACTTATTTTCATCCTTTCGTCCTGCAAATAGTTCTCAAGGGCCTCCCTTTTGCCAGGGACTCTCATGGGCACTGGGCATGTAGCAGTGACCTGCACCAGCCTTACATTATGGATTGTGGGTATGAGGAAAAATAAGTAAGATGCCAAAGAATGATACCTGCTTTGATGGGAAATACTAAAGCAGGGTGAGGAGACGGAGAGTAAAGGGGTTTGTGGTTATTTTGGATAGAATGGTTCAGGGAGGCAACTAAAATTAGGGAGAAGTCTCTCTCCTGTTTATTGGTTGTGATTGTTGATCCAGTACATTCATCATAGCGTCGATGTTACTGAACATCTAACTACCTGTTGTCACTATGTGTGGTTTGAGATGCTTCCTTTGAGCCTGTCTTGGTGACAAGCATTTTCCATGTGTTACTTACCCTAATATTCCCACCGCTCCTGGGAGAGAGCTGTTACGCCTTTGCTGTGGAAGTAAGCGTATGGGAGGTGAGAGAGGTTAAGTTACTGGACTGAGTTCACACAGATCCTCAGTAGCAGAGCTGATCCCCAACTCCAGACTTTGTCTAAAGCCCCTCGGCACCCATCATTGGCCAAGACTAAGAAGTCTAGAGTTAGGCCTTCCTTAGGTTCCTTAGGTTAAGAAGGTGAAGGCACTTGTGGTCAAAACCACTGGTGAAAGGTTAATTAGAAACCATTGGTATGTCAACTATTTATATTGATGACAGACTGCTTTTGTTTCCAGAAAGTGGGTGCAGGCACAGGGTGGGGAGGGGTGCTCTCTTCATATGCTAACTAGTTGCACACAGTCGCCAAAGTGCAAAGGAAGCCAGCTCCCTTTGTGTCTAGGAATAGCATGGAAAGGTTTGCTCTGCTTTTGATCTGAGTGGTGCTGTAGTGAGTTATTTAACATATGTTTCCTGACACCCCCACTATTGAGCACATATGCTTTGGCCCAGGATCACAAATGTGGATACAGGTTAAAAGGACACAGGCGTCTTTTTGTTGGTGGTGTTCTTGTTCCCTAGAGAATGGGGGTATCCATTTCAGCTGCCCCCCCCTGGCAATATTGTGGGAAGAAAGTTTTCTGTCTGACGGTAGTTAGTATGTGTGTCTTGTTTCGTAAAAGAAAAATATCGAGGAGCAAATGGAGAGAAAGTGGCTGCTCTGGGTCTGACTACTGCCCTTCACATCCATCTGGTTCCGCCATGAATCTCGCTTTACGAGCCTTAGATGATCATGCAGCATCTAGCAGATCTTACCAATTGAAAGGAATTACCAGGAGGCTGTTGTTAATTTTTCAGCTCAATTACGTGCTTCTTTTGATAGCTCTAATACTTTATTTTCCGGATTTCTAAGAGCTATGGTGGTATCACAGTCAAACCCAGCCTAACTTGTGTGCACTGAGTATGCCTTCAGAGGATTTCTGGATGTGTGTGTTTCTTTCAGAAAAAGTAACACACTAGACAAATATTTTTAGTGGAGAGAGACAAAAAGATAGGGGTGTTTTACCGCTACACTGAAAGTGTGGCGGGAACTTTGAGTCTGGCCAAGGAATTTCACATTGAGTCTGTCCTAGTTAAAGCAGTATTCTTAGCGGAGCCAGTCTGTTGGCTATACTGAGAATGTGGAGGTCTTGAAGCTGTTGCTTTCTTGATTTCCATCATTCTGACTTCTGATTTCATCCTTGGAACTACAGTTCCAACCTGTAAGTTAGGGAAGATGGCAGAGGGAGAGAGGAGTTGTGATCGCATTTGAAAGAGAAGTAACTTCATTCTTTCTTGAAATGTTTACTTTTCAAGAGTTTTGGGGAGCACGTGGAATCCTAATTTGAGTGTTAGTTTAACAGGGATTGTTTCTTTCGCATTCACTTAATAATAGAGTGACGCTCCGATGCAAGGTGAAATGTTGGAAGGTTATTTTGGAAATACTTAAATCCGATAGTGTCCTCTTGATTTTTTGCTTTTATTAACAAGGTACATTCAGGTCCTGGAAACTTTGATTCAGAAAACATCTCTCTTCTCTATACCTCTTTTATTCCTTTCTCTTTCCCGTAATTGAATGTTAAGCTATGAGGAGGAGGCAGATAAAGTTAGAAAGGCAGATAAGTTACAGTTCTTGAGTAAGGACTTTGGAGCAAGGGGGAAAGAAATGAACTAATAATAGTAATCTAATGTGGCAAGTGCCATGAGATACCGCAAATCACGGGGGAAATGCAGGGGGAACACTGTGAAGGGTGAGGTTGCTTCTGCCTGTGAGTGTTTGGAATGGCTACCGCGAGGAAATGGGCCTTGCAGTATCGATAGGAGTTTGCCAGGCAGAGAAAGGAGGCAGGATCTCCTAGGCACACGTAATATGAGCAAAGGCACGGTGACATAAATGCACATGGTCTATTCGTAGACAGTATATAGTGGAATGCATCTCGGATATCGTGGAACGAATAGGAGATGATGGCAGATGAGGTTAGAGAAAGGTTGGCATATACTGTGAAGGGTCTGAGTGTGGCAAACTTGTGCTGATTTGCAGTAACACCGTGTTTGACTTAGAGCTCTTTCCATTACCATAGTCAGAGTCTGAACTCGAAACTGCCTCCAACAGAAAAGAGAATTTACTGGTTTATCACATGAAGAAGTCCAAAGATCGCCCGGCATGGCTGGATCCAGGTACCCAACAGTTGTTGTGAATCTGTTCCTGCATCTCTTCTCTGCCCTCTACACTGTTGGTTTTATCCGCTCGCTCAACTCTGGTGGGCATGGGATTCTTCCTAGCAGCTGTAGACCCCCATCATCACAGGTCAGCAACCTCCATGAAAAGTGATCTTTTTTTCCTTCCTTTTCTTAAAAAAATTTTTTTAATGTTTGTTTATTTTTGAGAGACAGAGTACAACTGGGGGGAGGGGCACAGAGAGAGAAGGAGACAGAGAGTCTGAAGCAGGCTCCAGGCTCTGAGCTGTCAGCACAGAGCCTGATGTGGGTCCCAGACTCATGAACCGTGAGATCATGACCTGAGCCAAAGTCAGATGCTTAACCAACCGAGCCACCCAGGCGCTCCTGATCTTTTTTTTTCTTAATGGTAATAACCACAGTCCTGAGATGGAGTCCAGTTTGGATGAACCTAGGGCATATGACCATCCCAGAACACTTTGGCTAGAGACCATGCTAATGAGCTAGGTCAGGGTCACAGGCTGACACATGTTGCCACAAAATGAGGAATGGAGACTAGACCAACCAAAACAGCATATTTCCAGTATAAATTCCACCCGGGGGCGCCTGGGTGGCTCAGTCGGTTAAGCGTCCGACTTCGGCTCAGGTCACGATCTCACGGTCCGTGAGTTCGAGCCCCGCATCAGGCTCTGGGCTGATGGCTCAGAGCCTGGAGCCTGGTTCCGATTCTGTCTCCCTCTCTCTCTGCCCCTCCCCCGTTCATGCTCTGTCTCTGTCTCAAAAATAAATAAACGTTAAAAAAAAAATTTAAAAAAAAATCCACCCTATGTTATTAAAAGGAGTAACACTTCCATTTTACATTCATAACTGTGGTTAAGGGGTCTGGCCAGTAGGCTCATCAGCAGTTTTGTAAATACTCCTAGGAAGGATAAGTTGTAGTAGTATTTTCAGGGCTTTTATTTGTTTCTTTGTTTTAAGTTTATTTATTTTGAGAGAGAGCGAGTATGGGGGAGGGGCAGAGAGAGAGGGAAGAGAGAATCCCTACATGGTGCTCGATCTCATGACCTGTGAGATCATGATCTGAGCCAAAATCAAGGGTCAGATGCTTAACCGATTGCACCACCCAGGCGCCCCTTAAAAAATATTTTCATAGCATAAGACTCTTTCCCACTTCTGTAGTATACAAGGTTCCTGAGAACATCTTATGGAGAAAGCACTAGAAACTAAAAACCTACAGTGTGCCCAGTTACTGTACAAAGATGAATCCTGGCTTCACGGGACTTAGAACTTGGTAGGGGAGATACGAGGAGAACAAAAATAATGATATCTAACAAAGAAAGGAGGATGTATCCACACCAGATCAACAATATATATGGAAAAACCTGGAAAGAATACAGTCCGTTCCATCCATCACAGTTGTGTGAGATCTTGGACTTAGGAGGAGCTGGGGCGTGAATCGGCTGTCTTCATTTGTTTCCAGTTTCCACGTGCCCCTCTTGGTGTGAGCATCTCACCACGTGGGTGTGATTCCAGTGCTTGTTATGTATTTTTTAAAAATTCAACATGGTCCTTGAATCCAAGCCAGCTTCCTCAGCTGCTGTTTAACCAGAGAAGCAGCAATCAAGGGCGATTTTGACTACAAGCTGTCAAGAAAAAAATACCGAGGTGTCATAATGAAGATAGAGATTACCTAACTGATCTCTATTTTAAGAAATATTAATTTGCACTTTGCCAAATACAGGCCTCAGCCGTTTTTCTTTGAATCATCCCTTGCCGGCAAGTGTATGAAATCGCACTCGGCTGAATGAATGATGGTATTTGAACGTCATTGATTGTTTCACTCCATTGAAAGAGAAGGAAACCCAACATTTGGCTTACCTTCTGGATTGAAGAGATTACCATGTTCATTGTTTTCCTGGTGTGAAGCATACCTGCGTATGATAGAAATACAGTTGAGGTGTTAATACATCCTTCTGGTGTTGCAGTGTTGTCTGCCTTTTTCCTTTGGATATCAGCTTCAGGATAGGTAGTGGTAGCATGACTCCGCATAGCTTCCTTCCTGCTCTCCCTGTTGCTGCCTACAGCACACAGACTGCACTCAGAAGTTTATTTCAGAGCCACAAGAGCCACTGCATCTCATCTAGTTCACCTGCCTTCCTTCACAGGTGAGGAGAGGGAGTTGTTAAGCTTCCTCAAAGTGAACAATGATCTTCTCTGGAATCAGGTCTTCCTTTTGAACAGTTGTTCATGCATCAGGCTTTTAGGAAAGGGCAAAATTGTTTTAACGACCTGGCCTTAGAAATACCCACTATCATCAGACTTCCTTTTCATCTTTGAAATCCTTTTCAAATTCCTGGTAAGGAATGACAGTAAAACCTCTTGGGGAACAAGAATAACACCGAGAAGGAACTGACCTGGGCTGACATCTCCTACCAGCCACGTTGGATTTTGCCAGGGTTATTTTTGCCCTTGGCAGTCTTCTTCCTCCCTAATTGCAGGGCCATATGGTGCCTTGTCCCCCACGTAGGGAGTTGGCACTTCCCCTCCATTCAGTCTCTGTTCTTTCTGCTGCACCAATTACCTGCCAGGGTGATGGGGTTGAACAAGCTCACCCCCCAGAGACTCTGCAGCTTGTATGCCTTAAAAATCACAGCTGAAGCGTCCCGTAGATGCTCAAGTTGGTGACCAAGAGTGAGAAAACTGAGCGAGAAATCGTGAAATGAGATTGAGTTTGGGAGGTAGCCAAGGTGTGTGTTCAAATCCCGGCTCACTCTTGCCATCATTGTCCTTGTTTTCACTGGCCTTTATGCCCGGCATCGTGATCTCCTTCCTGATGTCATTTCCTTGTCACATCAGCTCTCATGGAACTTAGGCTCGGAATGGTCGCTTACCTGCCCAAGTCACGTGGCCTGGGCCAGTCTCGTACTCTGGACTTATTCTCTTTCCAAATCCCATGCTCTTAACAGTAGTGCCTGTGAACTCTAAAATGTCACCTGATAGTAAATTGTGCTTTTAAACTATATTCCACGTAATAATCGACAAACAGGCCTAGTTGTGACCATGCTTTTTATAAAACATTCCAAGTCTGGTCTTCCCACAAATGGCAACACGCTTCTGCATGAGATCTTGGATAGCAGTGGAGAGTTTTGGATTGGATAAATGTAATATTTGGGGTGGATTCACAGCACTTTGCAGTTTTAATCTTCAAGGATTCCACCTTAAATAGAATTGGACCCAGAAACCATCTTAACCACATAGGAAAGTCGTATTCAAGGGCACAGAAAATGTTTTGATGGAAGAGATCTGTCAGGAGCGTCCTCCTTTGGGAATATTTGGTCTTGCCTTGAGAACTTGGTAGAATCCTACCTGTTACTGTTTTCAGACTTCCGTCAAAGTATCTGAATGCTAGAAAGTGGTTTTGAAGGGAGGATGGTACAATTGACAGAACTGTCAATAACCGGGTGTTTATTAGTGACATTTTGAAGCCCTTTTGCAAGATGTGCGTATTTTGTGACAGCCGAAACACTAAAGTAATGACTGCAGTGTGTTTCAAAACTGTATCCAAAAAATGAAAATAATGGATAAAGTCTAAGCTTCTAAATATACACAGAGCAGAAGTTGCCCTCAACTTCCTATTTATGTCTTGAATATTTAGTGGTATGCTAAGGAATTATTGTCACAATGTGAAGCCCCTGGGGGCAGTGACAGTGCCTCGTTCACTTTCGTTTCTCCAATGTCTCCCATAGTCTCTCCAGCCAGTAGGCGCTTGATAAATGTGCAACTGAATTCGCTGATTTGAGATGAGAAAGAAAGTCACAGTATTTGGAAGAAATGCAAAACCAAGTCATTCACACACTCGTAAGTCAGTCATTGAAAAGATACTTCATTCCTTTTGGGGCCAGGAGCTGTTCTAAATGCTGGGGTGTAAAGAGGGAACGCCCCCTCCCCCGCCAAAAACTTGCCATTGGTGGAAGGAGATGGACATTAAGGAAGTAAATAAATCCTTGTGCTATCAGGCGCTACAAAGAAGAAAGCAAAGAACAGTGTGGTGGAAGGCACTGGGAGAGAGAGAAGGGTCCTGTTGAACCAGGGTGGTGAGGGAAGACTTCCTAGGCTGGTGCCATTTGAGGGGGCACTGGACTGATGAGAAAGAGACAGCCGTGTCGTCCATGGGGAAAATCAGTCTGCCAAAAAATGGGGAGAGAATTCATTAAAGTAGCTTAAACAAGGTAGGAGTGTATTAGCTGTTTTCCTCTCACGTTAGCCATATAGAAATTAGTCACCTAGAGCTGATAATGCAGCTTGATGATCAGCCTGGACCCAGATTGCTTCTATGTTTTTGTTCTGCCCTCTACAGCTTTTGGCTCCTTCTTTCTTGTTGCTTTTCCAACCTTGTGCTTCAAAATGGCTCTCTAAGCCTGAGCCGCCGTATTTGCTTTGCCGCCAGTCTGACCAAGGAACCGCTTAAGAGAGGTAGGCTTTCTCATTTTCAGGTCTTTTCCTGAATTTTGCCTGTGATATTTCGGCTTAGATTCTGTTAGCTAGAACATAGTCCTCTAGCTACATCTCCCTCCCAAGGCGGGCTGGAAATGTGGTCTCTGTGTTAGGACATCACATAGTCTTGAGAAATTGGGAGTTCTATCACTAAAGAAGAATTGATATTAGGGGTCAAGAGCAATCCCTGCCGCAAACAGCAAGTGCAAAAGCTCTGACATGTTCAAAGCCACTGTGGCTGGCAGCTAATAGAGAGAGATTAGAGGCAGATGAGGTCAGAGAAGAAAGCAGGAATGAGATCATATAGGACGTTTTAGGTCATTGTGAGGATTTTGTCTTTTAAACTTTGCTCTCAATGAGAAACCATTGCAGCTCTGAATGGAAACCATTGGAGGAGAAGAGAAAATTACTTGATTTAGGTTTTAGAGAATTCACTCTGACTACGATGGAAAATGAACTGTCAAAGGCAAGAGTGTGAACAGACAAGTTATAGGAAGATGTGCAGATTTATGGGAATTGATGGTGGTGAGTTATATTAGAGTTGTTGGCAGTGGAGGGAGCAAGAGGAGGTCAGGTTTAGGATACATGTCAGATGTGGGTGTAAGGCAAAGGGAAAATAATGACAGCTCATGATTTACTGGAGGCTTGTAATGTTCAGTGCACCGCTGGATGCACAGTGCATTGACTGACCCGTTTGACCCTCACTGTAATCCTATGCCACATAAGGAAGCTGAAATATGGGAAGGTCAAGTGACTTGTCCAAGGTCAGCAGAGTGGAAACTGGAGGAGCCATGATCTAAAGTTGGCACTCTGGCCCAAGGGCATATGCTCCTGGTGCTGCTCTCTACCCCTGGAGGGGGATGCAAGAGTGCTTCACCTGCACCTGAGCGTCTGGGTACGTTGCGGTTCATTGGCACAGATGGTTACGTGAATTAGGGCTGGAGTGTGAATCTGCAGTTCATTTTGAGCCGTGTTGACTTTAGAGCTGTGACTGGTCACTTCAAATTATGAAATAGTTTAAGGCTCACCTAAAGTTGCCAACATCGTAAACAGAGTTCCTGTATCCCCTTCTCCCACTGATAATATCTTAAGCATGTGCAATATTAATTCCAAGCTGTCTCTGAGAGATCTAACTGGAGGTTTCACGTAGGCAGTTGGACAGTAGGCATGTGTGTCGCTCAGACTGCAATTCTAACTATAAATTTGAGGTTCATCAGTACGTACATGTAAAGCCGTGGGTCTGGATTGGAGCACGTGGGGTTGGTTTTCCCAGAAACTTGGGTATGCTCAGAGAGTTTAGTGTAAGAAGAGATATTTAGTTCCTATTTGGAACCCACTTAATTAATGGTAAGAGAGACCCTTGATTGCACTGTCTTAAATGACAATTCCTTTAAAGTGCCAGGCACCGTGAGTACTGTACAAGGATTATGTCATTCAGTTCTCTTAGCAACTTGAAGCCATAGGGATTATTGTCCTTGTTTTTTAGAGAGACACATAGAAGCATGTGAGAACTGCTTATAGAGACATCACTGGCAGAGATTCCTACACTGGGCTGTCTGTCTCCAAACCTGTACATTTTTAAAAACTTTTTTAATGTTTATTTATTTTGAGAGAGAGTGAGTGTGAGCAGGGGAAGGGCAGAGAGAGAGAGAATCCCAAGCAGGCTTCCCGCTGTCAGCCCAGAGCCCAACGTGGGGCTCAGTTTCACAAGCCGTGAGATCATGACTTAAGCCAAAATCAAGAGTTGGAAGCTGAGCCGACTGAGCCACCAAGGCGCCCCTCCACACTTAGATTTTTAACTACTGTACTATATCATTGTGGAAGAGTTTAGTGATGAAGAGATGAAGAACAAAATCATGTTCATTCCTACCTCTTGCCTAATTCAACAACATGAACGACACTGATGGCATATATTCACTCTGAATAGGTAGCACCCTGCACATTTAAGGTTCGCTCTGAGCGCGAAGTATGCCCTTCTTTGTTTTAACCTTGGATAGGATTGTGGAACAGACGTTTCCTCAGGTACTCACTGTATCTTCGCTACATGCAAGGTATGGCTTCATTCACTCATTTATTCAGCAAACACTTTACCAACACCTAATAGGAGCTAGGCACTCTCATGGATATATGGGTAATAATAAGTGGGTGGGGTATGGAGAGGACGTAAAGTCGTTTAAGAGACTACAAATGTGAAGATAGGAGGGGTTATGATAGGCTAATGATGGAGAAAGGAATAGGAAAGATCTCAACCAAACAGGTATACTAATGGCTTTCTACAGAAATTAGCTGCTGTGTGTCTTTAGTGTAGCTGTCTATGGAACATATCTGTGTATTACGTATATATTATATGTGTATATGTGTTTTATGTATCTGTAACATATACATGTGTACCTGTGTTCAAATACTCAAAACCCCTTCCACTCTCAGATATATATATATATATATATATATATATATACATACATATATATATATATATATATATATATATATATACTCAAAATAATTGAAAACAATGCTCAAACAAAAATTAGTACATGAATGTTATGGCAGCGTACTAGTAACAACAGCCGCAAGGTGGAAACAGCCCAGGTGTCCATCAACTGACAGATGGGTAGACAAAATGGTATACCCTCATAATTGGAATATTGTTTGATATGAGAAAGAATGAAGTATTGATACCTACATGAATGAACCTTAAAAACACCCTGCTAAGTGAAAGAAGCCAGACACAAAGGGCTGTGTTTTGTATGGTTCTTTTCATATGAAATATCCAGAAAAGGCAAACCCATCAGTTGCCAATAGCTAGGGGGATAGGGGAAAAGGGAGCGAATGCTTAATGGATATGGGGTTTGTTTAGGGTGATGGAAATGTTTTGAAACTAGGTCGGGGTGATGGTTGTAACATTGTGAATATACTAAACACCCCTGAATTGCACAGTTTAAAATGGTTCAGATGGTCAATTCTATGTTATCTCTATTTTGCCACTATAAAATATGGCTCTATGAAATATGTGCACACACACATACACGTATTTAAAAACTTTTACTTTTAAAATGGGGGCAGGGGCACCTGGGTGGCTCCATCTGTTAAGTGTCCAACTTCGGTCATGATCTTATGGTTCGTGAGTTCAAGCCCTGCGTTGGGCCCTCTGCTCTCAGCACGGAGCCTGTTTCGTATTTCGTATCCTCTGTCTTCCTCTCTCTCTCAGCCTCTCTCTCTGCCCCTCCCCTGCTCACTCTCCCTCCCTCTCAAAAATAAACATTTAAAAAAAGAGTAGTAAAACGGGAGCAGAAATTCCAGGATTTTTTAAAAGAAAACGATGCATTCTAATTAGACATTAAGGAATGACAATGTTTTGAGTAGCTCAGAGTAACGTATTGGCACAGTGGTACATTTATACCTTGGAAAGTGGGAAAGGAACTGTGAGTTGACATTTTCTGAGCATGTGCTGTCTTCTAGGCCCTGGGTGAAGTGCTGAACTCATTACCAGATTTCAGTAATGGCAACAGCCCTTTGTCATGAGGGGCGTTTTCTCCATGTTGCAGATTCAGAAATTGGTTGTGTGACCCGTCCAGTGCCTCAGAGAGGTGCACTGTCTCTGAGAGCTAGGTTCCTTGGATTTTCCTCTCCATGGGGACAGGTACCCATTCTCCTTGTCCAGTCGTGTGGACCCCCAGGCCCTTGCCCCGCCACAGTGTTTGTCCTGCATCTGGTCGATGCAGGGCTTCCGCTATGGAAAAGCCACACAGGGTGCGATGCCAATAACACCGCTTTGAAGTAAGCATTTTGAAGAGTTGAGTGAATTTTGTGCAGCTAGATGAATCTGTGTCCACTGACACGGAGTAAAAGTGAGATGAAATTAGCCATCTGCGTTTTGAAAAACGCACGTTCTCAAGGTGTTTCGGTTTTTCCTTGTTGTAAATGGTAGAAGAGGAACAAGGAGGCGTTAACGAGCAATTTTGAAATAACTTCTGGTCCCCCTAAAGTCCATGCATCCTTTCCATCAACCAAAAAAGGCAGCCTACGAAAATTGTCTCATGTGAAGATCACTCGTCCCCAGTTTTGATAAAATTTTCGCTGATACTTAGAATCTATTTGAAACACAATTAACTTTGAAAACAACATTGCAAACACCTCGCATTGCATTACACTGCTCAGTGTCTCTATGGCAACAACCCAAGCTCAGCAAGCCAGGGAGGGACCGCTGGCTGGGACTAGCCTTCCCTGAAAGGTTGCTAATGGAGGGACCAGGGAGTGGTTCCTTTTCCTCTGTGGCTTCAGCGTCAGAGCAGTGATTTTGGATGGCTCTCTGTGAAATCTAGAAAATCACCAGAGGAAGAAGAGAACGTGCATGAATACTAGTCTTCCTGAAATAGAATGACCATCCTAAATGGTTTCAAGCCTACATTCTTGGCTTTCTGGCGTGTGTTTTAGGACTGGAATCAAGGGCTTGATACTCTTTTTTCCTTTTGCACTGCTGCCCGCTGGTAGCCTTTGAAAGTCCCAGGACTTACTGTTCATGATCGATGGCAAAGCTAGGAGCCAAGAGCTGTGGCTTTGATGGCCGTTTAATTTTTTAACCTTTAGAGCATTGTGGGAAGATTTAATCACCCAATTACCCATATTGTCAGTTGAGTGAGCGGTCCTCTCTCAGCCCTGAAAGTGTTGGGTCCATACAAGGTAGTCCCCTCACGGCTCCTCTCGTATTTATTTAAAGCACTGTGGAGGTGGGTTGGTGCAGGGTCCCAGATTAGGTCTCAATTAGGCTCTTCGGTTGGTGAGCGATTGCAGGTACACGAAGTGTGTTATTAGAGTAATTGAACCACATTTCCATGAAGAGGATAGTTCCATTATCAGATTCTTGTTTTAATACTCTCATCATAGCAGCTGTACCACAGACGAACTCATTTGCATGCAGATAAAGAATTCTGGACAGCTTGGTAGCATAATTACTGCATGACGTACGTTGCCAGGAAGACCTGGAGCTTTTACTCGGGGTGTTCTCCTGGGACCCATCTCCCTGGCTTTGTTAAGTTTCAGATGATATATAAGCGAGTAGTAGCCATTTCAGTGATGCCCCATTTGTTTTACAGGCAATAACTTCCCAAGTTCCTTTAATTTGAGCAGCTATTTTGGCAAAATACGGCAATGATGTCAACAACACCTTCACAGGGAACTGAACATCAGGAAGGGCAAGGGGAAAAAAAAAAAAAGAAAAGAAGCAATCACATCTCCCATTCGGTCACTGGAGTGGAAGAGCACAGTAGATATTACTAACTTGCAGGTGTAATTAATTAGGATAATATAAATTATGAAGAAAATAGAGAAGGGAAGTTTAGTTTTTTTGGAAAACTGTATGCAATAAAAGAGTCTTTGTTGTTCTTGCCAAGATTAGGAAGCCTTTGTTCTACACAGGTTTTTAAAAAATGGGCCTCTCCTACCCCCGCCCCCCCACCCAAGGTGCCCAGGGGAGTGAGCATGCAGAGGACAGGACTATGTTTTCATCCTTTACCCTGGGCATGGTGTTTGAACATAGTAGGTGCCCAGGGAATATTTGTATAATGAGGAACTGGATTCTGAGCATTGAACCTGAGGGTGTGAAGAAGTAGGCACGTTCTGCCCTTTTAGTGACAAGGTGATTGTTTTGATTTCCTTTAGCTGTTTCATACATTTTTATACATCAGAGGTTCTTTGTACCTGTGATTGGAATACTCCATGATGCTAATCTCAAAAGGTAATACAGTGGAACACATAGGCTTATTTTGTTTTTTTTTTAAGTTTATTTCTTTACTTTTAGAGAGAGAGTTCAAGTCGGGGAGGGGCAGAGAGAGAGGGAGAATCCCAAGCAGTATCTGCTCAGTCATTGTGCCAAGGCGGACGTGGGGCTCAGACTCATGAAACCGCGAGATCATGACCTGAGAGTCACGCACTTAACCTAAGGCTGAGCCACTCAGGCACCCCATACATAGGCTTATTTTAAACAGTCACGAAAGTTGCAAGTTAAGATGTTTTATTCATCTCCTTACTAGCTATTTTAATGGACTCAAAGACTCAGTATTCTAAACTTAGTATTTTTATGTTTATCAGATTACTGCTGATCCTTTAGTAGAAATGAAATCTTTGAGTCTCATAAATTTCGCTTGGTTCTACAGATTTTTACAACATAGCCCCTTGTTTCTCTGCAGATTACTTTAGTACGGCAGAGACTATTGTTGGTCCTAAATACTCTAAGGAAACAGTAGGGGAAAGCCCTACTGAGAGTTTAGATAGAGTTTGTGAGGACAGTGATTGGAGCTGCCGATTTGAGGAAGATGTTCCATTCTGCACATGTTGGAATTTTCCCGGGAAGGTGTTCACAAATGAGGCAGCTTTGACATCGGGGCAGAGGGATGGCTGCATCAGGGGAACTTGCTGATTGGCGGCCATGAGCTGGAAAGGGACCATGGATTCCTTGTAGGGAGATGGGAATGTTTAAATTTGATTCTAGAGATACAGCTCCAAGTAGGTGTTTAAAATTATGGCTGAGAGACGTGAAGCCGGGGGGAGAGGAGAACCTTTTCTCGCAAACGGCACAAATGAGCCTCTTTTTTAAAGTAATTGTTTCTGGAAGACATATGTGAGGCTGTACCTCCCTGACCTGTGGTCTTGAGTGCTTGATCTGAAGGGCACAGTTTGTAGATTATTGATGGGCTGGGCTGGGAGCTTTGCCAGTTTTCCTATTACATTTTTCTAGACCACAGCCAAAAGCTTGTGGATGAGCTCCGACCTCCAGAGAGAGCCCCATGTTGCTGCAAGGGTTAGGATGCCGGTGGCCACAAGGAATTCTGCATGGCCTGACTTCCCAAACATCTGCTTCCCATGAGCTGCTGTTGGGCTCAACCAGGTTCTACAGTAAGGCTTGTCCACTTTGACTGTGTTCTCTAGCTCTCACCCTCCTGGGACTCCAGGCCGGGAGAGCAGGATTTGTGGAGCGCCCAGCATTTGCTCACTTTTCCTATGACCCTGTTTGACCTGACAGCATTCCATTCTAGCCAGGCCAGCTGTGGAATGAACGATGCTCTGAAGCACCTCAGTGTTTACTCTGGAAACTTGACAAAATACAGCTACATGCCTATCACTTTTCTATAAGCAGAAACAAAATAACGGAGCCAGAGGATAATGTTCGTTAAGTCCTGGGAAATGCCACACCCTTTGCACAAGAAGCTTGCTGTTTGTCATGTCTTAGAAGTTTCCGAACAATTTTATGAAGTGCCGATTAGAAAATGAGCCCATCTGCCTTACCTGTGGCACCTTGGTTTTCTTCTTAGGGAATCTGTAAGAGACTCCAGTGTTTCCACATAGAATCTGTCAGATATTTTCTATCCAGCAGTGTTATTGGTTTCCATTTGTATATCAAGTTTTACGGTTCGAGAGTATAGGTTACAATTTTAGTTACACAGGTTGCTCTGGAATAACAGAACTATCCCAAAGACCGAAATCAACTTTCCTCTCTTCTTTCTCTCTCAATCTGTCTCTTTTCCTTTTCTTTTTTTTCCCCCTCCCCTTTTTCCTTCCTTCTCCCTTCTTTCCTTTCGCGTTTCTTTCCTTTCTCAGGGTTCCACTGAGTATTTGCTTTTTAAAAATTTTATTTATTTATTTTGTGAGAGAGGAAGAGCAAGAGTGTGTGTAAGCTGAGAAGGGGCAGAGAGGGTGGGGGGGAAGAGAGAGAATCCCAAGCAGGCCCCACCCTGCCAGTGCAGAGCCTGACAGGGCTCAACTGAAAGACAGGATTGACAGGGCCCAATCCCACGAACCATGAGATCATGACGTGAGCCAAAATCAAGTCAGATGCTAAACTGACTGAGCCACCTTGATGTCCCGAGTATTTGCTTTTTAACAGCCACTGTAGTAACTTGAGGGCTGTTTTTTTTACAGGATCTTTAAGTTCGAACTTCTGTTGGTATTGGAAGTAAGAGAATACATATCATCAGTTCTTCGGTGGTGGCGTCTCCTCAGACATTCACCCTGGAAATACTTAGGCTTGTTATCATGAATGACATATGATTACGGAAGGAATATTTTAGCCCCTGTGGCTCATTTGTGTTTGCATTTTACTGTTATTAGCCACTATTTCCAGGTCTTGCCAGCACTGAGAGAATTCTTTCTTAGCATCCTCATGCACTTGAGTCCTAAGTTTCACACGCATCCATTTTCAAGCACATAAAGCAAAACACAGTTGCTTAAGATCAAGGTTTCCCATGAAATCGTCTTAAATGTGTGCAGTGTCTCAACACTCCGTGGGGTAAGATGCTCACTTTGTGATACGTGTGGAGCAAAGGCCAGTGGGAGAGCAGCTCCTCAACTCCTCGCTCAGACCACAAGTTCATCTAAATGGAGAAACAGCAGCACTCTTTGTCTTCCTGTGTTCTTTTCTTTTCCCTCCACATTTGCCCTTGTTCAGTGGTGTGTATCATGATTATCCTCTAACTCTCTTGGTTGTCCACAGTGGTGTAAACCAAAGCATTGTCTCATTAAACATCCCTAGCATCTGGAGTGCAACTTCTCACTCTGGAAATAGAGTGGTGCACATGCGTTTGTTGATCAGCAATTTGTTTGTAACAGTTGTGGACTGTCATACATTCTCAGTGACTCCATATACTTGATTGATTGATTGATTGTGGTATAAAAGATTCTTTACTAGACATGATAAGTGTGCCCAGACCCTGTAGTTAGTCCTCAGGGAACAAATGTGCTGGTTGAGGAAGCAAGTCGACAGGACATTTCAAAGGAGACTGCTAAGTCCTGTGTTGCGGGGAAGGAGTGGATGCTCTGAAAACCCATAATAATGATACCCAGGCCAGCCTCTGTGTATCAGGCAAGGTTTCCCAGAAGTGATGTCTCAGCTGAGCCTACAGCCAAGAGAACATATGGGAGTCTAGCAGGAATTGGTGGCATATGTGTTTTCTGGTAGAGGAATAACAGGTGTAAGGTCTCCAAGTATAGACAGTCACGATAGGTGCCACATTCTTCTATATTAGCCAAGAGGTCCCTGCCTTCAGACCATTTATTGGGAGGAGGTTTTGGGGAACTAGGAATACCAAAACTGAAATCCTGATTGGTGACAGATAAGACCAGGGAGAAAAGCAGGAGTAGATCATGGAAAAACCACCAAGAGCTCTATAAAAATTGGATATTATCTGTAGACTTTGGGAAGCCATTGGAGGACTTCAAACAGGTGATTGATGTAACTAGATGCTGTTCTTGTTTCCGGGGTCCAGAAGCTGTACCCTATCTCGTAAGTCACTTGGAGATTTCATCCTAAACTTTGTTTTATGTGGAGGAGGAAAAAAGAACAGGGATCTTTTCTTGATACTGAGTTCCTCTAAAACCATGAGTAAGCTGCCTGTGGGCTTAAGGAAAGTGGTACTCAAACTTCACCAGTCTGTGTTAGTGTTTTTCAAACGGTTCATCGAGGAACACTAGTCCTGTGAAATGCCCAATGAGGAAAGAGTTTGGTAAACACAGCATAGTTTATCATTTTTGGGGGAACTCACAATGAATATGAGCGTATTAAAGACTTTAAAGGAGTCTTGCGGTAAAGAACTGTTTTTAATTGGGTTAAACCTAGTGACTTCCAAGCCTATTTGGCTTAGATTTCTTTTTTGCTGTTGTATTAGCATTTGGAGGCCATGCTGGGGGAGAAGGCATTGTTCTTGATAAAGACCATTTGACAGTGAAAGGGGCTTCAGGCTCTGGACCTTCTCTTCCTTTGTGATAGAATGCCTCTTTATTGCTACCTGCCTGTACCCATTGTTGCCATAAGTTTATGTTGCTATAAAAAAAGAACAATGGAAATGATAGAGTAACACATCCCAGAGACATTCAATCTGATTGAAATAAACAATAATATTAATAGCCATTACCATTTAAAGAAAAAAAAACCCTTTGGTTTATGCTTCTGCGGATAAATGGTGGCTGCTTGATAAAAATGATGTTTATGACTGTTTGGCTGTAATGACTTTCTAATGCATTTCCACATTTTGCAGTTTGAAATGAGAACTTGACTCTTCATAAAAGCTCTTGTGCCTTAAATTACTCATTAACATATGGTAAGGGGTATAACATTTATCATAATTCAGCAACCACCAAACAGGAAGCTAATCACTCAGGGACTCAGGTATGCATATTTACATTAAAACAGTGAATTTTCAGTGTTCATGAATATTCATTGTACTTTGTATTTACTCAGTAAGTAATACAGGCCTCAAGTCAATATTTTCCGAAGCCTGTATTTCACAAACTGATGGCATGTCAGCATACATATTTAAATATTTATTAAGCTAATTCTAAACATCTGTTGTACTTACTCCTAAAGCGTGGGCTATTGATACTTTTTAAGCAACATTCCTTTCCAATGTCCATCCAGCGATGTATCTTGCAGGCTGTTTATTTCATATAGAGATACATGGCAGTAGGTTTCTCTGTTGTGCTATAGTTGTTAGGTCAGAATTTTATTGTTTCTGGCTCAATGCCACAGAAAGACTTTTGCCGTTAAAATCAGCTCTCCATTCAGTGTAATCTCTATAATAAAATGGAAATGGAATGTGAGTATCTCACATAGCGATCTGTTGTCAAGCCCAGATTAATAAAGTGGTAAAGTGATCCCTATGTTTAAAGTCTCTTCCACTCTGTGGTAGACCTTACATCTCCTGCCTAAGGTTTTATCCCAGAGTTTGCACTAATTATCAGCAGCAAGATTTTGGATGGAATGTTAAAATCATACCCTTTCTTTAATGAATTTACAGATTCTCATAAATTGGCGTCATAATGGTTTGTTATACGTTGAGTCGGCTGAAATTTTTGCCCAAATAGATGTGATGGTCTTAAAATTTGGGAAAGGTCGTATGCGGAAAGCCTGTCCTATTTAGTAAGGTCCTTCTGTTACTGCCATGCTTCACCAGGCACGAGGGGCCCCTGAAAGGCAACTTGGCAGATAATCCTATGACGTCTTCATAAACACTGTTCATTCTTAGAAGATGGGTATTCAACTGTTGTTGTTTATTCTCCTGGGACTAATTCTCTTTGCATCTGTGCTCGTAATGTAATGGAAATCAGGGAGTCATGCCACAGAAGTTTCCATTTTCAGAATGTTCACTGGTATACTGCCATTTTTAAAAAGGTGACAAATCAATCCTTTTGCTAGCTTACTTTTTTCTTTTTAAAGAGTACTTGTTATGTGGCAAGTACTAGTCAGCTATTTTACATATATTATCTCAGTGTAACCTAACAAATATTTCAAGGAATTAGACCCTGTTATTAATCTCATTTATAGATTAGAGGATTGAGGTTCAGAAAAAATCAAGTGATTTGCCCAGGGGCCCCTGTCAAGTGGCATAGCTGAGTTCAAATACAAGTCTTTCTGATTCCCAAGCTCAGGTTCTTAACCATATTATTATAATGTCTCCCAAATAAATGCTTAGGAACTTACCTATTCCATTATGGCTGGCCCAAGCCCCCATGATTCTGTTTTGGGTATCGATGTGCTGTGTCACAGACCACTCCAAAACATAGTGACTTAAAAACAAAAAAGGCATGTATTTTGTTCATGAATCGGCAGCTAGGCTCGGCTTCAGTGGGGTGGCCTGTGTCTGTTCCACTTTAGAGTAGACCAAGAAACCATTGTAACCATGTGGTTAAGTCTGTATTCAAGCACAGTTGCCTGTCGGGAATTGCCTCCTGTGGGAATGTTTGGTCTGGTCACAGAGAGTCGGTAGAATCCTCCTTGTTACTGTTCTCAGGGGTGGTCAGAGTCTTGGAATGCTAGAATGTGATGTTGAACAGCTGGGATTTTGGCTGGGGACTCCAGTCCCTCTTCACATGGGACTCTGCGGCTTTCTGCTAGCATGGCTGTAGTATTCTAAGACCCTATATTCTAAGAAACCAAATCAGAACCTGCAAGAATTCTTCTGAGTAGCCTTGGGCAAAGTACAGCATTACTTCCTCTGTATTCTCTTGGCCAAGCAAGTGGCTAAGCAGATTCACATTCAAGGGGAGAATTGGATTTCATGTTTGAATGGGAGGGATTAGTGGCTTTTTCACCCCATGACGATCTATTACTTCAGTTACTATAATAGCCTCTTAACCATTGTTCCTCTTTCTCTTCCAGTGCATCATGGAGTTTATTCTCCACTCAGTAGACAGAGTGATCTCTTTAAAATCAAAGTCTGTAAGGGGCACCCAGGGTGGCTGTCAGATAAGCATCCGACCCTTGATATCAGTTCAGGTCATCACCTCATGAGGTGGAATCAAGCCCCACCTCGGGCTCTGCGCTGATATCACGGAACCTGCTGGAGATTCTCTGTCTGCCCCTCTCCCCGCTCATGCATGCACACTCTCCCTCTGTCTCAGATAAATACACATTTTTTAAAGAATCAAAGTCTGTAAAATCTCATGGCACTCCTCTGGTGAAAACCCTCCCATGGTATCCCGTCTTATTCGGAGTGAGAGCTAAAGTCCTGAGGGTGACCTACATCTGCCTGTGTTACCACGTCTTCATCATCTCTCCGATCTCATGTTTGACTCTCTCTGCTCCATACTGTAATTCAGGAACCTAGTGGATTCCTGCCTCAGGGCGTTTGCATTTAGTGATCTGTGCTGGGTGTCTAGAATACTCTTCCGGGTTTTCTGTATCGCCCCTGCCCTCCCTTCCTTTAGACCTCTGCACATATTTTCCCTTCTCAGCAAGATATTCCCTGATCATATAAAGTGCTGACTTGACCTCCACCAGCCGGGATCTCCTGCCATTCTTACTTCTTCGTCCTTACACTGAGTGACATACTTCGTATTTATCAGCTTATGTATTGTGTATCTCCGCCCACTGGAGTATAAACTCCAAGGGGACAGAGACTGGTTTGTGTTTTGGCCATATCCCAGTACCTTGAACACCACTCGGCACATAGTAGGTGTCTAGTAAATATCTGTTGAATACACAGAGGAACCTGATTTCAACCCAGGTTTAAGTTTTCATGAGTTTTGTATCCATGCTTATGAAGTATTTTAATTTATAAATATAACTTAATACTTCATAATGCTATGAGATTAAATCTGGTTTAACAGACAACCGTTGGGGACTCCCAAGTCACATTGAGGAGCTCCAGGGTACAGGATTTCACTGCGATCACTAATGCCCAGCTCCTCTCCCTTTCCTTTTTCAGAGACATTCAAAGGGCTTCCTGTCATGTGGTGTTACCTGAGCCCCACTGTACCTTTCTTTCAACAAATAACTGCTACTGCATGTCCAGTCTGTGCTAGGCACTGAGGATATAGTGGCACAGATGTAACCCTAGTCCTTAGGGCGTTAATGCTGTGGTCAAAGAGAAAGACAACACATCAGTGTACAGATAATATAAGTCATTACAGATGGTGGAAAGTGCCATGAAGGAAATATGCAGTGGTCTATGAAGGAGAATTAGAATCTACCTTATATTTTTTTTAATGTTTATTTGTTTCTGAGAGAGAGCCCACACACAAGCTGGGGAGGGGCAGAGAGAGAGGGGGTCAGAGGATCTGAAGCAGTCTCTGTGCTGACAGCACAGAACCTGATGGGGGACTCGAAGTCCCAAACTATGAGATCATGACCCAAGCCAAAGTCAAACGCTCAACTGACTGAGCCACCCAGGCACCCCAAGAGAGAATCTCCTTTAGAGCCAGGGAAGGCTTTGGTCACAGAGTGAGCTTTGGGTTGAAATTTGGGGCAGGGGGATGTGAGAGACAGGGAAAACCTAAGGGAGAGGGTGGGAGGGAGAATTTGAGAGGGGGCTGTGTGAGCGTTCTTGCTGGTGTCTTTTAAAGGCAGTAATATCACGAAGGCTCCACAGTCATTAAACCTTATTGCTTCCTAGAATTCCCACCTGAAAATACCATCAGTGGGGATTAGGGTTTCACCATATGGATTTGGGGGTGATAATACAGTTCAAGGCAGTGTCATTTTTAAAAATTTCTTAAATGTTTACTGTTTTGAGAGAGAGTCGGGCACACACACACACACACACACACACAGTGCGAGTTGGGGAGGGTCAGAGAGAGAAGGAGTCACAGAATCTGAAGCAGGCTCCAGGCTCCGAGCTGTCAGCACAGAGCCCGATGCGCGGCTCGAACCCACGTACCCCGAGATCATGACCTGAGCCAAAGCCGGGCACTTAACCAACTGAGCCACCCAGATGCCCCTTTAGAGCAGTGTCATTTGAGCAAATGCTTGAAGGAGGTTTGGGAGCAGCCATGAGGGTATCTTGTGAAAGAGTGGCCACCTAGGGTGAAAGTGTGGTACGCCTAGAGATGAGTTATGTGTAACAAGTGCAAAGGCCCGGAGGCAGGATCTTGCCTGGAGTTTTCTAAGAACAAGGAGATGCATGGTGAGACGTGAAGACATCAAACTTTAGAGATTAGGCTCCAGAGTCAGGAAATCCTAGGGTTTAAGCCTAGAATTAAGAGAGTTAAAGCCCACTTTTTAATTGTGTGATGCTCTTAGGCAAGTAATATATCCTTTCCAATCCTGTTTCTTCTTTTGAGAACTGGGAATATTAATACTATGCTCATGATTATGATGAGATTTGAGAGGCCAAGGAATGTAAAGTATTTGGGCAGTGCCTGACATAATTAAGTGCTGAATAAATATTTGGTTGTGGTAGTGATAGTTGTAGACCTGTATTATTATTATTATTATTATTATTATTATTATTATTATTATTAGTGTTTATTTTTGAGACAGAGAGTGTGAGTGGGAGAGGGGCAGAGAGAGAGGGAGACACAGAATTTGAAGCAGGCTCTGAGCTGTCAGTGCAGAGCTTGACGTGGGGCTTGAACTCACGAAGCGCGAGATCATAACCTTGGCTGAAGTCGGATGCTCAACCGACTGAGCCACCCGGGTGCCCCTAGGCCTGGATTATTAATACACATACTATTACTGGTTCTGCTGCTTCTCCTTCTTTTCCTTCTCTTTTGATAAATTTTAGAATTTTTAGGGGCGCCTGGGTGGCGCAGTCGGTTAAGCGTCCGACTTCAGCCAGGTCACGATCTCACAGTCCGTGAGTTCGAGCCCCACATCAGGCTCTGGGCTGATGGCTCGGAGCCTGGAGCCTGTTTCCGATTCTGTGTCTCCCTCTCTCTCTGCCCCTCCCCCGTTCATGCTCTGTCTCTCTCTGTCCCAAAAATAAATAAACGTTGAAAAAAAAAAATTAAAAAAAAAAAAAAAGAATTTTTATAGTTCCGATACCTTGACTCTGTGTAAAGATGTTTGAATTTTGCATCCATCAGTACTACTCTCTCCAATAAGCTTTTGGATGTATCATCACTCTTGTTTTCAGGATTCGCATGACCTGAAGCATGTGAGTGTCAGGTACGCAAATATGGTTGTGGAAAAATAGCAGTGCCTTTTCCTGGTAAAGTCCCGGCCCATGGCTGTTGAGTGGAGATTGTAATGGAGCCTCTAAGTGGTGAAGGACAGCTGTGACGGCTATGAATTTCCCTCGAGATTCCAGGACTGCATCCCTGGGTCTGGTGTGGTGACTGGGGACTTGGGATCCTTCACTGTTGATAGTGTTCCTATCTGGATGGTGGGGATATTTGTCTTCTTTGTGCTCTTTTCTGGGTTCTAAAGTTTTTACAGCAGGTAACTCAATTACATCTGAAGAGAGAAATAAGACCTTGACGGTTGTTCATTTTAAAGTTAGCCACTTCTCAAAATTTGATCAGGCCCTATTTTCTTGAATCTTCTGTCTTCCATTTTCATTTATTTTGGTGTAAACATCATCAATGGCCCTTAGTTGATATTCACTGCAAGGTTTAGAACAGTACCCGTTCCTCTGAAGGGTGTCATTTCCTGTTTTACCTATAGAAAACAAAACTTTTCTTGTACAAAATTCTGTCAAGTCTCTTTTGAAATGAACAGCTTTAATCTTTCATTACTCTTTTCAGATATAACATGGATTACACGTTGAGGATGGAAGCAGCTTTCTGTATTTCCCAGCTGGCTCAATTAATACCCTTCTTTAAAAAATTTTTGGTTTTGTTTTGGGAAACCAAGGCCGTGGCGGTAGCTTCTGGATGTATTAAAGACTTGTTCCCTCTGGGCAAAAACGTGAGTCTCCCACAAGATGAGAAAGTAACTTCTGGGTAAATAGAGTAAAAGGCAGGCGTCTGCTGAAAACTCCTTGTAAGATCTCCGGGATCATCCATCACATCACCAGGTCTCCCCTGCTGACAGGAAGCTAATGGCAGTCATACCCTGCTGCCAGATCAAGGAAATAAAGATTGCCTCTACCCTCTCTTTGCCCTTGATCAGCAGGCGCCGTTGACAGGGATGACGAATTAGATGAAACCCAAGGGTGAGGACCAGTAAGCATTGTGTGATATGACAGTTAATTAATACGTGTAAAATAAAACACAAACGAGTAAAACAATTTCATGTTTTGCTTTTCTAAGAAGACATCTTTCCTGTGTCACAGCCAAGATGTTACTAACTTTTAACGAATTGGTTTGAAAATTTTGGTCTCTCAAGTCACTGATTTGATCCTTGATTTGATTTTATCGATTCACAGTGGGTTCTGTTGTATAGCTGACAAGGGCATGATTTGCATTCTTGGGTTAAGGAGAATCCTGTAGGCTTCAAATGCTACAGCCATCTCAGAAGGCAGCCCACTCCGGCACTGGACGTCTCTGAAGTAAGGATGTTTGAAAAGAGCCAATTTCTATTAGAAAGCATAGAACGATTTATTGCTTTATGTGATAATTATTCCAAGCAACTTCTAGTAATGAAGATTTCTATTTGATTTTACTTTTTAACAACTGACCACTAATTTTCCAATGATACCACTGATACATCACAAAGTATTCTTAATGAAATGATTGTCTTAAAGGTCAGTATGGCTAAAGGACAGGATTTTCAGTAGATCACATCAGCACAGACATCTATTCATCACTGTCTACATTTTCCCAACAATGTTTAGAAGTATTAATAATTGTCTTTAATTCCACCTCTAAAAGCTACCTAATTTGGTTTAAGAGAGTGGAGAATAATTTATATGACTCATCTCTCTAGAAGGTGTAGTCTGTAACGTAAAATGAGCCACGTTTGTGGTGAGAGAGGTCCACCATGATGTGAGAATATAATTCTCATCGAGAAGTGAACTAATCGAAATGAGGTCAATAACAGTTAATCAGCTGGGTCGAGATCATCCATATTTTTTTGGACTGTGACTTATATTTATGGAGATAATTGGCAAGCGTTAGATAAAGTAATGGATGGTCCTAAGTTGGTGTGGGGCGGGGATGCCAATAAAGCCTTTACAAGGTAAATGTTTGTATTAAACAAAGGGCCGGGGGTAGGGCCCTAGGTGCCCAGAAAGAGGGGCACCTAGGTGGCTCAGTCGGTTGAGCGTCTGACTTCGGCTCAGGTCATGGTCTCACAGTTTGTGTGTTCGAGCCCTGCGTCAGGCTCTGTGCTGACAGCTCCGAGCCTGGAGCCTGCTTCACGTTCTGTGTCTCCCTGTCTCTCAGCTCCTCCCCTGCTCACCTTCTGTCTCTCTCTATCTCTCAATAATAAATAAACGTTAAAAAAAAATTTTTTTTTAAACTGAAAAAAAATGTGGCGCCTAGGTTGCTTGGTCAGTTAAGCATCCATCTGTGGATTTCAGCTCAGGTCATGATGGTCTCACAGTTTGTGAGTTCAAGCCCTGCATCAGGCTCTGCGCTGATAGCCAGGAGCCTACTTGGGATTGGGATTCTCTCTCTCCCTCTCTCCGCGCCTCCCCAACTTGTGTTCTCTCTCTCTCTCTCTCTCTCTCTTTTTCTCTTTTCCTCAAAATAAATAAGTAAACTTAAAAAAATAGGAATATTCAATGTTTATGTTTTCCACTCCATAACCCTTTAATACTATGCTGAAATATGATCTTAGAAATTGTACTGTACCCACTCTGTTTTCCTTTACACTGTAAAGGAAACACTTGTGTGTTTTGGTAAGGAAAAACATAACTATGGCAGTAGAATACCTTTGGTGCAGGCTTAATGTGGTAACTAATTCCTACTTATTCTTTTAGCATGTCCTCGTCTACGTTACACGATATTCCCTTTGTTTGGACATAGCAGTATGTATACTTGATGGAAGCCAAAATACAATGTACGTGGCAATGACTCTGTAGTTGACAACTTGGGAAGGCTTTAAGAGCTCTTATGCCTATGTCAGCTGAGAACCAATGTAGTTATTAAATCAGTACAAACTACTTTTTTCCCCTGTATCCATCTTGAATTGTTCTTACAATCACTCTGTTTTGGTATTCAGGATAAATTGATTTCTCTCTTTATATCCAGCCGTATAGTATTTGTCCCATAAGCAAATATTACATCCTTTCAATTAGAAGGAGTTAATCATAGAAAGAATAGCATGATAACATGGAATTAGGGAGCTTGAGGTCCTCCAATTTCATCGTCTTCCAGTAAACAGGCATTTTCTTATAGATAGATGCGGATGCTTAATGACAAATATTAACTTACATGATGGTATTTACAAATGTGTTGATCTTGTGATTTCTTACCACAAGATAATCCAGTGAGTTGTGTTTGGAAGTTATTATGTACATTCATGGGAGAGGATTTGAAAGGTGATGATTAAGGACAGCAAGTTTTGTGAAGATAGGGGGGAAAATGCCTATCTGGGGAGAACTGAATTAGGCATTACTCATAGGTACAGAAAACATAAGTTCCATGTTAGCAGTGTAATAAATGATCAATAGCTAGTTTCTTTTATTTCTTTCACAGCTGTTTCCCTTTAAAATTAGAGTGTGTTGGGGCGCCTGGGTGGCTCAGTTGGTTGGGCGTCCGACTTCGGCTCAGGTCATGATCTCACAGTCCGTGAGCTCGAGCCCCACATTGGGCTCTGTGCTGACAGCTCAGAGCCTGGAGCCTGTTTCGGATTCTGTGTCTCCATCTCTCTCTGAACCTCCCCCGTTTATGCTCTCTCTCTCTGTCTCAAAAATCAATAAAGGTTAAAACAAATTTTAAAAAAATAAAATAAAATTAGAGTGTGTTATGGCATTGACGGTAACGATGCTTCTCTCATGATGGCCATTGTTTGTTGAATTCCTATTATGACCAGGCTAAGCATTTTATGTGTGTCGTCTTATACAATCCTTGCACAACCTTATGGGGCGGGTGTTGTTGTTACTCCCATTCTAGAGATGAGGAAAACAAGGCCTAAAACATTTAACTTGGCTATAGTTGCACAGTTTGTAAATATTAGAGCTGGAATTAGAACTCACCAAGTCTGATTTCAGATTTTATAACAATGTTTTTCTCTTGTCATTCAGAGAGTCTAGAGGACACAGTTTTTTAGGAAAGTGATATAAGGTAATTTTCTGATCTCATCCTTCTCTTTGTTCATATATTGGGAGGCCTCATGGAAGCAGCTGTTACATAGTTACAGAATGAATTATACCTTGCACATCTTGTTCCTGGAAAAATAACTCCTGTACTAAAGTGTAATATCCTTGAAGACAGAGACTACTTTTTATTTATCTCTGCATCTCTTTCGGGTAATATTAGCAGCTTTATTGATACACAGTGCAGTTTCCATAAAATCTACCCCTTTAAAATGCACAATTCAGCATTTTTATCGTATTCCTAAAACTGCAACTATTGTCACTGTCTGATTTTAGAATATTGTCATTACCTCCAAAAGAAACCACAGCCCATTAGCAGTCACTCTTGATTTTTTTTCTTTTTTAAGCTAAAGAAAGGAAGCTTCCACATATTTGAAACATTCAGCATCAGACTTACAAAGTCACCTAATTTCTGGAAACTTGATATTCTTAATTCATTGTAGCTTTTCACCAAAATAATCATTTTCAGATTTCCTTTTGAAATTATCTGGTGGAGATCATTGGAATTCATTCATTTCTTCTTAGTCAGACAATTGCTGTCATTAATTCAGTATTGCCTGTCATAATGGAGAAGGTCTATCTGACATAGTCCCCTTTTATCATAAACAGCCTTTAGTGCTAGGATATGGGTTTAGTGACTTCTGGAATTCCATTTTGAACAAAAATCCCTCAGGTTAATCCTCAAAAGTTGATTTTTGATAAGCGTGCATCTAGGGTAGAGATTCTTATCCTTTATTTCCCGATTGCTGAATGTTTGAAATGAATCAATGAGAGCTTGAGAATTTTCACTTTGCTTTTTTTTTTATGTTTATTACTTTTGAGAGAGACAGAGCACAAGTGGGGGAGGGGCAGAGGGAGGGAGGGAGACACAGAATCTGAAGCAGGCTCCAGGCTCTGAGCTGCCAGCACAGAGCCTGACGCGGGGATCACACTCGTGAACCTCCAGATCGTGACCTGAGCCGAAGTCAGGCACTTAACTGACTGAGCCACCCAGGTGCCCCTCACTTTACTGTTTTTAATGAATGCAGGGTTTCCATGAGGTTAGAGTGCCATCATTCCCTTCCTCACATAAAAGAGGAAGAGTGGTTAATATTTAGTTTCAAGTTACTACCTGACCTTCCTGTTCACTGGCTTGTGGCCTAATTTTTTTTTCAATTTTTTTTTCACATTTATTTATTTTTGAGAGACAGAACGAGACAGAGCGTGAGCAGGGGAGGGGCAGAGAGAGAGGGGGAGGACACAGAATGTGAAGCAGGCTCCAGGCTCTAAGCTGTCAGCACAGAGCCTGACTCGGGGGCTCGAACTCACCGACCATGAGATCCTGACCTGAGCTGAAGGCAGAAGTTTAACCGACTCAGCCGCCCAAGGGCCCAACCTCCGGCCCAATTTACCTCATTAATCTGGCTAAGAGTAGTAAGACATAGTTCTTAAGAGCTTGGGTGTGGGATCAAAAAAGTCGTGAGGGGGAAGCATTCTCCCCTGCTGCTCAACTTCATCAGCCCCCTGACCTTTCTATGTTGAGGACAGGTGATGATTTATTCACCCTCAGGCGGAGAGCTGTGGAGGGTCACCTGCTCCCTCCCCACCAGTCCGTTCCTCCACCCCAGTGTCTCTTTACATCCAGGAGCTGTTGCTGTTCTGTGGCTGTGAGGTCCTGTGTTCAGATCTTGCCTCTGCCGCAGCACTGCCAGCTGTGTCATTTTTGGCAAGTCTCCGCATCTCTCTGCATAATTTTTCTTCTCCGTGCAGTAGGGATGATAATGGTACCGACCATCTAGGGTTATTACAAAGATTAAGTGAGGCAGTGCGTATAAAGTGTACATATCAGCCTAAATACAGATGTTTATTATGAACATAATTTAAGAACTCTTGTTTATTTTGTGCAGTGGTTGGCTTTGTTTGTTTGTTGAGAGAGAGAGAGAACATGTACATGCACAACTGGGGCAAGGACAGAGAGAAGGGGAGAGAGAGAATCCCACATAGGCTCTGTGCTGTCAGTGTAAAGCCCAAGGCGGGGCTTGATCCCATGAATGCTGAATTCGTGAGCCTGAGCCGAAATCAAGAGTTGGACGTTTAACTGACTGAATCACCCAGGTGCCCTGAACATAATTTTTTTCTAATGCTTACTTATTTTTGAGAGAGACAGAGTGTGTGTGCGCATGTGATGGGGGAAGGGCAGAGAGGGAGACAGAGGATCCAAAGCAGGTTCTGCCCTGACGGCAGAGAGCCTGACACAGGGCTTGAACACATGAACCGTGAAATCATGACCTGAGCCAAAGTCAGACGCTTAAATACTTAACTGAGTGAGCCACCCAGGCACCCCTCCCTGAGCATAATTTTTAAATGCCTTAAATTTGCTAAGGATTTTGTATCCTTGCATAGGAATTGATTTGTTATAAGGATTCTGTGATATATAGTCTGGCGATGGTTACCCTTCCTGTTTTACAGGTAAAGCCATTAACTGCATAAAAAGGGATTTTCTAAGGTCAGTGACATAATTAATTTTAGTGGCCAAGCTGGAACTAGAACCTGATTCTTCTTATACGAGTTCCTTCCTTTTGAAAAATCGCTGCCTTTATTCATTGTCAGGAGCTAGTCGCTTGCCAAAGGCTTCCGTAGGCAAATATATATATATATATATATCCTCTCTCTGTATCATAATGTGATGGATGCCCTCAGCAGTCTGCAAGGTCCACATTCATCCTTGGAATTGTGTGCATCTCCTTGAAAGGGGACATGTTCAAACTTCTAATAACAAAGGACACCTGGCCTTCAGGAAAAGGATGTATGGACAATTGGAACAGTTCCTGTTGAACTGTCTTCCTCTTGGTGGCTCCCTTGGATGAGGCGCTGAAAACCTGTTTCTCTTCAGCCTCAGTCACAGCTGTAGAGAGTCGAGCTACAAGTAAGATCACAAAAACCAGATCAGATGCTCCCCATCTCTGGTATCTAGGCCACTTTTTAAATCATCAGCACAGCGGGACAAATGCCAAGCCTTTATTTATTCCCAGTGTCTTAGGTGTGATTCTTTAATGAGATTCCTGTGCCTCTGTCACGTGTTGTTCCTCTATGCAAGACGGAACTCGAAAAGATCTTGTGGTAACCATCATGTGAGTTGTTGACGGCTTGACAACATTTGTCTTGATAAACTTGCTGTTGAGCAGCTTGGCAATATTCCATTCGAGACATGATTACTGAGTGTTCTTTGTCATGGTCAGGATTTGAAAGATGAGGGTGCTACTTGTGACCTTTGTTAAGATGGTTGGAAGGTTTAGACGGAGGGAATGTCCAATTAGTAAAAGTTGTGCTTCCCACAGGATCCATTTGTGGTGACCTGTGTATTAAGGTTCTCCAGAGAAGGAGAATGGGTTGGGGGGTGGGGGGAGGAAGACAGTATGTGTAGAGAGAGAGTAGGAGGGGGAGAATGATCTTTACGGTACAAATTGGCTCATGCAGGCAGTTGTAGATACTTAAAAATCCTACACTCTGGTCTTTGCATACTGAGAACCAGGAAAATCTGTGGTGTGATTGAGCCTGAGTCCAAAGTTCTGAGAACCAGAGTAGCCAAAAGTCTAAGTCCTTGTCTGACTCTGAAGGCCCCGAAATGAGCACCTCCACTGCCCCATAGTCTGAGGGCAGGAGAAGAAGGATGTCTCAGCACAAGCAGAGAGTAAATTTGCCCTTCATCTGCCTTCTTGTTCTATTCAGACTCCCAGTAGATTGGCTGATACCCACCTACACTTGGCCAGGGTAGTCGTCTTCCTGCGAAGCTCTTCAGGAAATAACTCCCACAAACACAGGCAGAAATGACGTTTTAGCAAGTAACCAGGCATTTTCTAACCGAGTCAGGTTGACACAGAGAAACAACCATCATACCACGTGAGACCTTCCTTCCTCAATAAGGCTTCCTTTGAAATGAAGGAGGGAGTGGAGATTTGTAGAACATTAAATAACAGGTCAACAGCTTAAAAACTTTGATCCCTGTCCTCGTAGGAGTAGGTTGGCCCTTCTTTGGTTCTCATTTTGTGGTGTTCTCTAGGGACAATATCAGTCGAGTCCCTTTTAGTTTTTTATAAGGAGGCATCTATTTGGATGGGACCCAGGCCCAATCAGATTCTAGGCTCTCTGAAAACAACTTAGTTCCGCTGAAAATATAACACAGCTTGTGTGTGTGTGTGTGTGTGTGTGTGTGTGTGTGGTGGTGCTCACTGCCGCTCACTGGCAGTTTGAGACCCATTCATTCCTATGACCAATCCGAGTCCACTGAGCTCTCAGGTCTGAGACCTCCAGTATCTTGAGTCTTTACCCCCTCCTTCCCTGTATGTTTTCCCATCTCTCCCTCCATCCAATACACACACACGCTCACACACCAAATAAGAGCCACAGAATACTTGCAGCCCTTCCCAAGGCTCCATGACTACCTTGTACATCTCTCTCCTCTTGTCATACTGCAACTTTTTCCTGCTCTTTAGCACGCTTTTCTCGCACCTCTGGTTTTTCTGTGAGGTCCCTGTGATCAGAGAACCCGGAGCCTTCTCTGGTTTCTCCGTCCTCTCGCCTATTATCCTTTCCTCACAAGCTTTAAGCTTTCTCGGGGTCTTGCTCACTCCCATCGCCTGACAGAGTGCACAGCACTTTAGATATGGTTATAAGGAGAATGATAGAGATGCCATCATGTATTGGCTGGAGGGGCCATTCTAACACCCTCTGCTCCCTGACGAGCATCCGGGTTCTGGCATCTGTGGAGTACATACGTAGCAATTCCCTGGCACATAGTAAGTGCTCAATAAATAGTAACTGTGAATGTTTTTATTTTTTATTCCCTAATCAAGAGTCTTTCTTGACTTCCAGTAGTCGTATCTATGTGGCCTAGCTTCATGCTTCCTCTACCCCTTTCCCAAAGGATAGAGATTTGGAAGGATGCAAGGATGAGACCAGGTGGACTTGTTTTAAACATATGTATGTTCTCTTATGAGAAAAGATCTGTTGGACTTCTGTTGGATACTTCATGTTAAGTAGCAGTGTTGGCAATGCAAAAGCTTTGGTAAAAGAGAGTGGTTTTATTTAAAAATCCAGGAAGAGGGGCGCCTGGGTGGCGCAGTCGGTTAAGCGTCCGACTTCAGCCAGGTCACGATCTCGCGGTCCGTGAGTTCGAGCCCCGCGTCGGGCTCTGGGCTGATGGCTCAGAGCCTGGAGCCTGTTTCGGATTCTGTGTCTCCCTCTCTCTCTGCCCCTCCCCCGTTCATGCTCTGTCTCTCTCTGTCCCAAAAATAAATAAACGTTGAAAAAAAAAAAAAAAAAAAAAAAACCCAGGAAGAGGGGCGCCTGGGTGGCGCAGTCGGTTAAGCGTCCGACTTCAGCCAGGTCACGATCTCGCGGTCCGTGAGTTCGAGCCCCGCGTCGGGCTCTGGGCTGATGGCTCAGAGCCTGGAACCTGTTTCCGATTCTGTGTCTCCCTCTCTCTCTGCCCCTTCCCCGTTCATGCTCTGTCTCTCTCTGTCCAAAAAATAAATAAACGTTGAAAAAAAAAATTAAAAAAAAATCCAGGAAGATAACATACAGTACACATTCTGATGGCGCCACAGTGGGGTGCCTGTTGCCACCTTTAAGGCACCAGAGAAAAATTGTTTGTGTTTCAAATCTTCAAGGCTCTGGTCTGCATTTGTGGCTGGGTCGTTTCTAAATCTGTCTGGGGCATGAAGAGATTTACATACTTCTTGCGGGGCACCTGGGTGACTCTGTCGTTTGAGTGTCCAACTTTGGCTCAGGTCATGATCTTGCGGTTCGTGAGTTCGAGCTCTGCTTCGGGCTCATGCCAACAGCTCACGGCCTGGAGCCTGCTTCATATTCTGTCTGTCTGTCTGTCTCTCTGTCAAAAATAAATATTTTTTAAAAAGCAAAAAAAAAAATTACATTCTTGTGATTGGCCTGTCTCCCTAAGAAAAAGGCGTCTCCTCATAGAAGAATGTTTGCAATGGCAAATGCAATGAGATTTGTATTTCTGGGCTGGTGAGAAAAGGAAGAAGGTCATTTATAAATCAGAGCCAGGGAGGCAGGAACTTTTTGTACAGGGTGAAACCATAAAGACTGCTTAGTTGTAGAACCTGTGTTCACTCCGTTTTTAATTTGAAACCAAGGACTGAAATAGCTAATAGGCCTCCAAGCTCCTACACACAGTACAGCAGGCTGCATTTACGGAGGGTCGGCATCCAAAGAATGATGTAGGTTTGAATCTGAAGATATTTTGCATTGACACAAAATGATTTTATCTAAATCATAAGCACAGAGATTGTTCTCCATGAGATCTGCAAGCCTGTTGTTGAAATTCACATCCTGGGACCCAAATCAACGTCTGCGGAAATCAACTCCTTGCTTTGTTTCGGATGCTTCCTGCAGGTAGACGCTGTGATGAGATAGGTCCACATAGGCATTGTGTCATCCGAGGCTCACCCAGAGCCGTGAGTACAGCCGTTTGTTTTACTTCCATGTAAAAATTTTTATTGTTTACAATTTTTATTTATTTCTATCATTCCCATCCTTACCTATATGTGAGGAAAGGAAGGCCGGCAAAGTTCGGCAATCTAAATTCTTTAGAGGGTAAGGTGGTGGACACAGACTTGGGTCCTCAAGCCTCTAACCTCTCCCAGTGTTTCCTCAGGGGTTGGAGGCCTGGTTACCGTGGTTCTCAATGATTGTAAGTGATGGGAGATGAGTTAGGCATCTATTTGGTGCCTAAAACTTGTTTTCGGCTTCTTGCTGGTACTCGAACATTGAGCAGCCGCTTTTCTTTGTAATTTTTGAACAATCGTCATAGTTCTGTGAAGTAGAAAGTCTCAAATTGGGGCTAATGGGTCTCTAACAGCTTTCTGATGTTTGCCAATCTCCCCCTTGTAATAAGAGGACGCAGACCTCAGGCTCAGAGCATTAGGCTCTAGTAAAATGGAAAGGCTTTATTTTGTTTTTGCTGTATTTATTTTTAGTCACTTATTGTTTATGGCAGAATGAAACCCATTCTTCACTTGAGGTAATGCTAAATGTGTTCTTTGTATAAAATAAATTATAAGTAGTCAAATCACCCTTCATGGTACATATATGTATACGTATATATACATATAGTTCTGTAGGTGCTGAGAAACACGGAGAAACTACAGTCGGGGTACAGAACAGTTCTCTCCCCCGCCCCCTGTGCTCTTGCTTTGTGGTCAACTCTGTCTGCACATTTGCCAGCCGCTGATGACTCCTTATCCGTCCTGCAGCCTTGCGTTTTAGAGAGAATCAAATAAATGGGAGCACACAGGAGGCAGCCTTTTGAGTCTGGCTTTCCTTTCACTTGGCACGATGTATTTGAGGTTCATCCATGCTTTACCCATCTGCAGTCTGCAGGGACTGAATACAGTCTGTCCTTTCACCCGTTGAAGAGCATTAAGTTTGTTTTCATTTAGTTTGGAGTGATTCTGCATAAGGCCACTGTAAACCTTCGCGTATCAGTTTTTGTGTGGACAGAAGTTTTCATTTCTCTAGGATAAATCCCTAGGAGTATGACTGTTGGGTCACATGGTGAATTTATGTTTCGTGTCATATCAAAATGACAAAACTCTTTTCCCACTGGCTGTGCCATTTTGCGGCCTTCCCAACGATGTATGAGAGTTTCAGTTGCTTCAGACTTTTGCCAGCTTTTGGTATTGTAAGGTTTTTAAAACTATTTTAGTCAGGGGGCGCCTGGGTGGCTCTGTCGGTTGTCATCTGACTCTTGATTTCAGCTGAGTTCATGATCTCACAGCTTGTGAGAGAGATCAAGCCCTCTGTTGGGCTCTGGCCTGACAGCACCGAGCTCTCTTGGGATCCTCCCTCTCCCTTTCTCTCTGCCCCTCCCCTGCTCTTTCTCTCTCAAAGATAAATAAATAAACTTAAAAAAAAGAAAAACCTAATAGGTATGTAGCAGTTAAGCATTTCTTTTTTACATGAGTATAGTTCCATTTTTCAAAAAGTAGTTTGATTTGAAGGGCAAATATTGAGTAAATCTTACTGCCTGTCCTGTAATATGGCAAAAATTGTGTGAGTGGTAGGTGACTGAATGAATTTGTAGGAACAGTACATTCAACTGTGCTTCATCTCCATTAGCTAAAAGAAATGAACAGCATGAGGCTGTCCTAGATAGCCAACGAATTTCAAGCAATGTGAGTAATTGCTTTATTGTACGGAATGATCTTGCCTTAACATCGACGGTAGTTGAAGGGACTATAATTTTTTGAAGTCTCATTGTTGGATTTTGATAAGCAGGACCCAGATTAATTTAACAGCAGGTGAAATCACTGACTATTAACAATTTAGTCTTAGTAGGGTAATGATTCTTCTATTAGCATTCTGGCCTTGAGACCTTTTGGACAGGTACTGAGTGACAGCTCACCTAAACCCTGATGATGCTGGGAATATGAGGCAGGAGGAAACAGCATGGTGCATGCCATCCCTAAGATTTCATTTGCTGCCTCGATTGGATATTTCACGAGAATGTTCAGATTCGAAGGAGAGATCTAATGAGTGCTGGATCCATTTTCCTTTCTATAGCCACGGTTTGTGGAGTTTGATAAGGAAGGTCACTTTCTGATTTCCTCAGGAAGGGTCACTCAAGCCAAGTATACCAAAAGTTTATGAGCCATAAAATGTGCGTAAGAAGCAAGCAGCCACTCAGGCTTTAAAAGGTGGACTTTTGGGGGCATTGCTAATTCATACTGAAACATTCAGCAGGGCGTAGCTCAAATTCAGTTGTTCAGTTATGATCAGGTGGTGGGAAAGTTTGATGGCATTGACTACCCAGTGAAATTTTGTAAGCATTTTAACACTTAAAAAAAGGCTCTCTTTAAGTGACTAATGGATTGAGGTTTAAAAAATAAAATCAGGCAGGGGCACCTGGGTGGCTCGGTTGGTTGAGCGTCCGGCTTCGGCTCAGGTCATGATCTCGCCGTTTGTGAGTTCGAGCCCCGCGTCCGGCTCTGTGCTGACAGCTCAGAGCCTGGAGCCTGTTTCAGATTCTGTGTCTCCCTCTCTGTCTGACCCTCCCCCGTTCATGCTCTGTCTCTCTCTGTCTCAAAAATAAATAAACCTTAAGAGAAAAAAAAATTTTTTTAATTAAAAATTTTTTAAATAAAAAATAAAATCAGGCAGAAAATGAACAACACCATCTTCTCAACTTTATATGTAGTGTGTTTTTATTCATTAACTAAAGGTAAGTGTTGTTGACATGGATGCCAGCTTTCTGTGCCATGGGAAACCTTGGAACATACTGTTTGTTTGATTCACTTGGAGCCTGTATTCTGTTGCACAGTTTTGCAAGGACTAAGTGACTATGGAAGATAGTTGAGTAGGGTACCCAAGAATCAAGTTGTTCAAGATTCCTGAAATAATCATTCAATTTATAAAACGCCGGAACAGCTACATACCCATTCGTACAATTCAGAGTATGAGAGGTATTTAAAGAAATAATCATGTTGTTTCTGTTCGTTTCTGAACCCACATTCCTGAGGTTACCTCTGCTAAGGATTTAGGATTATTCTGCCCACTTAATGATTTCTTAACTCAAAAAACATGCAGCATCCACAGGGCTTCACTAAAATGCAGTGATAGTTTACATAGTATTCTGTAACTTGTTTGTGTCACTCAGCTGAACATCATAGACATTCCTTCCTTCTGGTGACTGTGTGTAGATCTCACTGCTGTTTACATAGTGAAAACATTTTCCTGAGGGTGAATCTACCGTATTGCATGCAATCACTCCCATATTTATGGGCACCCAGGTTTTCATTTTGGAGGACTGCTTTTGCTTCGGTCTTTTTGTTTTGTTTTTGCTACAAACCCTGTGCTGCCACAAATATCTAAAGAGATTTGTTTTCCTAAGAGACCATACCTCTTCCTGGCTTCCTTGTTACATGACCTTGGGCAGTTAACTTTCCTTTCTCTCTCAGCTTCCTCGTCAATAAAATGAGTATAATAACAGTCTTTCCTTTTACCTTTCTTGTAACAAATCCAGGAGTATTGACGGAGTGCTTAACATCGCCTGTGACCTTAAGTAAGCATCCAGTTAATGGATGCTATCCTTTCCTACTCTACGGTTTGATCTTCTCTCTCACTCCTGTTTTCTGTTTGTTTGTTTTTTTGCAGGCAAGGAGGTGAACACTGTGCTTATTTGCTTAAATCTAATAACTGTAAGACACTGGCCCGATTTCTGGCTAGACACGCAGAAGGCAGTGTTGTAGGACGTGGAAAACCCCACTTTGTCAGCCTGGTGATTATTTTTTTTTTTTTTAATACGCTGTCCCTGAGGAACATGATAGAATTTGTTTTACTTCTCATCTGCCAGGAAGTAACCCTTCTGGCTTTGTTAGAAGTGTGGTTTGTAATAATTGTACCCACCCCAGATGGCTCCTGAAAACCCTTTGAAATGCCATCTGCCAGGCGTGTGTCCAGCCGGCAGCCTGTCATTCTGCTAGAAGAAAAGAGGAGGCGGGGTCCCCTCCCCTGCCCTTTTCTCCCTAGCGTCACTGAATGGAGCCTGGTCATGTTGGCCCAGACCCAGGGCGGGTTACTCGGAGGATAACTGGGAGTAAACCTCCTGCTAGCCTGCAGAGTAGAAAGGTTTTGTCTGGGTAATAAACCCTGAAGGTTCCGTGGGTGGAGACTAACCCGCCCCCCACCTCCTTCCCCTGCAGCTCAAAGGCCACCAAACATATTTATTTACACGGGAGAAGAGTATCTACTAGTTTCATTATTCCTCTAAAATGTAGCATTTTTGAAGTTCTTCTGTAATTTTGAATCCTTTCAGGAAATTAAGACCCAGGGGTGACTGTTGCTTTGAAAGGAAATCTGGCAAACTGGTCAATGGCAAAGAGAAGGCGGCTACTGAAGGAGAGGGGAAAACCCATCGTTGTCTAGTTTTGGAAGACCGCAAAAACCCAACAGATCTTTCATTTGGCTTTATTTATCCTCATCTTTTTTTTTGGGGGGGGGGTGGGGTTGGGGGATAGATTAGGTTAATGGATTTATGGTATGGTGCCTGAGTAGAAAGTTGCCATACAGAACACATTTAGGACAGACCCCTTCACGGCAAGTTTCAGAGAGTTTCTGTTCTTGCCCCACACTGGGATTTCCCAATATGGTGGAGACTGTGTTTTCCGAGCAGCCGGATAAACAGCTTTTGTCACCTGGCTCCAAGACAACACGCCGTCTTCCTTTGCTTCTTCCTGCCTTGCTGACCACTACGTCTTAGTTTTCCTTGAGGGTCTTTCTCAGTTTCTAAAAATTACAAGGTTTTAGTGTTCAACCCAAACCTCTTGCCTTCTTTTTCTACACACTCTCCCTGGATGATCTCTGTCTCTTACCTTCAAATGCCAGTGGTTTGCTGATCACTTCCGGTTTTGTGTCCCCGTCTCCACTCTGATCTCCAGACTTACCTGGTCAGCTCTCCATAGCCCTCCGCATCTACGGAGGGCTACGCATCTCAAACTTGACCTGCCCACGAGTGAACTCTTAATGTTTTTCCCCTAGGAACCACTGCCTCCCCTGTCTTCTTGATCTCTGTAAAGGGCACCAGGCCATTTGCCTATTTTGCCCAGGTCAGAGAATGGGATGTCAGTCTTTATCCCTCTCTTTTTCTTACACCCTCCCTCCACTCCATCAACAAGTTCTGTCTTCAAATACAGACCTAGTGTGGCTTGGTGAGTTTAATCTGTCTATCCTGTGGACTGTATCACAGCTATTTGTAATATTCACCATGGATGATAGAAATCTGATTGCTTTGCACTACTCCCCACCCTGCGATTCTTGTCTATGCCCTGATTTTCTCTCACATGGACCCTGTAATAGCCCCCTCACTGGTTTCATTGCTGCTGTTCTTGCCCACCTCCTCCTACTCCTCTGCCCAAAGCCTGTTCTCGGACAAGCTTCATGATCTTCTTAAAATGAATCAGAGCACCACCCTGCTGAAAACCTTCCAGTGGCTTCCCATCTTCCTTAGGACAAAATATGAAGTGTCTGCCGTGGCTTCCCTAAGGTGTCCCCTTGCTTTTATTTCTAACCTCCTTTCCATTATCCTGTCACAATTACTCTGCCCTTCCCCCAACATATGGAGCCTGTTCCTGCATCAAAGTTCTTGGCCTCCCCACCACTCCCCTGCTTTCCAATCACTTTGTCATGGCTCTCATTTTAGGTGGCCGCTCCTTAGCCTGCTTTTTCCTAATCCCCACCTAAAATAACTTCCTCCCCCCCCCCACCCTGCTTCCTTCTTCCAAGATACTTTAAAAAATTTTTTTCTTAATGTTTATTCTTTTTGGGGAGAGAGAGAGAGAGAGAGAGAGAGAGACAGCATGAGCGAGGGATGGGGAGAGAGAGAGGGAGACACAGAATCTGAAGCAGGCTCCAGGCTCTGAGCTGTCAGCACAGAGCCCTGAGGCGGGGCCTGAACTCATGAACCACAAGATCATGACCTGAGCCGAAATCAGCCGCTTAACCGTCTGAACCACCCAGGCACTCCTCTTCCAAGATACTTGTAAATCCTTTATCAAAAAAAAAAAAAAAAAAAAAAAAAAAATCCTTTACCTTACATTGCTCTGAGACACGTTAATCTATGTTTCCTATGGACGAATTGTGAATATGCTATATTCACATATGCTTTTTTTCTTCTTTCATAGTAAAATGTAAATTCCATTAGGTCAGGGGCTTTGTCTTATTCACCAGTGTTTCCTCAGTGCCTGAACTGGTGCTTGCTTTAATTGGGACCTCTGTACATATTTGAACTATAGCATTCTGTCAACTCATTTCATTCTGACAATGCTATAAACTATAATATGTGCTGACAATTATTGAGCTAAGCCTTCTGAAAGGTTTACTTCATTCAGTGCACACAACAAACCTATAGTGTAGGTACCACTGTTATGCCTAGTTCACAGATGAGGAAACTAAGTAATAACAGAAGCTAAGGAACATGCCCAGGACCACAGGTTGTTGGGAGGAGTGGCAAGCCTTGGACTTATCATTCCCACCGCAGACACCTGCTCATCAACAATATATGGTATTCTTTATGGTTCTGGAGTACCTGCTCTGTGCCTAATATTGGAGATTGCAATTTAAAGCTTGTAGTCTACCTAAAGGGACTTGTATCATTTGCCAGGTGAGCCAGAAATGGGAAGTTAGGAGATGGTACAAGAGTAGACTTCTGGGGACACCTGGATGGCTCAGTCGGTTAAGCGTCCGACTTTGGCTCAGGTCATGATCTCAAAGTCTAGAGTTCGAGTCCCACGTCGGGCTGTGTGCTGACAGATCAGAGCCTGGAGTCTGCTTCATATTCTGTATCTCCCTCTCTCTCTGCCGCCCCCGCCCCCCCACTCACACTCTGTCTCTCTCTCTCCTTCAAAAAATAAGTAAACATTTAAAAAAAAAATCAAGAGTAGACTTCTGGACACAAGAAGGCTTCTTTACCAGAAAGCCTTAGTATGTGGGACCTGATAAGCAAACGTGTGCAATACAACCATACTGTGGACACTGTGCAACTCTTTAAAACATTCAGATTTCAGGTATTGGAAAAATCAGGCTCATTTAAAATGTACTTACCCCGAGTTAAATACGCAGCAAGTGTTGAGGTGTGTGGGGGTTTTTTGTTTTGTTTTGTTTTTTGTTTTGTTTTTGACTTGAAAGGATTCTGGATAGCCACCGTAGGTGTATGGACATGATCATTCACCTAGGCAAGTGATCATAGAACATTAGAGCCAGAAGATACAAACAGTTGGTTATTGTTTTAAAGTTTCCAGGATTAGGGGGAAATCCTTGGGTACTAAGTTCCTAGGAATCAAGAAGAATCCCTGCTCTTTATGTAGGAAACCTTGACCTTAAAGCATCACAGCTAATGGTGCCTTGCAAAATAAGTTCTGTAGATGCTTCACCTAACTTGAATGTAAGAGCAGAAATCATGTGTTTGGCTCTTTTTTTGGTCTTTCCTAATATTTAACATTAGTTCTAGTACACACTATGTAATGGCTTCTTGGTTGGTTTTCTTTGGTTTGTATGTAAACCACATTCCTTCCTCATTCCTTCCACACTTTTTGTTGAGATTAGGCTAAAATGATAGGTCTGGAGCCTAGCACCTGAGCTGGGTGACTTAAATACTCCAGAGGCCCCGTATGACTCATTAGAAGAATTGTTATGTTCATTAGTCACTGAGCGAATGACCATATTAATTCAAGAGGAGGATTTCCTAGTAAATTCAGTGTCCCTTCTTTCCAGTCAGAACTTAGGGGTGGCCTCTTTTCGTCAAACATATTAATTACACAGAGAGCAGCAGCATTTTAAACCCTGGGAGATCTCCATCCACCCATCTTGGGTAATTGCGTTTCTCTAGTGATATGTTGATGCAGTGGGTGTCATTTTCTTCAAACGGCTTATTACATTGGAACTTGCTGGATGTACCTCGGAACACAAGAATTGTGAGGCCTGTGGTAAACATATAAACCTCTTAGGCTCTGAGCTTAAGGTGGATAACTTTTTAGTATTTACTGGAGTCCTAAAAGCTGCTTGTTGTGAATATTGTCCGTGTAAAATCCAGTCTGCCTTTTTCATTCAGTGCATTTTAAGAAATGATAAAACTCACCCCAGACTACCCAGCTGTGCTTGGTTTGCTCTCTCTCCCACCTGAAGTGAAGGTCGCCAGCACTAGAGGGTGGAAGTGGGGATGCTGTGCTGTTAGAACAAAGGTGCCTTGACCAGGTCCCGGTCCAGGCAGATAGGTGGACCCTCACAGGTCCTCCAGCCTACGGAACAGGTTATGTTAATTACACCTAAATGGGGAACTTCCTGTTTGCATTGACTGATGGTGTCCATTGCATTTATGCAGGCACAACCCGGTCTCCGAGAGAAGGAGAAGTGCCTGGCGTGGACTATAACTTTCTGACTGTGAAGGAGTTCTTGGACCTCGAGCAGAGCGGGACCCTTCTGGAAGTCGGCACCTATGAAGGTGAGCATGTCTACACAACAGTGGTGAGGATGCCTCTGCCCTGGGCGCTTTGGAGGATTGGGGCCATTCAGGCATAAGTGTTTTGTGAATAGAGGAGTCTCATCAGCTACAGGAGATTGCAGCTCACCTTAATGTGATTGATGAAATAAGGTGTATGCAGTAAGGCTTTGTGGAGCTCTTCAAAAATAGTTTTGGGGACTTTTCTTCTCCAAGAGTTTTCTCCTTTATTAATTTATTAATTTAAATGTGTGTATCTGTGTGCATGCACGCACACGCCTTGTTTTTCAGTATGAGCATGCATGGTATTAGAAGGGCGCCTGGGTGTCTCAGGCGGTTAAGCATCTGACTTTGGCTCAGGTCGTGATCTCACAGTTTGTGGGTTCAAGCCCCATTTCATGCTCTGTGCTGACAGCTCAGAGCCCGGAGCCTGCTTCGGATTCCGTGTCTCACTCTCTGCCCCTCCCCTGCTCACGCTCTGTCTCTCAAAAATAAGTAAAAATAGGGGCGCCTGGGTGGCGCAGTCGGTTAAGCGTCCGACTTCAGCCAGGTCACGATCTCGCGGTCCGTGAGTTCGAGCCCCGCGTCAGGCTCTGGGCTGATGGCTTGGAGCCTGGAGCCTGTTTCCGGTTCTGTGTCTCCCTCTCTCTCTGCCCGTCCCCCGTTCATGCTCTGTCTCTCTCTGTCCCAAAAATAAATAAACGTTGAAAAAAAAAAAGTAAAAATATTTTAAAAACATTTTTTTTTAAAAAGAAGAGGGCAAAGAGTCATGGTCAGTCACAAAATGTGACCTTATAGGAACTGTTTTAAACTTGAAAATGGAATGTCATGTTTTACCGCTAATTGATTTTTTAATGCATTTTTTTGAATAGATAATACATGTATATGGTTCATGAAACAAAATATTTCAAAGTACTAAATAAGTAATCTCTCTCCAAAACCTATCTTTATTTGCCTAATTTTACATTCTTCTTTCTCAATATTACATGCAATGCCATTAGTTTTTGATCACCCTTCTGAAACTTCTTTATGTAAATACAAGGATACATGTGCATGTGTGTATATAAACAAATGTGTTTTGTGCATGTGTTTTTATGTCTCCCCTGTTTTACACAAAAGGTAGTGTGCAATACATGCTGTTTGGTACCTTGGTCTTTTATTTAACAGGATGTCTGATAGGTTTTTGCAATGCAGTAAGAAAGCATTCGTTTTGTATTTTAAATGGCTGTATAATCTCATTGTATCAGCATGGCCATGATTTATGTAACTAGTTCCCTACGGATAAATACTTTTAATGTTTCAAAACACTACCTGCATTAAATAACATGGATATAAATCATTTCACACAAGTGCAAATATGTCTATAGGATGAGATCCCACAAATGGCGTAGCAAGGTCAAAGCCAAATGTGGGGAAAAAATTCAATGTATGTTTTCTGGAAACATTATTGTAGCTTGATTGTTCTTTTGAGTGTAACTATTTGAGACTGAAGAGCATACTATGATACTATTAACTAGGTCAGATTATTAACTTGGTCAAATTATTATGGTAGGTCTTAGTCATTTTAAAATTTGGATTTATTAGGTGATCACAGGGGCATTTTCAAGAGTAGACTTAAAAACAAAGGGTACAAACAAAGACTGTTATTTTATTAGGGATATTGTAGCTTTGATGTGATAATAACCCCTGTTCCAGGCAGTGGGTAGCAATTAATTAAGGGTCACGGATCTTATATATGCTGATTATGGTTTGATATTTTTTGGAGGGGGGAAGGGCAGAGCATTATCTCTGTACCTACTGCCCATTTCCAAATTGTGAATATACATTAGGCTGTGTTTAGATGTTAATCAATTCCTGATTGTGAATTCAGAAATATTTCCCTTGAGTATTGGTAATTATCAATTGTCTTAGTTTCCTGGAAGTGTTGGGATATGATTGGTGGTTAGGAGACTAGAAGGGAATCTGAGAAAGGGTGATTCACTAAGGTCTAGGAGTGAGGTGAGGGAAGAGAGGGGGTTACTAACTGGATGTACCAGGAGCCTCTTCAAGGTTGTCTTGCAAATGTGAATGTAGTTGAAAATTCCAGTGGCCCAGACCAGAACAAGTGTGAATCCCCTTTCGTTAGCAGAAAGTGAATTGTCCTTATTTGAAATCAGTTATTATGCCCGTCTGGGGAGCTTGAATCCCCTCATCTAAAAAATACCCATTTGCATTTTTGGAAAGGTTAAGGGTGAGAATCATGCAATCCCAAAGAGTATGTGTTGGGTTGAAAAAGAAAAGCATGTGGCATAGACAACCACCTGTCTGGGAAACAAGGAAGCTAACCTCTTTTTATTGAGTTATTTATGTTACAAGTGATGTACAGGTGGAGTCCGTTGGTTTTCTCATTTCATTTTTATCACTTTGACAGAGAAGCTGTTATCACCGAATATTTAGATGGGAACGCTAAGACCAAGTAGCAGTTAGGAACATTTTCAAGGCTCAGAGCTGATGTTAGAATACTGGAGCCCGGAACCAAACCCAGCTCAGTTTGACTTTCAGATCTCGCACTCTCTTTCTTGAAAACGCTAAGAAAAGAATAGCCTGGCTATAACTAAAAAATCGTAGAAATAACTCATCCATACCTTAACCTAACTTCATGCTGGGTAGCAATAGGGAAGCATTTTTCAGAGAGCGTCTGATCATCTCATATAAAACCATCTTTCTGTGAATGTTGGTTGCTCTGTTGTTTTGGAGTTGAAATTTCTTATGCCCAGCATTAATCCATTCCATTTTTCAGCCTTTTGACTGTTCGGTGTGTGTCAGCCTTTGACCTTTTAGCTGTATAATTTTCCTACCATATGAGACAGCTCATACTTTTTTGGAACCAACTGAAGTGTATTATGTTGACTCTTATAAGCTAGAAGCAAAGTGGAATTTTTATTAAATGCCAAATACTGTCAAAGGCATAGAGCTGGCCGGATCTTTGGAGAACTTCCTCTGTCTTTACCTCCCTTGGACCAGCCCGATGGCAGCTGTCTGTTGGTCGCTAACAAGCGCTCGGGCTGGGCTGCAGCCCCGCCTGAGATTGAATCTCAGCCCCTCTGCTGTGGAGCTGTGTGCCCTCCGGCAAGTTGCTTAATGCTCCGTGTCTCCATTTTCCCTTCGGTAAAATGAGGATAATAATAGTGCTTCCTCATAGGTAGGATTAAATGAGACAATAATTGGAAAGGGCTGAGCACAGTGTCTGACACATGTAAGCTCTCAATCAGCGTTAGCTCTTATATTTACACACACGACTGGTCCGAAATTGCCACCCTGGTGGATTCCCTCCCCCTTCTGCTAGTCAGTAAACCAGCGCATTTGCCAGTAAAACATCTTTATTTACTTCCCAGGTAGTCGCCGTCTTTTTGTCTTCTCAGATTGTTTTCCTCTTGGCATGTCCTGGTTCCAGAGAGAAAAGTCTAGCATAACAACACAAAATACTCCTTTTTAAAGAAAGCTTACTTGTTTTTGTAAGTGATCTCTACACCCAACATGGGGCTCAGACTCAGGACCCTGAGACAAAGAGTTGCATGCTCCTACAACTGACCCAGCCAGGTGCCCCCATAAAACACTCTTCAGGGCAACACACTTTGATCATTTTAAGTAAAAGTAATACATGTACATGATGGAATACTTCATATAGTGAAGAACATAAACATACTCCAGTCCAAGTTGCTTCTCTTCCTCCCCATGGAGATCCACTGTTAAAGAATTTAGTGTAGAGATTTAGAAAAGGTAGACACAAAAAGCTTGTAGGTAGTACCCTTGTTTATTTCTCTCTTCTTGCCCTTCCCAGTCCACAGTTCTTGGGAATCTTTCTACATTGCCCAATAGACTTCTGCCTCCTTCTTTTAAAATGCTACACAGTATCCCAGTGTATGCTGACCAGTCCCCTGCAGGTGGACATTTAGGATGTTACCCCCACTCCCCATTATGGTTTGGAAGCATGGTTGCCATGAGCTCTCCTGAACAAGTATCTCAATACACTGTTCTGAGCGTAACTCTACAGTAAGTTTCTGGCCACGCAATTTTGAAGCATGTCCTTCTAGGCATGCACGGTGCACTTCACCAAGTATTTATTGACCATTTGCTTTGCATCAGATGTTGTTCCATGGCATCGGGTGTGATGTGCAGGGTGGAAAACCACAGCAGCTGTGCCTTTGAAGATGCTTATGCTTTTTAGTGATTTATTTTTGCCAGTACTTGTCCAGCAGGTACTGTGTGCTGAGTACTCGTAAGTGGGTTATATGCACCAACTCACTTCATTACCCACCAATCATAAGAGGTAGGTACCATCGATTCCCCATTTTATGGAAGAGGAGTATGAGACCCAGAGAGGCCAGTTATCTTTTCTAAGTTCACATGGTCAGCCAGGAATAGAGCTGGGATCCAAACCCAGGCGGCCTGGCTCCAGGGTCCATACTCTGCCCCTTAGTCTTAAGAGGCAAATTAAACAATTTCGAGAGAAGTGGTGCATGTTCTGAGAAGGGAACTCTAGGGTTCTCCAGAAACATACAGCAGGGGCACTGCATCTAATTTCATATCAGAGTAGACCCTCTTGAGGAAGTGGCAGTTGGCCAGGGGACCTCATGGGTTCAAGTGAGAGACTCGGGGACATTGTTTCAGTTTGGGAATTAGCCCCGGCTTCAAGGCCTGAATCCAGAGAGAGCAAGTAGGACGAACCGAGAGAATGTCAGAAAGTTGGTCCTGGAGAAGGAGGGGCAAGGAACCATCTCCTGCTTCCTTTAGAACCAATGCAATCCAACAAATATTCCTTCAGTGATGGAAATGTTCAGTATTCTCAGCTGTCCAACATGGCGGCCACTAACTGCATGTGGTTATTGTGACTGAAAAACTGAATTTTAAATTGAGTTTAGTTTCAAGTAAGTAGTCACGTGTATCTGGTGTCTGCCATGTTGTGTAGCACAGCTCTAGAACGAAAGCTTCTTCAGGGAAAGACGAGGACCTATTCCAGAAGACCCTTCCCTTCTCATTCAGCTGATTTCATTTTATTTATTTTTTGTTGTTGTTATATCTATTTTTTTAACATTTATTCACTTTTGAGAGACCAATATTGAGCAGGGGAGGGGCAGAGAGAGAGGGAGATACAGAATCCGAAGCAGGCTCCAGGTTCTGAGCTCTCAGCCCAGAGCTCGACGTGCGGCTTGAATTCACAAACTATGAGATGATGACTTGAGCCCAAGTCAGATGCTCACCTACTGAGCCACCCAGGCGCCCCTCATTCAGCTGACTTCAGAGAGCTAAGCACATGTTTCAAAGTTAAGCTTCCTTAAAAAAAGGATAATTTTGAATCCTCCCAAAGAGGATGTTACTACAGAGCAGTGGTGATCTTCTTTTGTGGATATATTCAGTGACGTGTGAAATGGCAGACAAGTAGAGTGAAGCACTAAAACCTCAGGGCCTGGTAACTGTCAGCACAGTCCTTGATGTCCAGTATTTCTTTGGGACTTGGAGTTGCAGGGTTGTAGGATTTTAAAGCTGGAAATGCAGTAGAGTCATTTCTTCAGAAGATAGAACTGAGATCTAGAGAGAGAGACCGGTCTAAGACACTAAAGGGCGTTGGGACAAAGCCTAGACAAAGCCTATCCCCCAAGTCATGTCACAGGCAGGACTGGGATGCCAGTATTTCCTATGTCTGCTCCCTGGAAATAGATCCCTCTTTTGTAGACTGTATTGCTAGTTTGTTTATTCAGTTGTTTACTCGTTAAAAATAAAATGCTGAACAAAACCAGATACGATCATTGTCCTCATAAGTTTCAGAGTGCACAAGGCACATTATTTATATAATCAAGGGAAGAGATCTACGGTTGTGAGTGTTCTAGGGTCAATAAAGAAGGCTATAGGTTGGGGAGATTTGATTTCTATGGAGTTGGGAAAAGTTGCGCCCGTAGAAGTAATAATTGAAGTAAGTTCTAAGGGTTGAGCTGGAGTTAGGTTGCTAGATTTAACCAAAAAAAAAAAATATATATATATATAGAACATCCAGTCTTGCATTGCATCTGGCAACCCGAGTTGGAGTTAGGTTTGGACTATGTTGGTGTCGGTAGTGGTGGTAATGATGAGTTGACTGAATCTTGAGAGTTTTATGTGATTAAAAAGCTGGCCTTGGTAGTGCATCAGTTATCATAAGAAGGAGGCAGAAGGTGCAGGTGACAATAGTCCTCCTGGCATGACCCCTGGTTGCTGCCTCGTATGACTGGATAGATGCTGGTAGGTCTGCCGAGATAAGAAACTTTGGAAAAGGCCAGGTTTGGTGATGGGGCTAGGGGCCGCGTGATGAAACTTTCCATGTCCCACCAGCTCTAATGCTGAGAATAGCATTTACACCAACAGAGTGGAGGCCCCTCCTGCCTCTATAAGGAACCTAACCATTGTCCCTCACAAAGCACAGAAGTTCTTAGTGGAGCTCATGAATTCATCTCTGCTTGGCAATTGGAGCCAACTCCTTATTCTGTCATGAGATAGATGCGACATCAAGACAAAGAACACAGGAATAAATGTGTCTCTCCTCTTTGGCTCATCTTCCTAACTGTAGCACCGAAGTAATGTATTTGATATGGTGCTGGAAATAAATCAGCTGCACCATCTCCCTTTGCCTGGCTTTTCTTGCTTGTTATTTTTTCTTGTTGACATTTTCACTCAGCAAGACAGGTTGCTGCCTCAGCGAGCCCTTGGGACTTCTCTAGGAGAGCGTTTACAAGGGATGAACTATTCAATGGGGTGGTTCCAAACATGCCTGTTTTACAAATGCCTCTGGGTAGAAGAGGCTGATTATACACTTTGAGCCTTGCAAAGGTTCTCCCTCAGCATGGAGGTGCAGTGCCAGAGTGACATTTCAAATTGGAGTTATGGGTTGCATATTTCTGCATGTTAATTAGGAAGAGGGATGGCAGCATTCAGTCATGTGATTGTTTTGCTTCCTAGAAGGTCTACAAAAAAGCAGCTGCCAAGGGTATACTTTTTGGGGACACAGAGATAAAGCAGGGGTGAAGAGAGTTCTTGTTTGTCATTGAGGAGAACGAGACCGTCTGGAGTCCTGTTCTTTGGCAGGCCTCGGAAGCCGTCTGTTAGGATAAGCTCTGTTGGCAGACTCCAGCGTGGAATGTTCTCTGTTGATAATGAAAGTAACCAAAGGGAATCTGTGCTGCAATTGGCTGTTCCTCTGCATGTGGAGATGAAGAGGCTCGTGCCAGGGTGGTTTTGCTGAATTCCCTGCTTAGAGATCCCCAGAGATTCCCGGAGTTGGGAGCATAGACGCTGGGGACAGACAAATGTGTGTGTAAATGCCACTCATCAGTTACACACTGTGTGAATCTCATCTTCAACTGAAAATGGGAATATTGATGGCATTTTTTCCCCATAGGATTATTAATAAAGATGAGAGTAAGTAAATGTATGGGTGGTGACAAGATAGGTGCACAATAAAGGTAAATTTTGGTTAGTGTTCTTTAAATATACGTTTTGGTAACAGTCTACCCTCTTCTACACTTTAAGGCTTCTATCAGCTCACAACATTGGGTGCAATTTAAGACTGCTAGGGTTCATTACATGCTAACATTGTTCCAGGCACAATGGTGAGTACTTGGTACACGTTACCTAATTTGATCTTCACAAAAAAACCTGTTGGAACTGTTGTTATCTTTCTACCATGAGAACTAAGGCTGGAAAGAGAGAGGTCCCTTACGTTGCTCAGGGTCACAAAGCTATTAGATTACCCTCCCTGGTCTTACAGTCAAAGCCAAATGACAGTGGCAAGAACAAACATCTAATTATAAGACATTGGCTTATCGTTCGGTGCGTGCAAATCCTAGTTTTGTAGGGTGGAGGCGGGTAGGAAAGGGAAGAGTAAAAAGAAAGTGATGGGCGTTTTATGAATGATACCATCCCGTGCTGAGCAAGCAAGTGGAAGGTGCAGCGGTGGGGATCTGAGGTCACTGAGGTGTATCTGATGGACCAGGAAGAAACTGCCGTGAGTCATGCTATTAAAAACCAGATCCACAACAGAGGGATGGAGGCCCGTCCCGGGCTGGAATTCGAGTGTGCTGTCTCTACTTGTTGATTTACTCATTCTCAAAGAATTCCTGATGACCGTGTGTGCCTGGTACTGCATTCGGCCTGGCGATGCATTGGTGCATGAAAGTAGATGTGGTTCCTGCTCTCGTGGCACTTGTGGTGTAGAGGTAAGGACACAGAGTGAGGGGCGCCTGGGGTGGGGGGCTCAGTCAGTGGGGCATCCGACCTCAGCTCAGGTCATGATCTCGCTGCTCATGAGTTCAAGCCCCGCATCGGGCTCTGTGCTGACAGCTTGGAGCCTGGAGCCTGCTTCAGATTCTCTGTCTCCCTCTCTCTCGTTCCTCCTGTCCCACTCACGCTCTGTCTCTCTCACTCTCAAAAACAAATAAACATTAAAAATAGTTTTAAATAATAAGAAGAAAAGATTATAGTGGGGACACCATGGTGCCACAGTCACTTAGGCGTCCAACTCTTGATTTCAGCTCAGATCGTGATCTCAGGGTTCATGAGTTCGAGCCCTGCATTGGGCTCCATGCTGACAGTGCAGAGCCTGCTTCAGATCCTCTGTCCCCCTCTCTCTCTTCACCTCCCTTGCTCACTCTTTGTCTCTCATAAATAAATACAAATTAAAAAAAAAAAACATGTATCGATTAATTAAAACATCTGATAATTACAACCAAGGCCATTGGGAAGGACAGGTACATGGTTCCCTGAGGACACTTAAGGGTAGCTTTGATCTAGTTGGTGGGGTCAGAGATACAGTATCTGAGGACAAGTGGGTGGTCACGGCATGACCTTGAGGCCAGACAAAAACAGATACGCTGAATGTCTATGGCCTTATGTGCTATTTGTATATCTCTGCTTTATACATAAAAGAGTAAGGCTTTTTACCCCACTGTACCCCAAAGAATTAAGCCTGTTTTGTCCCCATGGGTGTGATATTGCCCCATGAAAATGTGTACTATAGATTCCCAGCCATTGGTAGTCACTACTATCCCGTTCTGCTTATGTTCAAAAGCGTGTCCTGTAGGAAGAGGACAGACAAGTGTCTTCCTGCCCCCACCCCACCCCATATGGAATTTTAAACTGGGGGACAAAGAACTTAAATGCTATTTACCCTGGACCAGCCAGTGACTCTAAGGCAAGCATTTCTGCTACTCTTGGCCTCTGCATTCCTCATCTACTGAAGAGGAATGCTATTCTCTGATCTGGTTACCTCTGCTGTTTATGCAAAGGGAGGTTCAGTGTCCCCTGAGTACTTGTTAGAAATTTAGAATCTCGGGCCCCACGCTGATCCATTCAATCAGAAAGAATCTCCACGCAATAGAGTTTTGTCGTTTGCATGGTGTTTAAGGAAACTGATGTATACCATATACAACATTTGTGAAGATCATGTTTTAGTTCCGTTTTTACATCTTATTTCTAGTGTCTACCACGGTGCCTGGCCAAAAACAAACAAACAGAACAACAGGTTCCCAGTCAGAAAATGAATGAATGAATACTAAATTCGTACAAAGCGAGAGGCTGTATAGACTTGATTCATTCTGGCTTAAAACTCAGGGTTACGGTCCTCTTTAAATATTTTATCCAGCTCTAAAAATTGATTTGCAGTTCCCATGAATTTTTAAATGCATGTCAGAAAATATTTTTCTTTGACGTGGTCATGGCCAAAGAGTGTGTCTGTTAATTAAGGCCAGCAGTGGCTTCCTCTCCTGTCTTCTCTTGCCCTCTCCTCCCTCCCCAGTCACCGTCTCTGTTAAGTTTATTGTAAAGCCAGTTCCGAAAATAGCAGCAGAGACACATGCGTTCCCACTCGGGAGGGAGCCTGGCCACCTCAGGAAGCACATGTTGGTGTTGGCTAACGTGGAGACTATAGGAGAGTCAGGCTCCTGTCTCCTGGAAACTGTGAAGTCTGCCAAGTAATAACCCAAATTAATTTTTTAATCATTTATAATTCTTGAGATGATTTTTATTTAATACTGTTAAGTGATCCATGTATCCCTCACAGCGAGTCTCTTGTGCATACTCTCTGTAAGTTGGTGCTTCTAGCATGGCCAGGTCGGGCCTGACGATGACCGCCATGGCAACTTGATAAGGCAGGGAGTTTGCCAGAAGGGGAGAGTTGTAGGGGAAGTGCCCAGGGACTAGGCAGCTAGATTTGGAGAATGAAGAGGGTGGGTGGAGGCAGTGGAGCCAGTGGTGACTAGCCAGTGGCAAGTGCCCCACCTGCCTTGCCTGTCCTTCTGTGGTAAAGGCACATGGATTACGGCATAACCCCACCCACCAGAAGTCCAGGGACTGAAACCACATTCATCCAGGGATCACTAACACCCATCCGAGTTATTGAGGCTGTTTTTTGTTTTGTTTTTTTTTTTTAATTTTTATTTATTTCTTTTGAGAGGGAGAGAATCCCAAGCAGGCTTCACAGCAGCCTGATGCAGGCCTTGAACCCATGAACTGTGAGATCGCGAACCCCAGAGTCAGATGCTTAACCGACTGAGCCACCCAAGTGCCCCAAGGCTGTTTTGAAGTTTTAGGTTTTCTTCCTTCCCTCCTGAGTCCAGGCTACTTTGTGCGACCATACCTTCACGTGGCATCAGCCTTGATTGGGGCCAAGATATTTGTCCAGCAAGAGCAGGGACACACAAGGGTAGAACAACTTCTCTCCAAAAATCCTTAATGCAACAAGTGTACTCCAGGTGACTTGGCTTTTGGTCACGTACTTGTCATCAACATTACCTGGAAGAGATGGAATCCGAGGAACCAGAGTTTATATTTGCCAAGCAGCACTTCTCAGTATATCCAGATTTGAATCAGAAACATTCCAGTTTTTGCAGCACCTGGCTGGCTCAGTCAGTCGAGCGTGTGACTCTTGATCTCAGGGTTGTAAGTTCAAGCCCCACGTTGGGTGTAGAAGTTTCTTTAAAATGACGAAATTTAAAAAAAAGAAAAGAAAGATTCCATTTTTATGTTAGTGACTAATTCAAATTATTTTTTTAATCTATGGGAAAAAACATATCTGTGAAGGAAAGTTGAACCTTATGTAATTAGAAAACCACTAAATATAAGCTTTTCTATAAAGTTCGCAGTCAACAAGGAAAATAAATGCTGGAGAGATCTAATTACACCATCTCCCATTTATAACCCCTTATAGTTTATAGGGTACCTTCCAACAAGTTAAATAATTTGACCTTCACGATCATCCTATGAGGTCGCTAGGCCTGGGGCTGTCATTTATGTCTTAGAGAGGAAGTATTAAACTGAGTGTGAAAAACTTGCCAAGGTTGTTTGGTCTCTGGCACATTTTGCCTGAGTAAAGGAATAGTACCCAGTTGTCATGTCCCAAGCACTCCAGATACACTGTCTCATTAACCCTTCCAACATGGTGGAATGAGCTCATTTTTTAAAAAAAAAAAATTTGTTTTTACATTTATTTATTTTTGAGAGACAGAGAAACAGAGCACATGTGGGGAGGGGCAGAGAGAGAAGGAGACAGAATCCAAAGCAGGCTCCAGGCTCCAAACTGTCAGCACAGAGCCTGACACGGGGTTCGAACCCACAAACCATGAGATCATGACCTGAGCCAAAGTCGGATGCCCAACCAACTGAGCCACCCAGGCGCCCCAGGAATGAGCTCATTTTAATGATTAGAAACAAACTATCAACATGTAAGTATTTATCGAGTGTGGGTGTAGTAGCAGACTTTCATGTGGGTTAAAGACTTTTAATGGACCATCTTATTTTATCCTCAAAGCAGGTGCTCTCGATACAAACGAGGTATTTTTAGAACCCTAATTTTACAGAAGGGGACGATGAGGGGTTTTTTTGGTTTTTGTTTTTGTTTTTTAATGGCTAAACGCCTAGGGTCCCAGAGTCAGTTAGTGGTGAAGCAAGGATTTGAAGGCAAAACTGTCTCTTTACCACTTTGGTGGGCCGCATACTTTTCACGCCTATACCTCAGATTAACCTGAATGAGATGACTGACCTGAGACACTTTGTCTTCTATGACGGTAACTGCATGTGGTTCAGCATAATCATATGTACTTTTTTTGTGTCCAGTATTAATTTTCAGAAACAGGAAACAACTGAATAAATGGATTATTTGGGGAGTTTATTGTTGCTTTGAAATAATTTAAGAAAGACTCTGCACTTGAAAACTTGGGAAAATCCACACCTGTTTGTCAAATTTAGGTAGAACTTTTCTTTTCCCAACATTTATTTTTGTCATTAACTGAAGATGTCTAAGTTTTCATTGATTTTTTTTTAATGACAACAGCTTCCTGAATGTTGATTTGGTTTCATGACACTGGAAATGAATGATCATGTTTGTAAAATTATAATTATAAAATTATGAATAAAGGGACCCATCCCTTGGTCACATCTTTGAGTGGAAGAGTCTTATATAGACTTTGGTCTTTAACTTCTAACTCAAACATGAACATGATGCTTAGTGTAATAGTGATCAGAAGGAATTAGAATTAAATTCAGTAGACCTTTGTCTCTATTTTTGTTCCCTGTGAAGATAATCTTTTAAATCGTGAGCTGTTTTACTTACCTGCCTCATTAATAGTCTTCAGATTGTGAAAAAGTCAGCACTGTGGTCTCCTTTCAACTTCAGCAAAAGGGTGGGAGGTCCTTAGATGTAACCTCTGTAGAAATGCAGAAGAGGCCTTGGTTCGTACATGTGCTTCACCCTTGCCCACATGTTAGCGGTTATATTCAGTTTCTGTACCTTTAACTTGGACACCTGACAAGTTTTTTTGAAGAAATTGATAGTATCATCTTCCGTGAAAGAACTATAATGATTCAGTTGAGTACAAGCCTCCAGAATGTGCTTTTTAGGTTTCTCTCTGGAAGGATACCAGAGAGATGCCCACTAGTCTCCTGCACCTTTTAACTTGTGTGTTGAGAGTTCCCCGCTGACACCCAGTCTTACACCTCTGTCAAAGAAAGTGGGTGTGTATATTCGTAAGTGTCGTGGTTCAAAAAGGATTTTAAAGAAATAATGTTAATAAACAAGAAATTTTAATTATAAAATAAGGTTCAATGGAAGCCACTTCTTGACCATCTGTGTGTCTCGTGCAGAAGAGCATATTACTGTCTCCTTTTGCTTTTGTGCGTTTGTAGTAAGATGTGTATTTTATGTAATTATGTATGGAAGTTAGTTAGCGGGCTGAGTCCTTGGGAAGAAACAGTGTATACAAGGTTTGTTATTATTTATAAATTCTACTTTATGAAGCATGGAATTACAAACATTGCTTAGGATTTATTGAAAGACTCAGTATAATTTATCTTCCTGGCCTTCCTGTAAAAGACGTGAGACGGTGAATGGATTAGTGGCATTCTAATGCTAACGTTTTTTTTATCATGTAGTCACTGCGTATTATTGATTAGAAGCTGCATTTTTCAAACTTCGGCTATTCGTGAATCACCTTTATGATTTTGTCTACATCTGAACATAATATCTATTACTTGTTTGAAATATTCTTTAAAATAACTTATTTTTAATTTAAGTTTTCAAAAGGAATCATTGCCACTACTATTTATTCGGTTAATTAATTTTTATTAGATATAGCTATCTTTTTTTTTTTTTTTATGTATTTTGAGAGAGGGAGAGAGAAAGAATCCAAAGCAGGCTCCACATTGTTAGTGCAGAGCCTGATGTGGGGCTTGAACCCACAAACCGTGAAATCATGACCAGAGCTGAAACTAAGTGTGAGATCCTTAACCAGCTGAGCCACCCAGGCACCCCTATAGCTAGCTGCCTTTTTAAAATTAAAGTCAGTTTTAAAAAGTATTGCTTTTTCGCTTAATTTTAAAAGTCACCTTTATATTACTACCATAACTTAGGAGCTAGACTTTTTTTTAGTCCACATAAAAAACATATACACACATATTAAAATTAAAAAATGTAAAAACCCATCCAGATACTGCTCAAAATCACTGAGCCAAACATTGGGGAAAAGTGGCTAAACGCGAAATGGACAGTTACTGAGAGTGGCCATCGTGCCTTCATTGACACAGTTTTCTCTTAGAACTTGGCAAGGGTTCACTCCCACCCCACATGACCCTGAGAGTCAAGTCTGCCATTCAGTTAAAGAGGTGCCACGTGGTATTCACTGTCCTCCTTTTTAAATAATGCCCTGGTTCCCTCTTAAGGAGTCTCCTTATTAAGGGAAAGTGACCTTGACTTTGTAGGCCTGTAAGGGTGCTGGCAATAATGAATTTTTTATTTTCTGTGAGGCTAGGTCTGAACTGGATTCAGCATAATGCTGGTGCATATATGTAAAAAGGTGACCCACTGAATTTCAAATGCAATGAGGATGAAGTTCTGCTATTCAGTACAGCCACCTTTGTTTTTAGCCCTAGTAGTAGCTACTTTGCAACTAAACAATGCATCTTTCCTCCTGGCTTCTGAAATCACCATGTCTAGCTGGGGAGGAATGACTTCTTTCGTAACCTATTCCAGAAATGAAATACAGTTTGTTCTGGCTTTCTATTTAAAAAAAAAAAATGTTTTTTTTTAATGTGCTGAGAGATTTGGATGTGAAGTCTTGAAAAAAACAAAGTATTCTTTCTAAAACATGCAAATGTGTCTCTCCATCACCTAGGAAACTATTATGGGACACCCAAACCTCCTAGCCAGCCAGTCAGTGGGAAAGTGATCACGACGGATGCCTTGCAAAGCCTTCAGTCTGGCTCCAAGCAGTCGACCCCAAAGCGAACCAAGTCCTACAATGATATGCAAAATGCTGGCATAGTCCACACGGAGAATGAGGAGGAGGATGACGTTCCTGAAATGAACAGTAGCTTTACAGGTAAAGACCAGACGACCTTCCCCCTCGATGGACTCGGGGGAAGGGGCGGTGGGAGGTGTTTGTAGACAGTGATGAGAAGGTGTCTGTTCTCAGGAAGAATTCAGAAGGGCTGACAAAATTCTATCTCTGACCATGCAAGGTTTGGAGAAGAGATGACTTTTCCTTGGTCTATTTTTCATGCTTCTTTGCAAGACCATTTTAACATCACCCAAATATCTTAAAGGGGCTAGAATGAAATGTCTGTAGAAGGGAATCTAGAATATTCATCATTATTTCCTTCTCTTCAAAAACGATAGGTCTTAAGAATATTTGTATTTTGTTCATTTATTTCTTGGCCTTGACAGTATTCCATAATTACGACTGATGGCTTATAAAGACAAATAAGATAATTTGTTTACCGGTTTAATATTCATTGATGCTGATAGAAGGCTAATAGCAACCTTTTCTCTCATGCTTTGCAAGTACAGATTCCAGTGGAACTCCATAATGTATTCAGTTAGCTTATGCCAATTTTTCTGTCCGCCCCCAAATGGAGAAACATGGAAAGATAATAAATACTCGTTTCTGTCTTGCATATGCATTCTATATTATATAACATATATTACTCATTGCGTTGTACATTTATATGTACATTCAAGGCTATGTACCCCCAAGCTTAGATACGTTCTATTTTATGAGGGGATCTTCAAGGACAAGGCCTCTAGGTAAGACTAGACTGGTTGGGTAGCACCCACTTCCTGGGGGCACCATTCACAGAGGCTATGGTGTTTATTTCTCGGGTTAGTGTAGTGACCAAGAATGGATCACAAATGTTTTTCACTTTATGGAGGTTTGACTTTATACAGTAACTCAGGATGGAGCAACTGCACAAGACGTGAGTCACTCCCGTTTATAATATTGTGACTTTGAAGAACACCTTGTTTCTTCTGTTCTTTCTGTACTTAAAAAGTAATTTCTTCGATATTTTAGAGTATAGCTATGGAGCAGTTATCTATCTGCAGCATATGAGGTGTTTCTCTCTCTTGGTGACCTTTCTTGACATCATCACACTACAGTCCTTACTTGAGTAGACTCCTTCCCAATAATGGAGAAATTAGTTAAACTCCATATTTTCCTTCTCGTGTTTGCAAATCTAATAGAATATTTAAGAAAATGTGTTTGTTCAATGCTTTCTACAGCCTATACAGGCCTCTTTGACGTTTTCTTTTTTTTTTATTAATTTGTTTTCTTTTTTATTTTTTTTTAATTTACATCCAAATTAGTTAGCATCTAGTGCAACAATGATTTCCCAGGAATAGATTCCTTAGTGCCCCTTACCCATTTAGCCCATCCCCCTCCCACAACCCCTCCAGTAACCCTCTGTTTGTTCTCCATATTTGTGAGTCTCTTCTGCTTTGTCCCCCTCCCTGTTATTATATTATTTTTGTTTCCCTTCCCTTATGTTCATCTGTCTTGTCTCTTAAAGTCCTCATATGAGTGAATTCATATGAATTTTGTCTTTCTATGACTGACTAATTTCACTTAGCATAGTACCCTCCAGTTCCATCCATGTAGGTGCAAATGGCAAGATTTCATTCTTTTTGATTGCCGAGTAATACTCCATTGTATATATACACCACATCTTCTTTATCCATTCACCCATCGATGGCCGTTTGGGCTCTTTCCATACTTTGGCTATTGTTGATAGTGCTGCTGTAAACATGGGGGTGCGTGTGTCCCTTTGAAACAGCACACCTGTATCCCTTGGATAAATACCTAGTAGTGCCATTGCTGGGTCGTAGGGTAGTTCTATTTTTAGTTTTTTGAGGAACCTCCATACTGTTTTCTAGAGTGGCTGCACCCGCTTGCATTCCCATGACGTTTTCTCATTAAGCTCAGAAGCTGAAATTCTTCAAGATGACAATTAAAACAATTTTTGATGGTTTATTGTCACACCAGTAACCCAATCCTTCCGCAAGAAGCATTAGATAAAGAAGAGACCTAATTTGTTATCCTGGTTTCTTGGTTCTCAGTAGTTGTCTTACTATGAACGTAATTTCTAACTTTCTTCATCTGTAAAATGGTTAAGGTTAAATCATATCTAAGTTCCCCCTTCTAGCTCTAAGATTTTGAGTCCACAAAAATTTTCATTTTCCAATTAGAATGGATTAGGCCAGGGGCTGACCTACTATTGTTCCAGCTAGGAGAAATTTGCCATCTTTTATTACATAGGCATTTATTTAAATCAGTTCCTTTCATTCACGTAGAAATATCTGATTCATATTTAGTAGTCCTTGCTGATATGAAAGCCAGTTTTGGAAAAAAGTTAAAATATTTCTTTTTAAAAGTAGCTAACATTATAATGTCTTGATCTTTCAACAAATAAGGATAGCACATCATGACGTAACCAAAACATATTTCCAGGCCCAGAAAGAAGACCTGGGGAGTGATATGCAGTGAAACACTCCTGCCAGGTGGAAGACGGTCCCCAGGAGACATGAATGTCCTTGTCTCTCCTCTATTTATTAAGTAATTTCTTGGTGTAAAGCAAGAACAAAGTAGGAATTGTTGACAGTTGGTTTTAATGCACTTCCTATGTCTAACTACTAGGAACCTTTGTCTCTTAGAAAACATGCCTCAGAAATTCTGACTCCATTCAATCTTCGCTTGAAATCCTGGCATCAAAGAAAAACTTTTGGGCCCAGGTCATCATTGCTGTATTCAGTCTGATCATTCATTCCGTGCGCACACACACACAAAAGCCAAGTGACACTTGAACGTCTTCTGCAGCTTCCTGTCCTAACCCCCAGAAAGCTGGTAGGATGCATAGAGAAGTGATGTTCAGATGTACATGTGATGGGTATCCTCAGTGTGTTGAGTAAATGCCTCCTCACTTACCGAGCTGTAACTGTGACAGCTGACAGCCTGTCATACCCTAACTCATATAAATTCTTTCAAATAATTGACACTGTGTGTATCTCTGTGTCTATGATATGTGTATCAAACTAGCTATGTCAAAGCATTTTGCTCTCTGAACCACTTTAAGTAGCAATCCACCAGCCACTTGGAGCACAGAGTGACAGTAACATAATGAGGTCTTGGCTCTGGGTTGCGAGAGTTGTGATAAAGGAATGAGTGTCATATCCAAATACGGAAACGCTATGGAGCTATTAAAAATATTGACCAGGATATTTTTAATTCACATGCTGTTGTTATTATCTTAGCAGATTTCTGCTCTGTGGCTTTGGAAAGAGGCACACGATGTCTAAATAGCATGCCTAAGTGATATTGGGAATGTCTGCAGGTAAAGGCAGGAAATACATGGTCAGAAGCATCCTGGGGAGGTGGCCACAATCCCTGCCACCGTCTGTGACGGAGGCAGGAGCTGAGCAGTGAACAGTCACCCCAGATACTCCCCACAGTACTGACTGTTGAACACAAAGCATTCTTCTACAAACCGTGCCCAAACTATGGACCTGAAGGAGCCCTTGAAAATGAATGCTACGTGTGCTTCATGAAGGTAGAGTTATGAGCCAAGCACACACATTTATACAAATAAAAAAATTTTTAAAGCACATTTGTATAAGTACTTTGTTTCGTACAGCTTGGAAAATATGTAACAGGCCACCACAACTAAAAAGTAGCTAGTTCATCCATTAACCTCCTCTAAGAGACATCAAGATATTTAATTGTGTTTTGAAGCCTTTTTTTTTCTCCCAACAGCCCCCCTGTTATTGAACATGAGGTTGCTGATGCTTCTTTTCCATTAGTAGGCAATGATAAAACATTGCTTTGGACTGTCAAGAGATAATATTACTCTAAGAGCTAATGTTTCTCCATTGCTATGTGGCAGGCATTTTGCTAAGCTCTTTACCCATATGCTAGAGAGGTCTAATAGCTTGTCCAAGTTCACAAAACCAGTGAGTGTCAAACCTGTCATTTCAAGCTGACTCCAGAGCCTACATGCTCATCCAGTGTGCTATTTGTGTTTGAATCAGGTTTATTAGTTATGTACCTAGTCAAGGATGCACATAATCTCAAAGTACATAATGCAATATAGGCTCCGGAAGTGTATTTTTGACATGAGTTTGTATTCTCAAAGTTACCCTCAAAAGCCCCCAAGTATGTGTATGTGTATGTTAAATGCTTGGAAGCTTCCTGTTTACTATGAATGAAAAAGTTATCGATGTTATTTATGGTTTACAAGTCCTTTTCACATGTATCCTATAAACCACCTGGAAATCTTTAGAGATAAGCAACATAGGTATTACCTCCCCCATTTTGCAGATGAGATCACCAAGGAAAAGTGCATGTTCCCTCACTCTAGACAGTGGGAGAACCGGGCTTCCTCGTTGCCCATCGGTCTGTGTGCCAACAGTCCCTTCTACCTATCCCGTTGGGATCCATTGGCAACCTCTCATAAGAGAGTGACAGCAATGCTCCTAAATGTTCGGTGAATCCATTGAAAGATGTTCTGAAATCAGAGCACATGTCAAGGTCAAAGCCATGATTAGGACTATTAATTTTTAAGTCTCTACTTTTTTCCAGCCTCTCATTTTTGGACTTTGCATTTTCTTTAAGAGAATGAGATTGTTTGAGGTTCTGTTGAACTGGAAAGAAGACACAGAAAGCCAAACACGTCAAGTTGCTCACATTAAACATCTGTAGCTTTGTTTTTGTTCATCAATTAGATGGGAGGAATCCTTTGACAGTATGAAGTCATCATCATGTGCACTTTAAATATCTTACAGTTTTGTCACTATACCTCGGTGAAGCTGAAATATTTTTAATAAAAAATATCGATGGCTTTTTGTATGTCAGTCATACGTCAATCAAGCATGTGTTTAAAGAAGACATGTACAACATACAAAATGAAAAATATTTGGATACTTCACAATAAGGTCTAGTTGCTAGAAGAATTTTAATTTTTCTTTAGGAAATTATAGTTGCTTAGATATTTTGCCAGTGAGCTAACATTCCCTTCCCATAGTCAAGGTTTTGGAACGCTGGCAGGACTTTGTTTTTTACATAAATTACATTGAGAGTTTAACCGAATCCTTTAATGTTTATGTCCAGCCTGTTGCCACTACCCCCTTTTTTTGTTACATCCAGCTTCTATTAAAATGGGTTGATTAAAATTCTTACATAAAACTATTGAATGTCATCCATTGCCCTAGGACTTCTCTAGCCCTTAAATACCATGTTAAAAGATGATCACTGACTTTGGACATTTGCGTTTCTAGCAGCTGGTCCCAGTCCCTGAGGACCCGTCAGGCCCACACTGAGTGCCAGGCCCGTCGGCAGGCATTTTACGTGTCCTCAGTCCTTCAGTTCTTCTGGCATGCGCATTTTGTTTTCACTTTACAGCTGAGGAATCACTTGCTCAGAAAGGCAGTCCGTCTGTTCTGAAGTCACACAGCTAGAAACGGGCAAACTCTGTGATCTGGACTGTGGTCTGATGTCACGTCCATCCTGAGGGCCCAAGCTGACCTGAAGACAAAGGTTAATCATAATAACTTTGATGAAGAAACTGATGATGATAGCAGCTAATAAATACTGTTAGCTGTATCCTACACACTGTACTGGCTGCTTTACTAAATTCATGCATTCCTCCCCACAACCCAGAGAGGTTGGTACCATTACCCCCATTTTATAGATGAGGAAACCAGGGCTTTCAGAGGTTAAGTGTGTTGCCCAAATTAGCAAAGGGTGAGGCCAGGATTCAAAGTTAGGCAGTCTGGCTTCTAAGTCAGTGCTTGTAATCGGTATTCTCTTCTCTTTTTGTTTTTGTTTTTGTTTTTGTTTTTTTGCTTGTGCCATATTGCTCTTTTAAAGGAATTGTGATTGAAGTATTGGGAACGTTTTGCATAAAAATACAGATTCCCACCTTCTCTTTAAAAAACAGATCTGGAGGGGCCACCTGGGTAGCTCATCTGACTTCTGCTCTGGTCATGATCTCGTGAGTTCAAGCCCCGTGTCGGGCTCTGTGCTGACAGCTCAGAGCCTGGAGCCTGTTTCAGATTCTATATCTCCCTCTCTCTCTGCCCCTCCACCACTCATGCTCTGTCTCTGTCTGTCTCTCTCTCAAAAATAAATAAACATTAAAAAAAAATCTGGAAATACTGAGTCCACTCTTCCTCAGGACGCTGACATGGCACACAGAATTCCTTGCCCCCATCAGAAAGGCTGAACCCTCTGCAATGCTCCATCTAGACATATTATTTGTGCCTTGGCTGGCACTGCAGACATAGGAGTTTGGACTCTGGCCCATCGGCAGCAAGACAGAACCCCTCCCAGAAGGCGAAAGTTCTAGTGAGTCTTTTGAGAGCTCTTTATCTCTGTCCTCCAAGTATGATTCTTGTCTCTGAATCTCCATCACTGGGTGGTTTAAAAACGCACATTTTGGAACGATCCCCCAAGTCTATTCTCTATAGTAGGGAGTCAGAATCTGCACTTTCACCATCTTTCTGGGTGATTGCTATGTACACGTCCATGTAGGAAGTGTACATTCTAAAAATACCGGAAAAGGGGCGCCTGGGTGGCTCAGTCGGTTGGGAGTCCGACTTCGGCTCAGGTCATGATCTCGCGGCCCGTGAGTTCGAGCCCCGCGTCGGGCTCTGTGCTGACAGCTCGGGGCCTGGAGTTGCTTCGGATTCTGTCTCCCTCTCTCTCTACCCCTCCCCTGCTCACATTCTGTCTCTCTCTCTCTCGAAAATAAAAACATAAAAACACCAAAAATGAATATACGTTGGCTCCTAGAGACTTAAGGGCTACTCTTTTAAATCCTGCCAAGTTTTTGAATTTATTTTCTGTCGATTTGTAATTTCAAATTGTTTCTTCCCTGTTGGCTTCATTTCCTTTTTTCTCCTTAAAAATTCTAGTTCTTTTATTAACCTGCACTGATGGATACAAATTGTGAAACCAACTCAAATTGGCTTAAGCAAGAATTTAGAGGATCAAGCAACTGAAGAGGCCAGCAGTACATGGCATCAGTGGCTCAGGCAGGAATATTAGGCAGCTTTCTCTTTCATTTCTGCTGTCCACTTTGTAGACTTAATTCTAAGTCAGGTCTTGCCAACCTGTGTCAAGATGGCCACGAGCACCTGCAGCATGAGAATCCGTCAGCTTAATAATTTCAGCATCCAGAAGATAATTCCAGCAAACGCTTGTATGCCTGGCATTCATTTGCTTTGGATCAGGCACCTGACCCAATAAGAAAGGCAAGAGTGATAGCCCTGTGACTTGGGCATACCACATGAGCTAGGTGTGGGTTTTTTTTTTTTTTTTAATTTTTTTTTTCAACATTTATTTATTTTTGGGACAGAGAGAGACAGAGCATGAACGGGGGAGGGGCAGAGAGAGAGGGAGACACAGAATTGGAAACAGGCTCCAGGCTCTGAGCCATCAGCCCAGAGCCTGACGCGGGGCTCGAACTCCCGGACCGCGAGATCGTGACCTGGCTGAAGTCGGACGCTTAACCGACTGCGCCACCCAGGCGCCCCTAGGTGTGGGTTTAAGTCAGTCCCCCCCTGGACCACAAGGACTTTGATGGGTTGGATTTCCAAAGGGAAGTCTGAGAGCTGGTTCTAGAGAAAGAGGGTAGAGATGAATTGCAGGGAAAGACGACAGGCGTCCTCCTCAGTGGTGGCAGATTTTTGGTGGAAGTGGTTGTTTAATAGGCTCCATGCGCCCTCCATCCAACTTCTGAATTAGCTTCATTCTCTTGTGCATCATTGGGAGCGAGTCATGAGAGAAAGATTTGAAAACGGCCTTTCATTATTCCTCAGTCTGCTTTCAGAAATCATAAGTGTCTACAGGAGAATTACTGTGGGAGGTGGAAAATAACCACAACTCCTGATTCTTAACGTTTTAAAGCCCCGTGGAGACTGACGTTTAACATCCTCATAAAAATTCAGCCAGAATGTCAGCAGCGCCATTTGTAGATACGTTGATGACATCATCTCTTGATGTTTCCAGTTAATAAGAACGCAAGGAGATTCATGTACTTCGAGTCTTCTTTTAAAACCCAAGTCAAATTAGTCCACCCACATGATACTGTTCTGGGGGTAACTGTCTTGTTTTTTGCAAGAACATTCCCTTACTTTTCCAAAAGAAGCTAGAATCTGACTCACTGGGATAGCTGTGTCTATGCTCTAAAGTTTTATATACTTGCCAGCTTGATGTGTCGGTTTTTGATCTTTGCCACTGTCTACCAAAACTGTTCTGAATAATTGTTACAAAAATGGAGAATGATGCCACCCTATCTGTGTTTTCTTCTTGCTGTCCAAGGCCTGCTGAGTCAGGAAACCAAATGACACCTAGGAGTGAGAGTGTGGCTCAGTCTGTGTTTCGATGCCCCTAGTGGTATAAGAGACATTAGGGTTTTAGTTCTGAATTTGTTTCTTCTTTGGCATTTCCAAGGTTTTGAGCAGTGTTATTTGAGCATGTCTTTCTCTTCTTTCTTTTTAAGTGCGATAAATGCGGTCTGTCATTTTGATGTTTTCTATTAAGAGAACTTCCGTCTAAATAAAACAATAGAGTTGATGGCCAGCAGTTGGGAAAGAGCGAGGGCTTTTAAGAATATAGATGCAGACAGTAGTGAACACCTTGCTTTGAGGTATGATTGATGAATTTTTCTCTCTCCTCCTCTCTCTGCAATTTGACAGCCGATTCCGGTGCCCAGGAAGAGCACACTCTCCAAGAAACAGCGTTACCGCCTGTGAATAGTAGCATCGTCGCTGCTCCCATCACGGACGCTTCTCAGAAGTTCCCTCAATACCTACCTCTTTGTGCAGAGGATAATTTAGGTCCTCTACCCGAGAACTGGGAGATGGCGTACACCGAAAATGGAGAAGTCTATTTTATAGAGTAAAGTATACCCTTCATCCTTTCTGAAGCTGTCCCTTTATGTCGTCACTCTTCCTTCTCGCCCCCTAGTGGCTACGGTTGTAAATTACATCTGAAAGGACTGATTTTGCGCTGATGGTTTTCTTTCATATAGTTTCACAGGCTTTGTGCCAAAAAGCAATCAGCACAGCCTCCCAATCATTGAGTCTGAGGATCTCGAAGAAGCTGAAGTTAATAATTTCCCTCAAGAGTGAAACAACCATATTCTGGTGTATATATAAATTAGGGCATAATATATAAAGAACATATGGAGCCATTCAGTAAATTCTTTGGTTACTTTTTTTTAATTGGGTTGCAAGGGCTTTAGGGTTTTTTGTTGTTTTTTTTTTTCAGTTGCGTTTTAAGAGTTCTTCATACATTCTGAATACAATTCCTTTAACATCTTTGTGGTTTGTGAACATTTTTTCCAAGTCTGACTTTTCATTGTCTTGACTGTGTCTTTTGAAGAGCCCCAAGTTCTTAATTTTGAGGAAGCCTGATTTATCACTGTTTTTCTTTTGTGGGCTGTGCTTTTAGTGTGCTGGCTGAGAACTTTTTGCCTAAATCAAAGTTATAAAGCTGTCGTTGTCTGCCATCTTTGTTTTAGAAGTTTTATTGCTTACATTTTCCATTTAGGTGTATGATCCATTCTAAGTTGATTTTTTTTTTTTTTTACACGGTGCAATTACATGGATTGAAATTTGAGAATATGGTAGCCTCCCTCCCCCAGTCCCTACCCTGTAGTCTCACGTGGCACAGTTTTAGTCACTCATGGTCAACTGTGTTCTGGAAACAGATGATCCTCACACATTGTCACAAGGTCACTAGTGGCCTCATGCTACGTCACAGTGCTTATGTCATTCTCATTTCATCTCATCACATAGGCATTTTATCATCTCACGTCATCACAAGAAGAAGGGTGAGTACAGTACAATAATATACTTTGAGAGAGAGAGGCCACATTCACATAAATTTTATTATAAGATATTGTTATAATTGTTCTTTTTCATTAGCTATTGTTAATTTCTTACTGTGCCTAATTTAATAAATTAAACCTCACCATAGGTATGTATGTATAGGAGAAAACATAGTATATTTAGGATTTGGTACTATATATAAATCTACAGTTTTAGTCATCCGCTGGAGATCTTACAACTTAGCTTCTGTGAATAAAGGGTGGGTTACACTATACAGATGTGAAAAATCTTTCAAAATTATAAAACTTACATATATCTATGTGTGTATACATATGCATATACATATATACATATATATATGTATATATGTATATATAAGGTATTACTAAAAGTTAAACATTTAAGGGGAGCCTGCGTGGCTCAGTCAGTTAAGTGTCGAACTTTGGCTCAGGTCATGATCTCGCACTTTGGGGGTTCAAGCCCCGTTTTGGGCTCTGTGCTAACAGCTCAGAGCCTGGAGCCTGCTTGGATTCTGTGTCTCCTACTCTCTCTGCTCCTCCCCTGCTCATACTCTGTCTCTCTTTGTCTCTCAATAATAAATCAACTTTTAAAAAAATGTTTTTAAAATTAAGCATTTAATAAGTAGTTTACTAAAAGTGGAAAAATAAACAATTGAAATTATTCTAAGAATCTCAGGTAATAGCATTTTTTCTCCAATAATAATCAACTTTTTAAAATTTGTTTTAAAATTTTTTTTAATGTGTTTTTATTTTTGAGAGAGAGAGAGACAGACTGAATGGAGGAGGGGCAAAGAAAGAGTGAGACACAGAATGCAAAGTAGTCTCCAGGCTCTGAGCTGTCAGCACAGAGTCTGACGTGGGGCTCGAACTCACAAAGCGTGAGGTCCTGACCTGAGCCAAAATCAGACGCTTAACTAACTGAGCTGCTCAGGTGCCCCACTAAATTTGTTTTTTAATGTTTATTTAATGCGATCAGCACAGAGCCTGACACAGAGCTTGATGTCATGAATCATGAGATCATGACCTGAGTCGAAATTAAGAGTGAGACACTTAACCAAATGAGCCATCTGTGTGCCACAATAATAGTCAGTTTTTAAAATGCTACACTTTGGCTCTATTATTAAGATTCTCTGTTAAGATTTACCATGGTTTATATACCACTAAAAAAAAAAAACCCTAAGACAAAAAAAAAAAACAACCACAAAATGGCCAATTAAGCTATAAAATAAATAAAAATATAAGTAAATCTGTTATATTCAAATTGAAGTTGAAGGTCTGCTGTTCAGTGAACAATAGCCAAGTGAAAGTGACAAAGAAAAAGATTAGAGAAGACACAAATTACCAGCATTAGGAATCAAACAGGGAATCACCGCAGACCCTGAAGACATTAAAAGGTAATCAGAGAATGTTGCCAACAAACCTACACACGTAAAGTTGACAACTTAGATAAAATGGACCAATTTCATGAGAAGCACGAACTACCACAACTCATCTGTATGAAATAGATAATTTAAATAGCTCCATAATGACTAAGGAAAATGAATTTGTCATTTAAAAACTCATGAAAAAGAAATCTCCAGGCCCAGATGGTTTCACTGGAGAACCACTCCAAGAATTAAATTTCTATACAGTCTCTTCCTGAAAACAGAAGTAGAGGAACACTTAACCAATTATGTTTATGAGACTATTGTTACCTTGTTACCAAAAACAAACAAGGAGAGTCTAAGAAAAAAAGAAAACTACAGAGCAAGAGCTCATGATTATAGACATAAAAATCTGCACCAAAATATCAGCAAATAATATTCCATAACAGAGAAAGAATTTTATACCATGATCAAGTAGAAATTATCCCAAGGATATAAGACTGGTTCAATATTTGGAAAATTCATAAATACAATCTACCATATTAAGATACTAAAGACAAAACCCGACATCCTATTTACCAATGCAAAGTCTTTGACAAAATTCAGCACTCATTCATGATGAAAGTTCTCAGAAAAACAAGAACAAGGGGAATTTTCTTGGCTTGATGAAGAATATCTACAGAAAACCTACAGCTAACATGACACTTAGTGGTAAAAGACAAAAAAAATACTTCCCCTGCATGATTGGGAGCAAGCAAGGCTATTAGCTCTCACCACTCTTTTTTTCTTTTTTTAATGTTTACTTATTTTTGAAGGAGAGAGACAGAGTGTGAGTTGGGGGGCAGGGGCAGAGAGAGAAGGAGACACACAATCTGAAGCAGGCTCCAGGCTCTGAGCTGTCAGCACAGAGCCCGACACGGGGCTCGAACCCACAAACCGTGAGATCACGACCTGAGCCGAAGTCGAATGCTCAACCGACTGAGCCACCCAGGCGCCCCAGGTCTCACCACTCTAAATCAACCTGGTTTTGTAAGTTCTAGCCAGGAAAGTAAGTCAGGAAAAGGAAATAAAAGGCCTATAGTTTGAAAAAGAAGGAAGAAAACTATCCCTCTATGCAGATCACATGACCATACCCAAGAAATGTATAAGAAAGTACAAAATCACAAGAAATGTAAAAAAATGTTCTAGAATCAGTAAGTTCAGCAAGATCACAAGATAAAAGATAAGCATACAAATATCATTGTATTTATGACCACATGGACACCAAAATTCAAGAAAAAATATAATTCACATTTTCTTCCCAAAAAACTCCACTTAAGCATAAATCTAACAAGATATGTCTAGGATGTTATATACTGCAGACTACAAAACGTTGTTGAAAGAAATCAAAGAAAGTCTAAATGGAGAGATGTCTTCCATAGATTGAAAGACTCAATTATATAGTAAAGATGTCCACTTTCCCAAAATGGATATGCACGTTTAGCGAACATTCTGTCAAAATCTCAGTGAAGGCTTTTGTTAGTATAGACAAGTTTATTTTAAAATTTATATAGGGGGGCACCTGGGTGGCTCAGTTGGTCAAGTGTCCGGCTTTGGCCCAGGTCATGATCTTGCGGTTCTGAGTTGGAGCCTGACATCGGGCTCTCTGCTGTCAACACAGAGCCTCCTTCTGATCCTCTGTGTCCCCCTTTCTCTCTGCACCTGCCCCCCTCTCAAAAATAAAAATACAACACTAGACATGAATAAACAAAGTTTATATAGAAAGCCAAAGGAGCCAAAATAGCTGGAATAGTTTTAAAAGAGAAGAATAAACTTAATCAGTTTGTCCATTATCAAGACGTATTACATAGCCGCAGTAACAGAGGCTGTGTGGCGTTGGCGACGAAATGGGCACGTGGATCAATGAAACCCAGAAACAGACCCACAAGTATGTCTAAGTGATTTTCAACAAAGATGCCAAAGCCATTCACTGCAGGGAAGAAGATAACCTTTTCAAAGAAGTGCTATTGGAGCGAATGTTTAGCCAGAGGTAAATAAATGAGGCTCAACCTCAGCCTCATAATTTATACAAAGAAATTAATTCACAGTAGCTCATCACAGACTTAAGTGTAAAACACAAGGCAGTAAAAGTTTTCAGGAAAAAAAATTTTTTTTGAGCTCTAGGTCCAGACAAGGAGTTTTTAAGACTTGACATCAAAAACATTGAACCCTAAAAGGAATTACTGATAAATACAGCATCATCAAAATAAAAAAAAAAAAAAAAACACATTTGCTTCACTAAAGACCCGAATAAGAGGATGTTTTAAAAAGCAAACTACAGAGTGGGAGAAAACGTTTGCAAACCCCGTATCTGAAAATGGACTGTTATCTAGAGTATATAAAGATCTCTCCAAACTCAATAGTAACATTAAAAAAAAAAAAAAAGATCAGTGAGAAAATGAGCCGCAGACGTTTCACTGAAGGGATATACAGATGGCAAAGAAGCACGTGAAAAAATGTTCACCATCATTAGCCATGAGGGAGATGCAAATTAAACCCAGAAAGATACCATTACATACCTGTTAGCATGGCTAAAATAAAACATAGTAAGAAGGTAAATGATGGCACAGATGCAGAGAAACTAGATCATTGCTGGTGGCCATGTAAAACTGTATGGCGTTCTAGAAAGCCGTTGGGTGGTTTCTTTTTTTTAAATCGTCAATAAGTTTTTATTTTATTTTTATAAGTATTTAAATTCTAGTTAGTTCCCATGTAGTGTAATACTGGTTTTAGGAGTAGAATTCATGATTCATCACTTAGTATAACACCCAGTACTCATCACAACAAGTGCCCTCCTTAATGCTCATCACCCATTTAGCACATGACCTGCCGACCTCCCCTCCAGCAACCCTCAGTTTGTTCTCTATAGTTATAAGTCTTTTATGGCCGCCCTTTTTTTCCCCCCTTCCCTTATCTGTTTTGTTTCTTAAATCCCACATAGAGGTGAAATCATACGGTATTTGACTTTCTCTAACGGACTTATTTCGCTTAGCATAATACCCTCTAGTTCCATCCACGGCATTGCATATGGCAAGATTTCATTCCCTTTGATGGCTGAGTAATATTCCATTACACACACACACACACACACACACACACACACACACACACCCCACTTCTTTATCCATTCATCATTCGATGGGCTTTTGGGCTCTTTCCATACTGTGGCTGTTTTTGATAATGCTGCTATAAATATTGAGGTACATGTGCTCCTTTGAATGAGTATTTTTGTGTTCTTTGGCTCAGCATCTAGTAGTGCAGTTGCTTAGTGGTGCTTTTTAACTTTCTGAGGAACCTCCACACTGATTTCCACAGTGGCTGCAGTTTCTTATAAGACTAAACATGCAACTACCATATGACCCAGCAATTGCACATTTGGCCAAAGAAGTGAACACTTATATTTACAGAAAAACCTGGACATGTATGTTTATAGTAGATTTCTCCTAAATAATCAACAACTGGAAATAACCTAGATGTCTTTCAGTGATTAAACTCTGGTACATTCGTGCCATGGAATACTATTCAGCATTAAAAATAATTTATTGATATATACAACAGCCTTGATGAGAATGAATGAAAAAATAGCAATGCTCAAAGATTACATACTGTGTGATTCCATTTTTAGAGCATTTTTGCAATGACAGCACTATACATGTGGACAACATGAGATTAGCAGTTGCCAAGGACTTAAAAAGGGTTTTGGGGGCAGAGATTAGAAGGGAACCAGATATGGCTATAAAAGAGTAACATGAGAGGGGTGCCTGGGTGGCTCAGTCCATTAAGCATCTGACTCGTGATTTCGGTTCAGGTCATGATCTCATGGTTCAGTTCATGGGATCGAGCTTCACGTTGGGCTCAGCACTGGCAGCTCAGAGCCTGCTTGGGATTCTCTGTCTCCCTCTCTCTCTGCCCCTGCCCGGCTCATGCTCTGTCTCTCTCTCTCTCTCTCTCTCTGTCTCTCTCTCTCAAAATAAGTAAATAAACATTTTTAAAAGAAAAGAGTAACATGAGAGATCCTTGTGATGTTGAAATTGTTTTGTGTCTTGACTTGTGGCTATCAGTCGGTATTCCATAGTGACATTGTACTATAGTTTTATAAGATGTTACCAATGGGGGAATCTGGGTAAAGGGCATGTAGGATCCCTCTTTGTTCTTTCTGATAACTACAGGTTAATCTATAATTATCTCATAATACAGAATTGCTTTTAAAAAATCATATATAATCTTCCATCGCCACAGTGACCATTATTGCTATATTACTGGTTTAAGAACAGTACTGACCATAAGTTGTAGTGTTGGACTCCCTGGGTTTGATTGCCAGGGTTTGATTGTTGGTTTCTCGGTACCAACAGAGTATCTTTGTACAAATGTCCTCATTTTTCTGTCCTCAGTTTTCTCATCTGTAAAATGCATCAATACTTCCCTCATAAGGTTATCATAACGATGAAATAAATTGTAACAAATAGGTAAAAAGAATAGATTCTGGTCATTGTAAGCAGATCAATCATATTAGTGGCAGTAGTTGTTGCTATATTATATTAACTTTCTTTTTTTTTTCCTTTTTAATACAGTTGAGATGATTTGTATATACATTTGTGCATTCTGTTTTTCACTTAAGCCTTAAGTTTTTGCAGCAGTTAATAAGATTTGAATCATTTAAAATGACTATGGTAGTGTTTTTCAGCATTTACAACCCAAACTTCAGACTTCCAAAAACAATTTAGGTTACTACCTAAATTTAAAAAAAAAAAAAAATTTCTTTTTTTTCATTTCTGATTTGCAGTTTGAACTACTGGCCTTGTAGTTCTTTGCCTCTCCGATTTAGCTTGCATAGACTGGCCTTGGAGCTCACGCAGAACCTCATCCCAGGGTCCTGAGCTGTTTCAGGGCACTTCCTCCAGACATTCTCGTGCCACTTTTAACGTGGTTGAAGGCCAATATCTATCCCTTGCACTGGTCCCGCACACCTTCAGACGTTCAAGGCCTCACTCAGTGTCTCTTGAAACATTTCCCCTGGAGTCAGACGATGCCGTCTGGGAGGCAGACACATTTAGCTTCTCCAAGCTTTTGTGGGGGGTTTTTTGGCCCAGATTTTGTTTATGATAGGTAATTTTGGGTTGTCTTCACTATTGTGTGCAACATAACTCAGGATGCTGCGATTAATGATAGGTATTAGCAGCTTTGAGCCAATTGTGTGAATTGAGGTAGTTTCGTGCTGTCAGGGGGAGTTCTTATGTAATGTAATGAGTGAAATAGCAGCCTTCTTTGTGAATTCCAGCATCCAAGGTTTAAGTCACAGACAAATTGAAAGCAAATTGGAGTTTGCTCTTCTGTAAAGGTGAAGACTAAAATCAGTCTAGATAAAGGGAGACAGCATAGACAAGGGGTATCATTTGGAACCCATTTTTCAAAAATAAAACTGACATCACATTTTAAGCTTTCCATAACAGAATGATTATACCTTAAATAAGTAAAAAGCCTACTGAAGGCTCTTCCCAAGCCTTTTCTTTTCTTTTTTTAATTTACATCCATTTTAGTTAGCATATAGCGCAACAATGATTTCAGGAGTAGATTCCTTAATGCCCCTGACCCATTTAGCCCATCCCCCCTCCCACCCGGAGTCCCTCCAGCAACCCTCAGTTTGTTCTCTGTATTTAAGAGTCTCTTATGTTTTTCCCCCTCCCTGTTTCTATTTTTGCTTCTCTTCTCCTATGTTCATCTGTTTTGTATCTTAAAGTCCTCATACGAGTGAAGTCCTATGATATTTGTCTTTCTCTCACTGCGTCATTTCGCTTAGCATAATACCCTCTAATTCCATCCAGGCAGTTGTGAATGGCAAGATTTCATTCTTTTTGATTGCCGAGTAATACTGCGTTGTGTGTATATACCACATCTTCTTTACCCATTCATCCATCGATGGACATTTCCCAAGCTTTTTGTAATTCCAAACTCGGGCTCTCTTCTGGGATGAGTTTGTTGTTGGGAAGTAGCTTTGCTCTGGTTGAGGGAAAATGTTCAAGAACATGTAATTCTGTTGTCATTGAGCTTTTTGCTTTTTCTCTCTCTCTCTTTTCAAATGTTTTCCTTGTTTTTGTTTCTGGATTTCAGCCATAACACGAAAACAACATCTTGGTTAGACCCTCGGTGCCTGAACAAGCAGCAGAAGCCTCTGGAAGAGTGTGAAGATGATGGTAAGGAGCTAGCAAGGTCTTAGTTCAAGTGTGCTTGAGGCTGTTCACATGTGCAAATTTTAAGGAGTTACAGCAAGGTCAACCAGGATTTAACAAATGAGTTTTTAAAAAGTCATCTCATTTCTAGTAAATAAACTGTAGGGCAATTAGAATTGGAGGGCAATCAGAATTGTTTTAAAAGAACAGTTTGTTTACACATGAAGGCAGACGTATACTAGTATTCCATTTTAAACAGAATTTTAACACAAACTGTTTCAATGAAAATATAACCTCTGGCTTCAGGACCTTGGAGAACACTCTAGAAAATCTCTAGGAATATAAAAACCAAAGGTGCTCTGGTTACTCATCTATGGGGTCCTAATCCTATATTAGGAATGTCTTAGAGGAAAAAAACATCAAGAAATTTTCTTGAATTCTACATATTTCATAACTTGGCATTGGGAAAGCAGATCGTGACTTCTTGGGAATCTCTGTGTAACTTAGAATATATCCTGATTATCTAAAAAGTAGATTCTTCCAAGAAAGAGCCCGAGGTGTTACCCTTAGCTCTACTCTGCCTGTTAATCTTGAAAAAGAATCAATTGGCTAAGAGAGTTACTATTTTAAAACGTTTATTTCACGGCTTTGGGATTTCTAATTATTTTTCCAAAATGAAAAAAATTAGAACAAATGTTTCCTTTTCAGTACTCTGAAGTCTGTCCCAAGTTGTACCAAAATTACTTTTTGACATGGACGAATTAAAAGGGAAATGGTTTGTTTAGCTGCTCATTATTCATTTCTGGCATTTGAATTAGTAGTATAATTATGGAATACATATTTTACTAAAAGATAGTGAAACTTTATTAATTTGTCCTATGGGGCAGAATTATATAAACTTGAGGTTTGCCTGCAAATGTAAGCCATTGAACTATAATACTGCCAAAAACCTTGTACTTCTAGATCTTTCTGTTCTACATGGATTGCAGATACCATGAAATGAGCATAAAATTGTGTGTTCATATTTATGGGAGTGACTCCAAGTGGAAATACAAATCCTCCTGACTAAGGAGACCCGAGCGAGATGCTTCCCTGATTTTGGTTGCTGAAGAAGGAATGGAACACGTGTAGTCAGCCTCAATATTTTACATGCTTAAGGGATAATGAACTGTCCTGATTATCCAAGTATTATGTTTAATGCGTAATACGAAAGTGACCAATATTCAAACATCAGAACATAAAATACATTCAACCATAAAATTTCAGAGAACAGAATTTAATCTTTATTTGATGCTGGATGATTTTGAAGGCATTTTGGACTCCCTTTACCATAGGCTCTTCAGTGCGGTCTCCGTTATAATTATACTGGGAACATATAAAAATGCCTGTTATTATAATTTTATAGACGATAGAAGACTCCAGTAGCTTTTACCAGGAGAAACTTAATGGAGTAAAACTGTTGAGTAGAATTACTGAATGATTTTGTTACCGAATCTGTTGCAGTTCAGCCTTGAACAACACAGGATTGAACTGCAGTGGTCCACTTTTATGCAGATTTTTTCAATATATTAGAAAAATTTTTAGAGATCTCGGACAATTCAAACACCTTGCAGATGATGTATAGCCTTGAAATACCAAAAACATTAAGAAAAGATTAAGTACTATTGTAAGAATACAGTATAAAATACTTCTACAAAATAAGTGCTTATCGACTATATTATTGGTAAGGTTTTCAGTCAACAGTAGACTATTTGTAGTTAAGTTTTGGGGAATTCACAAGTTATATACAGACTTTTTCACTGTGGAGAGTCAGTACCCGCAACCCCTGTGCTATTGAATGGTCAACTGTTATTTTTAATTCTTAGAATTCTTGTCATTGGTGTTAATGTTATTACCTTTGGAACAAGTATGTAGTCATACCAAATACCATTAGGTTATCCATTTGTCCTTTCAACTTAGGATTCATATATGCTTTTTCCAGTAGAAATTATATGTATGTCTGTATACACAGTGTGAATATATAACCAGATGTTACCACTCTGACATTTATCAGTCCCCACACCTTCATTTGCTGTTGCCGCTTAACACAAATCTGCCTTGTGTTGTTGTTTATGTCGTGACACCAAGAAGAATAGTGTTTTTGCTCACAGTATTGTCCCTGTATTCAATTTCTGTTCTCTGGAGGCCATATGCACATGGTCTGTAACAATATCGCTTCATAGTTATTGTGAAATTTTTTATATACTCTGTTTTCTGGCTCCAAAAAAGTAAGAAAGTGGCTTGGGACTTTGATCTTTAGTATATAACTCCATTTGTTGTTTCTGTATATCTAGTTCAATTAGAAGCCTTCCACCTTGCCTTTGAGCTCCAGGCCAATATTTAAAAATGCTTGGTTGATAATGCTTTTTGTCTGAAAGAGACTTCAAACGCAGTCTGAATAAAACCCAACTAAGGATCTCTACCCCCCAAAATCTGGTCGTCTGTAAGTGTTCCCTATCTCGGTTGAGGGTAAAATTCATGTATACCTGTGAGTCCCCCTTGACCTACTACTTGACCATGATTTCAACCCATCTACCCTCTGAATTTACTTTGCCTCTCAGGTATCTCTGGAATCCATGCACGATTTTCTTTGTTGCCTGTGGCATCCTAGTCCAGGTCACATGCCTCTGTCACCCTCACTCTTGCCTACTCTCCTTACCCTAGACCCAGAGCACTCTTTTAAAACGTCAGTGTGATTGTGTTATCCGTGACCACCCTCTCGAGCCCTGTTCAGTGGCTCTCTGTCCACGCAATATTCAGCCCTCCCCACAGCTGGTTTCTAAGTTCTAAGTGCTTTGGCCTCTGGTTTTTCTCACCCTTGGTCCTCTCCACTCTGCCCTTCATGCCCACTAGCACTTTCTTAGGATACTCTTACATTTTACAGACAGATACTGAATGCCTCCTATATGTCCATTGTGTCCTAGGAACTTCAGATGTATCAATGGACACAACCATCAAAATGCCCTGCTGTCATAGAGCTTAAATTTCAGTCATTCTTCACTTTAAGTCTTTTTGTTCCATCGGGCATATCCCTCAGGTTACAGGTCAGGGACTCTTTCTGTGACCTTGCCCCCAGATATGATTGGGTCATTCTGTGATGCGTGTTACTTTAGACACATTATCACAGGTTTTAGATATGGAAGCTTTATTTATGGAAGGTTGGGATTTGTCTCCTCCTCCAAAAGAATGTATGATTTGTCACTTTGCCCAATGACTGGCCCATGGTAGGTCTCTCGTTAAATACTCACTGGAGAAATGAATTGGATGCTAGCATCGAAACTTACTGTTGACAGCAGAATCACTTTTAAATCAAGAGTTCACAAGGTATATAGTACCATGTCGGGAACTAAAGTCAGCAATTGAGTCATCCATGCATCCATCCGTCCGTCCATCCGTCCATCCATTTAGAAGTATTTAGTACCTACCAGGTACCAAAACACTGTACTGGGCACTGAGCATTTCACAGTGGTGAAAATAAGTCTTCCTCCCTGTGTTGGTGGAGCATACAGTGGAGGAGACAGCCACCTGTTCTGTAGCTGGAGAGACTTCCTGCGTAAAATGGTTTGTTGTGTGCTGTCCCCTGCTCTCTTCTCGGTTACAGTGCAGTGTCTTACTCATAGCCGGAGGGGGTCAAGAAGGGAGAAGATCCTGACCGGTTTTGCTTCCTGACTTACTGTGACCATTGTCACTGCAATATTTCTGGGCTGTTTGACTTCGAAATCTCATACCAAGTAAACAGTGCTTTCCCATCCTCGTTTCAGGGCGGCCTTCAAGCCCGCTTTCGTCACGTGCAGCATCCTGACATAACTCATCTCTAACTCCCTGCATTCTCAAATTGACCCCACCTTCCACTTTTCAGGCAGCATTATTACCTCTAAGCTCAGTAGTGCTTTAACTGTGAATATAATTGCCTCAGTGATGAGAGCATTACCGCAGGATTAGAAGGACTAATATTGGAAGGGGTAACAGCTTTGTTTGCCCGAAATGAGGTGTGTAATAAGTGACTTCCCACTTAAGAACATTGAAACCGCAAAGGTATTTGTCATCTTTTACAACCAATCAAACCCTGTTTCGACATGCAAGGAAATGAGCCATATAATTATGTTACCAATATCAGCTCTTACCATTTTGTGATTTACACTGAAGTCTCCGGTTTACTAGCTGAGCCAGTGAAATAGGCCACAATGCAGGTAAGGACAAAACCAAGTTTTTTTCTGAGGGAAGTTTTCTTTCTTGGTGTCGGTGTCTGAATTTTTCTTTCTCTCTTTTCTGTCTCATTCCTGTTATTCCTTTGGAGAAGAAGGGGTCCACACCGAGGAGCTGGACAGTGAACTAGGTAAACCCTCCCAGCTGTATGACCTACCCTGCATGCTTTTGTCTCCAGTGAATTGCTTAATCCTTCCGTTTCCTTAGTCTGCCCTTCTTCAATTATGATTTTCATTCCAGCTTACCCGTGAAAGGTCAGTCTTACAACCCTCAAGTCTGACTCGCAGGCATCACGCAGAGTTGTAATAAGTTGTGTCTACAAAGAAAAAGTCTGAGTGAATGGAGACTGGAACGAGAGTCAGCACATTGGGCCCAGGAAGTCTTGCAACTTGAGGATTAGAAAAAGACTAAGGGATAGATGCTTGCCGTGTCCCTTGAACTCTCCTATAACCCCTACACCAGCCTCGTTTCCTTCATTGTTTGCTGTGGGCGGTTATCTACAGGGGTCACACAAAAAAAGCAAAGCAAAACAAAAATAAAAACCCACCAACTAATGAAGGGACTTTGTAGGAGTAATAGCAATACAGTAATTCTCATCACTAACCAAATAGTTAATAATAGTCTTAGTCTTGTGTTAGTAAGTCGCCAGCCACTTGTTGGCTTTGTTACTGGAGTGAATGGCTGGAAAACCAGATGCTGAGCTTATATGTGACATACAAGCTTCGAGTGTATGTATCAGTGTAAACCAAGTCTTGACTTGTCTAGCTGTTGCAGTCTAGAAATAATTTACATTAGCAGATAATGCCACACTTTTTTATCTTTGCTGTTGGAACATATTGAATTATATCCCATGCTGTTTTATGTTCAGCTTTGAACAATATTAAAGTTAGTTTGCCTTCTGTCTGATGCATCTACTGAAGGATAGGGTGGAAAGCGCACGTTTCAGCTAACGTGCACGTAAAAGCCTTGGTTTATTGAACGTTGGCCATCGTATATTTTTTAAATAGATGATTAACATCAGTATGAACAGAACTCTCCTTAGATTGTTGCATCAGCCTGAGATTTTTGAGATTGCCTTAGGAACTGAAAATGTAAATACTTAATAACAGCAGATTATTGTTTTCATTTGATTTTGTTTGTGTTTGTTATATAATAGTCAATTGTGGTTGACTGGAGTTGTAATCCAATGGAATTTAGCTCTGTTTTTCTTCCTGTTCGGAACGTTGCTGTTGTAACTGATGGACATGCCAGCATTGGTCGATAACTACTGAATGGAACTTATCTTTCAAGACGTTTAATAAGTTGTCCTTGCTGTGACTGTGGTAGGAAGGGCTGGAGGCTCATCCTGTGTGATAGAACAATTTAAAACTTACTTTATCAGAAAAAAATTGATCGGTAATATTAAAGTAATTGAAGAAGACCGAACTAGGGTTTTTTTTTTTTTGAGACACAGAATGAGTGCCTTAATCATTTGCTGAGCCACTTTAAATCACTCTTGCTGGTGATTGATATGTGTGAGTGACCCCTGCTGTTCATGGGTGCCAGGTGGAGATAACAGAACTGCGCACGGGGGCACGACCTTTTCTGCTTCCATGGAAGTTCGAATAGTGACACTTTTAGGAAAGAAGTTTCTATACTTTTCCCCTTGTAACTATAATATTGTGGGAACTTGCCTGTGCTGTTGAAGATTGAAAACATAAGTGTTAATGCCTGCATAGTATCATCTCTCATGGTCATAGGCATTATTTGGGGAGATGGTTTGGTAACATGGTGGGGACAGTCTGTGGGGGCAGATCAGACTGCCTGGCTTCTTATCCAAGCTCCCCTGTTTACTGGCTGTGTGGCCTTGGGCAAGCTACTCTACTCACCTTCTCTTAGCTTTGCTTTCCTTTTCTGTAAAGAGAGGCTGAAGGAGGAGCTCCCATGGTGTTTGTAGGAAACCTAATGATAAAGTCTTAATATCTGTCCCTGTGATCAGCACATATTGTTAGGTTTACTAGTGTCATTATTTATTAACTAATTCTCACCTGTTGGACTTTTTAATCCTCCTGTGGCATTTTTTTTTACCTTTAGTCCGGGTCAGGGGAGGAATGTATATACTGTAGAAATGACCCAAATATGTCTTTCTAGGTGGAGATAGGACTCTGGATTTTTGCCTGCACATATCCACTGTGTAAAGAGTAGTGTTAGTGGGTGTACACACACACACACACACACAGACACACACACACACACACACACACACACACACTTTTCTCTTGCATTCATTCCATATTCTGTTGACAAGCTCACTGCCCATTTTCTTAACAAGAGGGTCCTAATTTCAAATAGTAGCATCTGTCAGGTTTTCAGTGAACATTGGGATTCCACATGTGGCAAGGAAACCCTCTCTGTGATCTGCCTCTGAGAGGTAGGGGACGGTTGGCTTGGGTGTGGAACACAGATCACGTGATTATAGAGTTGTCATTTCTGATCTCTGTTGGGTGAGTTGGGTCAGTAGCTACATTATGCACTTCTGGTCTGCAGCACTTATCACAGCCTCTGCAGACAACTTCCCAGAATTGAAAAGTACTTGCAGAACCTCCTTTTGGAATTTTAGGGTATTGATGTGCTGAAACCAACTAGGAGAGGTAGAGACAAGGAAATGAGGTTCCTTCCCCACCCAGGCTAGGTCACAGTTTTGAAATCTGTCTGTGACTGTGAGCACGACTTTTCAATCTGTGTGTTGACGAATCTCTTGAAAAGAACTTAGAATGTTTGACTGCTTCCTATTTGCTTCTGTGGTGACAGTTAATACCGTATGAGATTTTTCAAGGCAGGGCTAGGAAACAAGGAGGCTGTATAAATCTGTTCTGTTCCTTTTCTGCTTTCCTAGAACGTTGCCATTTGTTGAGCCTACGTGCCAGGTGCTGTGTGAAATGTTTTTTAGGCATCCTTGTTTAATCCGTAGTTGACCTTGAAGTAAATCCCAGTGAAAGATGTGGTTCTAAGGCATTAAGTAACTAGCCCAGTGCCAGATCTATGAAGGGGTAGAGATAAGGTTCAGCCCCCCACCTGGGCAAGCCCAAAGGGTCTTAGCTGCTTAAAGTACATGTGACAGGTTGTATATTCTGGTTTGATGTCCAACAGTTTTGAGACATAGGAGCTGATTCTTCGGGCAACATCAGAGTGTTTAGTAAAAAAAAAAAAAATGGAATGTCATTATTTTGGGGGCTTTGGCATTTTCTGCCATTCTTAGTTTTTTAGAACCAAAAGACAAATTTGAGGACAAACATCTTCCTTTTTTAAATCGATGACCCATTTCTATTTTAAGCATTAGGAAACTAATTCCTATTATTAAGTTAATTACCACATTGGAAGTGAGAAATCTATCTTTTCAACTGAAAATGAGCTTTTAGCTTAGAAAACTAGAAAATTTCTGGAATTTGCTAATCTGTTCCAGGAGATGTGTTTAAATTTACAAATGTCCGGGAATATCACTTGATCTGCCACATGTCTCACCTCTAGAGTATAAGTTGTTGACTAGACAACAGGACAAAGGTCAGAGGTGGCTTCTTTTTTTCGTACCCTCTTTAGACCTCTATCAGAGCATGAACAGTATGGTGTTTGAATTATCTGCATAATTGTGCACTTATAATTACATATGTATCCCTGGTGCCTACCACACCCTCGAGCAGAAGTGGACACTCTCCACATGTTTGACAAATTAATAACTGAATGAGTTAACATACAGCATACTATTAGTTCCAATGTACATTATAGTGATTCAGTAATTCTATACATTACTCAGTGCTCATCCTGATAAGTGTACCAACGAGTTGAATTCTTAGTATTTCCCATTTTATCTGAAGATAATCAGGCCGAATATTCAAGGGTGCAAATTCCGAAAAGGATTTGGTTCAGTGAGACATCAAATTTCACACTTACCCCCTCCTCTGCCCCCATTCCAGAGCAAACATGAGGCTGTGCCCCAATCTGCATTTTTTTTAATCTTTGATTTCTCAACTCTTTGGAAAGATTTTCCTGGTTCATTTTCATTTAAATGGTAATTTCCAGCTTTGTAAGGGGAAACCATTTCCCAGGCATTTGATTTGCATCAGTTCGTAAGACTGGGCGTACAAAAATGCCAAGTTGCATCAACATCTGCAAATTGGACCTGTCTTGCATTTTAGTAGCTTGTGTCTCCTGGAATTCAAAGACTTCTTTAAAACCTGCTAAGCGTTTAAAAAAATTTTTGAGAAGAAAAAGGGGGAAAACCTGTCTCTTTGTTTGCAAATAGATAACATGTGGAGCAAAAACCCATGAAATTAATGTCTCTTGATATGCAGCCAGATCTTAGCAAAACATAAACTTTGAGTAATTAGCGTGTGTGTTCGGGTGCACGCGCGTGACTCTGTTTCAGCGCAGGACTGTTGATGGCACATGTCAGCCCTTTGCCCGGATGAAAGAATCCTTCTTTGAGAAGAGTGGTGACCACGTGATTCCTCGAATTAAAAAAAGAAAAAGAATTTAGTGTTTCCAAATAGGTGACATTCCAAGCGTTTGTAATATTCCATTCAAGTTGGTCTTCATAGCTGACTTCCAGGAATAATGATTCACGTTGGAGTGTGGTGTTAACCCAAGCTTGCCTTAACTGTGTGTGTGTGAGAGTGGCTTTGAAATGAAGTTGAGTAATTGCTGCTCTGCTTGAAAGAATTGTTTAATGACACAAAACACAACCTGGTTACTTCTTTCACCAAGTCTAATTATCTGGTGCAATGGGGCTTTTTCACAGTAGATTCTTGTTGTGGCAGAACTCACTACTAGGAAGCTAATAAAGTTCCAGCTTTTGATATGAAACCTTATGGAGAGAAGTCCAGTAGAGCACAGTTGAGTTTTCAGAAAGGTACGTAAATCTGCCAGGGCCATTGTACAGCACCACAATAAAGGAATGAAATCTTCTCCCTCAAGTAGTGTGTTCTCAGAGGGCAGGACCTGTGTTTCTGCTTTCGTAGGCGAAAGGTAGGCCTGTCTGAATGCAGCAGTTGAATGATAGATGCAGGCAATTAGAAAGCCCAACTCCACGTGGGCATTTTTACTTACTCAGTAGCATTTTAATTAGGAACAAGGAGGAAATAAGATGCAAATTTTATTTTATTCCAGGGAGAGCAAAAGCAGCTCTATTATATTGAAAATGAAAAGAAACGTTAATTTTCATCCATTTTTGTTTGTGTGGTAAGGTAGTCTGGAAATAAAATGAGAAAATTATAAATATTTAAGATACAAACTAGGCATTCAAGGCAAATTTTAACCATATCTCCATTAAAATCTAATTTAATAGTTGATTTAGAACAAAAGCATCTGGGACTACATTTTATTAACTTGTAGTAGCTTGTGCAAAATATCAGTAAAGAATTGTTCCTCATGTAGAAAAATACACTGATAGGTACATATAATGCTCGCTTTTTGTTGTTGTTAGAATGCACAGTTTTAACTGGATTTAAGGCACTTTTAAGAGTCTCTCTCTTTTTCCCCTCACTTAGTTGTTAAGAATCCTTGGGTTCTTCAAGAATATGGTCTTCTTGCTCTAAATCTTCTTTTATTTTTCAGAACTACCTGCTGGTTGGGAAAAGATTGAAGACCCTGTCTATGGTATCTACTATGTAGAGTAAGTGGCTGTTAACCCATATTTTGGTTTGTACTCCTCTATAATAATTATGTACGTTTATGCTGAACAGAGTTGGCCATCTTATAAGGTACAAACTGTTAGCAACAACAACATAATTTGTAATGAAAATATATATGCATATTTTAATGAATGAGAAAATATTCAGTGAATCTGAAGACAGTAAATGCTAAAAGGACAGGATCACTGCCTTTTGTTTACCAGTATTTTACCAGGACCCAACACAGGCCTGGCATATGCCGCCTTCTTGATAAGTATTAGTTGAATGAATGAATGAATGAATGAATGAGAAAAGCTAAGACTCCCTGGAGCAGGTGAGTAGGGGTTATCTTCTGGAGCAGAACATGTTTGCCTACTTTTTGCCCTGCTCAGGCCTGAACTTTTCAGTAATTACTTATTTATTCATGCAGACTTTCCAGAAGGGTTAGACATGTCTCAGTAATGTGTGAAATGTCACCAGAATTGAGAAGATAATTGAGAACTGGCCCAAGCTGTAAGACCTTGTATGCTTCTTTGCCTCTCCTCTGCCTGAGGACCATAGACATAGCTCCTATTTTCCATCTTTAAGACTCTCAAACCCTCCTCATGTCCTGTGTGGTATATATCTTGTTCTGGCATTGGGCACATACTCTGTCTTGTTAGGATAATCCTGAAAGAAAAGAAACCCAAGAGATGAAACATTGTAGCAAATGTGCTATGTATCATTTCCTGAGAAAGTGGAGAAATCACTAATAAAAGAGGCTTCGAGAGAAACAAATGACATAGAAATATTCCATCGTCGTAATCCCGCCTGGTGCCCTAAAGACAGCTGGCAAGCTTTCTGTCTCTCATGCTCCAGGCAATGAAAATTCATCTGTATAATGGCCTGGTGATAAGAGTATATGATACAAATTGTCAGACTGTAAAATGCTCCGCATCTTATCATAAAAAAGTATGAGTTCAATATAGCAAGTGTCATTGGCCAGTCCTCACATGGCCAACTCTATGTAACAAAGGATTTGGTGATTTGGGCCATTAGAAGGGCATTGTTGTTTCTCTGACCCTCACAAAATAAAGCTCCTCTGTGTGCCCTGTGGATCATCTAAAGGTGGTTAGTCTATCCACCCTGTTTGACCAGCCTGCCTTTAAGAAATATTTTGAGTTCTGAATACTGTAATTACATAATAGGTCCGTTCCCAAACTTCTAATCAAGTATGATTTTGGATAAGACAAAACAAAACAAAAACAAAACACCAAGTGTATGTATGCTTGTGTGTATGTATGTTTGTGTAAAATATACACTAAGGCCATGGCAAAAAAAAAAAACCCATGCATGTACACGTATGTATGTATTTTTGTGCCATGGCCTTATTAGTTTTGGAACTGTCTGGCGTATCTAGGTCTTTGTCACTTTGAACGCATCACATTTGCTTAGGTTAGCTACATTTGGAGTTTTTTTGCCTGAGGCTCATACTTTTAATCCTGACTCCATGTCCACTGATGAAAATAGTTGGCAGATGTTGGGAGAGCCCTTCTTTTAACTTTGAGTGCTGAGGCTTCTCTGAACTGTCATAGGAAGCCACAAGCAGTTCTGGCATTGCATGTTATAGACTGCGTCCTGTCTGTACTTTAATCTCATTTTTAATAATTCCACAATCCACTTTTCCTTGAATTGAAGCACTTCCCTGAGTCAGGTGCTTCCTTGGACATTTGGAAGAGTCAGTGGTTAAAATCCTGCGATTTGAAAGCAGACAGACCTGAGCTTCCTTGCCTCTTGACTGTTTACTAGCCACGTTCTGTTAGGTGAGTTAGTAATTGCTCAGAAATTTACTTTCCCTCTCCATAAAATGTGAATATCAATAGGACCTGCCTCTTACCATTTATTGAAGATTTTAAAATAAAATGCGGGAAAAGCTGGTAGCCTCTATAGGCAGTCGCTATATGGAAAGCATTCGTTTCTTTTTCCTCTTCCTCATTGCCCGTTTTGACATGTGCTGGGCAGCATCTCAGACCACCTGCTTTGCTCAGTGCTAAGCAAGGGACTTGGCAGACTGGCATTTTGCTTGTGGGATGAACTGTTTTCTAACCAAATATTGTCTGCCTCCTGCTCCAGCCACATCAACAGGAAGACACAATATGAGAACCCGGTTCTAGAAGCCAAACGGAAGAAGCAGCTGGAGCAGCAGCAGCCGCAGCCACAGCCACAGCCGCAGCCAGAAGGTTGGTTTTCCCTTGATGTGTTGGGCAGAGGAGCTTGGGGCAAAGCCTGGGCGCTGACACCCCCGTGTGGTCAGAACTGGCCTTGATGTTCCCGTCCTTCTGCCGTGCCGTGGACTTGGTGTCCTGCGGGGGCGGGGGAGAGATGACAGTGCTTCTCTTCCACCCGGAACCCAGACAGCTCGAGTGGGGGCCCTAGCCCACGGCCCCCCGATCTCCACTTTAATTTAGAAAGAAGCTGTCATCCTACTGGAGAACTTGCTGTTGCCCCAGCATGTTTACATACCAGCTGGTGTCTAAATTCATACTGCTTTGAGCCCTTAGGAGGAGTTACTATATATGAAGCTAACTTCTAATTTTAGAAACATGACATGTAAGAATATAAAAAGCTGGTAATTTTTAATGCTTTTCCAAAACTATAAGTTAATTCATGATCTTTATAAAAATATGGACAGTTCAAGAATGGAGAATATTAAATTCTCCCCTGCTTGCTCCTATCTCATTCTCAATGATAGACACTGTGCTGAAATTTTAAGTTTATTTATTTGTTTTGAGAGAGCCTGAGAGAGCACGAGTCGGGGAATGACAGCTAGAGAGGGAGAGAGAGAATCCCAAGCAGGCTCTGTGATGCCAGCACAGAGCCCAATGTGGGTCTTGTACCCACGAAGCCATGAGATCATGACCTGAGCTGAAACCAAGAGTCGGATGCTTAACTGACTGAGCCACCCAGGTGCCCCTGTACATAGATGTATATTTTAATAACAATCGGATTGTAACTTATAGGGTGTGTGTGTGTGTGTGTGTGTGTGTGTGTATAACTTATATGTATATATATATATATGTTATATATATGTATATGTATTAGTTTTGTGACCTGATGATCTCATTTAAATGTATTTCTTGCACATATTTCAAAGCTGGTTAATAAAGATTTGCCCTGTAATTTTTAAGGGCTGCACAATTTTCCATTTTATGAACTTACTTCATTCAGCTATTTATTAATACATCTGTTCATTAATAGCCATCTAGTTATTAGTAGGGCTTTTTAGTTTTTCATTGCACCCTTTTAAAATGATATACTCAGGGGCACCTGGGTGCTTCAGTTGGTTAAGTGTTCAACTCTTGGTTTCATCTCAGGTCACGACCTCACACTTTTGTGAGTTTGAGCCCCACGTCGGGCTCTGTGCTGGCAGTGAGGAGTATGCTTGGGATTCTCCCTTTCTCTCTGCTTCTCCCCCACTTGTGCCCTCTCTGGCTCTCTTACAATAAATAAACTTGAAAAAATAAAATGAAATGACTGCTCAATACCCTCTCAATGTAATATGCAAATACCAAATATATGAAGATCAAATATGACACTTTTATTATAATATTGACCATAGTAAGTGTAGGTCATAGGGGGAAAGTTGGCAGACTTTTTCTGTGAATGGCCAGCTAGAGGACATTTTAGCCTTTGCCATTCATCCGGTCTCTATCACAACTGTTCATCTCAGCCCTTGAAGTATGAAAAGACCCGTACACAATGTGTAAATGAATAGATGTGACTGTGTTCCAATAAAGCATCATGTATGAAGATGGATATTTGAACTTGATGTAATTTTCATGTGTTACAAAGTATTTCTCATTTTAATTTTTTCAACCATGTAAAGATGGAAAAACCATCCTTGACTTGAGGGTTGTATCAAAATGGACAGTAGGGTCCCTTTGGCTTATAAGCCACAGGTGGCCAAACACTGCCATAGATTGTATTTTACTGTCTTTTGTTTCTGTTTTTGTTTTTTTAAGTAAGCTCTACGTCCAACATGGGCCTAGAACTTGTGATTCCGAGATCAAGAGTCTCATGCTCTACAAGCTAGCCAGCCAGGCACCACTACACTGTATATTAGAGTATTGTGTGTGTGTGTGTGTGTGTGTGTGTGTGTGTGTGTGTGTGTCTGTGTGTTCGTGTGTATGCACCTATCAAAAAGTTCTCCTTTCTACCTTCATCTCTTTTCTAGTTAAAAAAAATGTTTTTAAATATTTTTCTCAACTGGTGAAACTTTGTAGTGCGAGAAAGTACTGTTTGAAGGCTGGGGTATACGGTTGAATATATTAGCTGGAAGGTGACTGTGTAAATCTCAAGGATCACTCACAGCGCGTTGTTTCTGGGCCTCCAAGGTGAGGAAGACTACAGTCAGGACGCAGGCATGTTGGTGATGAGTCCCGTTCAGGTTTGGGAGATGGGAGGGGATAGCACTTTAGCATACTGCTGAAATCACCTTTATTGTCATCCAAGACAAGCAGACCTCAGCAGCTCAGCTCATGTCTCAAGTGTGTTAGAGACGGTTTTCCCTCATCGGGCTGGTGGCGTCAGTTGATTGTATATCTTTCCTGATATTTTTTACTTGATCTCACTTTGGACCCTCCGGTCACAGAGAACTGAAGTTTTTATTGGTCATATCACAATATGATATGAGCTTTCCTCAAAACTCTGATGGGAGAGGGACACACACAGACACACACACACACAGAGGGAGAGAGAGAGAGAGAGAGAGAGAGAGAGAGAGAGAATCTTATCCTTAACAAAGAGTGGGGTCCGATACCAGTTTGTTTTCTATCTAAGCTCTCTGTGTCTAGTTTCATTAGTTTGGGTAGTTGGATGCTTAAGAAGGTGAATCTTCTTTTAAGAGAATGTTAATGTGACTCCCATTTGAAGGAAACACAATGTACTCTTTCTTTTCCTCACAGAATGGACGGAACATCACCCATGTCTTGTGCCTCCTGTTACTCCAAACCACCCCCCGAGCAATCCGGAGCCAGCCAGAGAAGCTCCACTTCAGGGTAAAGCGTCTTTACGATGATGAAGCGTTTAGATCAAAAATTTAATTTTTTAAAGGAAGTTTAAAAAGTAGAATCTCACAGTTGCCAATTCCTTCCTTTGATGGTGAAAACTGTGATGTTAGAAATTCTAAACATACTGTTAATCAAACTTGCCAAGAAAACTAGAACTTTGTGTGTGGGTAAATTTGCTCAGCTAATTGCAGTGCTCTGAAAATAGTGACCACTTGCCGTTAGGGTTGCTCAGCCTCAGCGCCTTTGACGCTTGGGGCCAGATAATTCTTGGTTGTGCGTGGGGCCTGTCCGGTGCATTGGACCAAGTTGAGGGGCGTCCATGGTCTCTGCCCTCTTGTGACGACTAAAAATGCCCCAGTCGTTGCCAGATGCCCCGGGGAGAAATCCCAGGGTTGTAAATCACTGATTTCGAGACTACAGAAATTTAGTATTGGTATGTAGTAAGATAACTTGAAGAGTCAGCTTGAGGATATTCCAAGATCCTCGTCAACATATTTGCTTTTGACTAAGATTTTCTTGTAAATGTGAAACCATTTGATGTTATTATATACTAAATGTGAATCTCCTGTTCTTGCTGTAGTTTGGCATTTACACATATTTTACAATGTTTCGTTGGGTCTCACTTATTTATGCTCACAGATAGTAGGAGCCCCTAGAGACGTTCATTGTTAAAAATTGGTATCTCCAGGATCTTACTCCTTTCAGGCCTGATTGCTCTTAAATGATAGAGAAGAATTGGGTTTTTTGTTTGTTTTTGTTTTTTAAATTTCTTTAAATAAGAAAAATAGAACAGGCACTATATTTGATAGAGTTGGGGAATGTTTGTGGTACAGACCCATTAAAAAGACTAAGGTTTGTCTTCGTTCTCTGTACATTTTTAAAGAGGTATCGTTGCGTTAGATTTAAAAAGACAAGTAGAAAAACTCTTTTCTCTGATTTTCGTTCCTCCATTATAATTTTCATGAGCAAGAAGTTGCTTCCCTGGAAAGCTGATAGCATCATGAGATTGGTAATAATACCAGTTTATGTAAAATAATTTCTCCTGGCGTGGGTGTACATTTTTATGGTCCTAATGGTTTTAATAAAGATAGAACATAGCAGATGATAGCATTAATATCAATGCGATTGTGGCTTCCTCTGTATTTTTTAAATAGAAAATTCCTTCTGCAACCTCATGTGGCCTTATTTCCCTGCCTGCTGGTTAAGTGTCCTGTTCTAGCATCCTGCTAGGAGTCTCAGGAAGAGTGTGTAGCTACCTTGGTTAGACTGGTATTGGTGTCGCTTTGCTAAGTTCACTGCCCAACAAAACTTTCCTCTGATCAAGGGTACACTTCTAATTCCAGCAGATGATAACGTTGAAGACAGTTGCTCTTAGGAAAATTCTCCAATTCCAGTTGAGGCTTCGAGAGAGATTTCTGCAGCCCTCCCTCCACTGCACCCACCCCACCACCACCGCTTTCGAAATTACAACTCACCTTTAGTGGGCTGTTTTTATTTACCGGGTACCTCCCTACATATCTTCTGTCTGCTATGGTTTTTCCTTACGGCTATCATGAATAAGGAGGTTGGTACTGTCATTACCTCCATTTGCACCTGTAACACTTAGGCAGAGAGAGCATTGGCGACTTGGCCCACACCACACAGCCAGTAAGTACTAGAGCACCCGATTTGAATCCTAAGTGTCATTAGGAACAGTTAAATTTCTGGCTAAAACCTTTTTTGTTCATTTGTTTCTTGTCTTGTATGTGCGGGGACACCACTGTGTAGTCTAAATGTGGCCAACCAATACAGATGCCAATGGCTACGTGTTGACATTTAAATTGATTACAATTAAAAAACAATAAAGAGGTGCCGGGTGGCTCAGTCATTTGGGCGCATGACTTCGGCTCAGGGGATGAACTCATGATCCGTGGGTTTGAGCCCCGTGTCAGGCTCTGTGCTGACAGCTCAGAGCCTTTAGCCTGCTTCACATTCTGTGTCTCCCTTTCTCTCTGCCCGTCCCCCACTAATGCTCTGTCTCTCTCTGTCTCTCAGAAGTGAATAAACGTTAAAAAAAATTTTTTTAAGTAAATAAAATAAAAGTTTAGTCCCTCAGTTCCCCTAGCTGCATATCAAGGGCTCAAGAGCTATGTGTGATTAGTGACTGCCATATTGTACAGTGCAGATGTAAAGCATTGTGTTGTCCTAGAAATTGCTATTGGACATCACTGGCCTAGGGTGTTCAAACACATGCTAAAAAATTGTGCCAGCCTGTCAGAAAAGCAACCTCCTAAGGGCTATTGAAGAGCAGAATTTGGGGACAAGACTCAAAAGATCCTGATTAAATAGGTCTAGCATAAGCCCTAGACAGGAGTACCTTTATTTATTTATTTATTTTTAATTTATGTATTTATTTTGAGAGAGAGAGAGAACATAAGCAGGGAAAGGACAGAGAGAGGGAGAGACAGAATCCCAAGCAGGCTCTGTGCTGTCAGCGCAGAAAAGCCCAACATGGGGCTTGAACTCACAAACTGTGAGGTCACGACCTGCGCCAAGATCAAGAGTTGGGAGCTTAACCAACTGAGCCACTCAGGCAACTCTAAAATGAGTACCTTTAAAAAAAAAAAAAAAAGAGCTACCCAGGTGATTCTCATACATAACAAGATCGTGCAGCTGTATAGTCAGCAGACTAGGATCTCTTGGAAAATTACATTTACCACAGGGCTGCAGCAGAGAGCTCCAGTCCCACTGCTTGTGGGTAGAAAGTGCTTCTTTTCCAAAGCTGTGTTAGCTCATGACCCAACCATTCATAAAACATAATCAAATGCCCATGAATGTGAAGCCCTGTGATCTTCCCTAGTTAAGCGCTAAAAAAAGGAAGTCATCGGTGTAATTTCAAAGCTCTGTTCCTGTCTCCATTAAGTTGAAAACATTCTAAGTTCAAAATATGCTAATGGCTTTTTAAAAAATTCATTCAGTTAAACTGCCAGGCACATTTTCACATTTTCTAACTTTGCCTGTAATGAGGGTGAGAAGCTTAAACACCCAACCACGTCTTCCCACCTTCTCAAAGACACGTTGAATCGCATTTCTTTGTGCTGTTGTTCAGTCATTCGTTTATTCAGCACAGACTTCTGGAGCACATGAAGTGAAGGGGTGGGCGAGAATCAGACAGATCACCAAACCTATACATACCTGAGACGCATACTTTGTTGGATGGTGATAAATACTAGGGACAGGAAACAAGCAGGAAAGGGGGATTGGCAATGGTGGAGGAGGTGTTACAGTTTTTAAGAAGATGACCAGACAGAGCCTCACTGAGAAGGTGACGGCCACTGCTGTCTCTGCATAACCGAATTGTGTTTCCCTTCACGCCATCCCAACTCCCTAGCTGCCTCTGCCTTAAGGATGTAGGCTATTCGCACACACCCCTGGCCTCGGTTTGCCATCTGATAATTGCCGTGGCAGCTGTCTCCCCACAAGCCCCGAGTGCACTTGAAACCACCTTTCTGATGCCGTGGCGGACGACTGTGCATGGCGAATGCTTCAGCCTTGCCTTTCGTTAGCCGCCGTGACGAGTCTGTAGTTTATGAAGCTTCCAACCAGCCTTGCAAAGGGGGAGCTTCGTGAGCAGGACGATGACTCTAGTAATTTATAAGAGTCCATTTTAAGAGCCGGGAACTTTTGAAATATGCAATTAAAAATTGTATGTGTGCCCAGAGACTTTTTGAAAAAGGTCTTTTAGCTATAGCTAACCAAAAATAACTTCCTTTCTGGGTGCCACACTTGGGTGTAGGGGTCTATGGAGACTTCTTCTCCTGGGTGTTTTGTTTTTGTTTTGATAACACTTTGGAGAGAAGATGAGGAAGCTGTGGCAAGCAGGAGAGAAGGGGTTATGAATTATAATTAGGAGAGGGTTTTTTTTTTTGTTTATAAGATTTTGTTTTTAAGTAATCTCTACACCCAACGTGGGGCTCGAACTTACAACCCCAACATCAAGAGTCGCATGCTCTACTGAGGTCCATTAGGAGCCCCTAATCAGGAGAGTTTAAAAAGTCTAAACCTGAAGTGATGTCCACTATTTGGGATAACTAGAGAAATTCTGGGAAATTTCTCAATTGTGGAGAAATTCCTAACAATACTGACTTTAAAACTTTTGGTTTGTGTACAAACTGTTACTGTGAATATTATCAAGAAAACAAGAAAACCATAGGGAGCATGTTTGGTAGTTCTTTAGCTATATAGCTGTTAATTTATTTTATTTCAGTTTTTTTTAATTTATGTATTTATTTTGAGAGAGGTCATGGGGGAGAGGCGGAGAGAGAGGGAGAGAGAGAATCCCAAGCAGGCTCCCCACTGTCAGTGCGGAGCCCAGCATGGGGCTTGATCCCGCTAAATGTGAGAGTGTGACCTGAGCTGAAATAGGTGCCCCTATTAATTGATTTTAAACAGGACAACTGAATTTGGAGCTGTGTGGCTTTTGTTAGTAACTATTTCGTTTAGATGTTTTGTATCTTAAAAAAATATTCTAAGCCACACGTCCTAAACTTTTTTAAACAATAAATTTCATTAGGGGGCATGTCCAGGCTGTTTTACAAATTGTTAAAAGGCAAAAACATACAGGAAAAATGACACATTTGAAACTCAATTCAAGGTGAAGTTATGACTCTTCTAATTTTGAAAGTAGCGAATTACATTTTTATCATTATTCTTTGTGACCGTATATTTCCTGGCATCCTCTATATATTTTCAGAATGTGTTTTCTGTTTGATTAGAAACTAAAGTTTTCGCTGAATTGGTTTCACAAGTAGAAGCCAAGCCTGAGGCAACACGTTGGAAGTTGTATTGCAAATTAGAAACCGTAACAACACAGACAACACAAAACACAGACCCATTTTATCTCTGTGAAGGACCTCATGGCAGCTCAATTGCTGTGAAACTACATGAACTGAAACCAAGAAGTGTTTCAGATGATGGTCATTTTTCTCTTGTATTTTCTTTGAGAACTTCATGCTGACATACTGTGGGTACCGTATCCCCCTTCTTAAACAGAGGGGCCTGGGAACACCATCTTATTACTGCAGTCAAGAGAGGAATTTCCTAAGACCCCTCAGGCACAGGAGCTTGGAGAGCCGTCCATAAGTTGTGTCATTTATTATTTAATTCACCTTTTCATGCATAGTGACGTTCCTTATACTTTTCGTATTTTCATCCAGGCAAACCCTTTTTTACACGAAACCCTTCTGAGTTGAAAGGCAAGTTTATTCACACGAAGCTGCGGAAAAGCAGTCGTGGCTTTGGCTTCACAGTTGTTGGAGGTGATGAACCTGACGAGTTTCTGCAGATCAAGAGCTTGGTCCTGGATGGTCCTGCGGCATTGGATGGCAAGATGGAAACAGGTAGAGGCACCACAGGGCCCTAGCATTCCCTGTGAGGTGTGACTGCCACCCGGCACCTGAACCGGGGCAAACGACATCATGATTTTGTGACTTTATAAATGTTTTTTATTTTTGTATTTTTTTAAGTTTGTTTATTTTGAGAGAGAGAGAGAGAGAGAGCCCACGAGCTGGGGAGGGCCATGGAGAGGGAGAGGGAATCCCAAGCAAGCTCTGGCACTGTGAGCACAGAGCCTGATACGGGGCTTGATCCCTTGGACCATGAGATCATGACCTGAACTGAAACCAAGAGATGCTTAACTGACTGAGCCACCCAAGCGGCCCCAGTAAATGTTTTTTTAAACACTGTAAGTAAGCAAGATTCCTCCACTACATAAATGCATTCCCTGGTATAGATGCAAACCTTTGAAGCCATTCTAACTTTGGGGTACTGTTAGGGTGCTATTAAATACAGTAAGGTGGTAATTTACTAAAAATTTAGATCTGTATGAATAGAAGAAGTCTAAACTTGGATTTCTGCAATGAGAATTTTTTTTAGAAGAAATCCCACTGTTCTTTCAATGATCATTATATTCTCATTAGCAGGGCAGACAGGAGATGCTAAAAGAATGCCTTGTTAGCAGTTACAATAAGTAATAGAAGCATTCCCTTTGTGCCCTATGATACCACCCCCAAACCTCCAGTTTCCGTTCAGCTTCCTTTTGGTAGAATTTCATAGTATAATGTTGATAAAACTTGGTTTGGCTACTTTCTTTTTAACCCCCAAACTCTTACCTTTTGCAGGAGATGTCATTGTCAGCGTGAATGACACCTGTGTTTTGGGACACACACACGCGCAAGTTGTGAAAATCTTCCAGTCCATTCCCATCGGTGCCAGCGTGGACCTTGAACTCTGCCGAGGTTACCCGTTGCCTTTTGACCCAGATGACCCCAATACAAGTTTAGTGACTTCGGTAGCCATTTTGGATAAAGAACCAATTATTGTGAATGGGCAAGAGACCTATGATTCGCCGGCCAGTCACAGCAGTAAAACAGGCAAAGTCAATGGCATGAAGGATGCCAGGCCAAGCAGCCCTGCTGATGTGGCTTCAAACGGTTCCCATGGTTACCCCAATGACACTGTCTCTTTGGCTTCCTCCATAGCCACTCAGCCAGAGCTCATAACTGTTCATATAGTCAAAGGCCCAATGGGCTTTGGTTTTACTATCGCGGACAGTCCTGGTGGCGGTGGCCAAAGAGTGAAACAGATCGTGGACAGTCCAAGGTGCCGCGGCCTGAAAGAAGGGGATCTTATAGTGGAAGTTAATAAGAAGAACGTGCAGGCTCTGACCCATAATCAAGTTGTGGATATGCTGATTGAATGTCCAAAGGGAAGTGAAGTCACACTGTTGGTGCAACGAGGAGGTATGTAGGTTTCTTTTGTTATATGATTTTTTTTTCTCTTAACCCAGAATCCATTGTTTCACTTACTAGTCTCCAGGTGGCTTTGGGGGCTTTTTAAATGTCTAGTCTTTAAGATCACTTTTATTTACCCATTTGGAAACGTATTCAAATTGCCTTCTGTTTTTTCCAAATGGTAGCCTCTATAGAATGAAGGTTGTGTGTATATATTATGTTATACCTCTGTAGCCAAAATGATACCTTTAAATGTAACTTGCATTGTGCTTTTAAAAAAACTTTAATATTTTAGAATCTCTATCCTTCAAGTGTCCTGAACCTGGCCTGCACAGCCCGCATGCAAAACGTGGCTCTTGCTCACTGTGCTCACTGTTCCAACCTCATTTCACACTCCTCTCCCCTTGTCACTATAGTCTAGCCACCTGGCTTCTTTTCGGAAGAGGCTCTAGTACTACAAGCCTTTGCTGTCTCAGGGCCTTTGCACTTCCTGTTCCCACTGCTTGGAAAGCTCTTGCCCCAGCTATTCACTTGGCCAGCTCAGTCTCACTCAAGTCTCCTCCTAGACGAATGTTTCTCAGGTTACTTTTTTAAAGTAGCTTCTCAGTTCCTTGTAATCTTCACTGCAGCGTCCCATTTCTTCCTAGCCTTTATTACATCATTATTATTATGGCACAAGTCATTGTTTTGTTTATGCATTTAATTTTTCTTTGTTGCTCTCTTTTTCACTAGAATATAAGACCCATAAAGCAGGACCCATGTCTGCATGTTGACAGTTGTATGCTTTCATAAATGAAAAAAACAGTGAATGAGTGAATGGGTATGTGATTACTTACACTTGACAGGAATAATAGCTCCAGGATCATAATGAAAAACATACCTCAACATACCCACATCTTCATGAAGTGGTAGGATCTCAGAGAAGTAGGGTACTCTAAATCTTGAGACCTGGATTTCCTCTCCCCTGCCTGCACCCCTTAATCCTGCCCCACCAGAACTCTCAGGAACTCGCACTGAGAAGTATTTTTTACATGGCTGAAATGTATTGTCCCTGGGTATGCGTATGTGGCTAGTGTTGATTGATCACTTCACACAGTGGGCCTGAGAATGGTTGTTCCTTCAATCTTTGCCAACATGACCTGTTTGATGTACAGCATATTTTGATTGTCTGAAAAGAGATCAGGAGCTAGACATTTATTTCCTTTTGGTTCCATTGAAGCAGAGGAACTCCTTTGTGTCACGGCGACTGTGTTCTCATCTCATGATGTTGTATGTTCTGTGGTCAGAATGACTGGGGTCACTGGAAAGAAATCCAAAATTCAGAGCAATTGTGTGAACTGAAATGCTCAGCTAACACGTCTTAAACAGCTATAATAGCCATTGTGCAGATTTAACTTTTAACCAGTTATCTCCAGCAACATCCTTTTGAAGTCTCTTCTTGTACCTTGATCACTTGACTGCACAGATCAGTTTTCTCAACAGTGACCGAGATGTAGGAGAAAGTGACTCGAGATTAAGAATCATCATGATGGTGGTGCTGGTGATATTGGTGGTGATGGTAGTGATGGTGGTGATGGTGGTGATGGTGGTGATGGTTGATGGTTGGTGGTGGTGGTGGTGGTGATGGTGTTGATGATGGTACCTGACACTTGTGGATAAGCTGGCAATTTACAAAGCACTTTTAATATTGGCCCCTGCCTCTCATCTCACTTGTACCATGTCCCTGAAAGGTAGGCAGGTGCCATGCTCTACTATGACTGAGGGGTTCACCTCAAATCTGGGGTTTCCAGTTCAACACTCTGCCCTGCTTAACTCCGAATAACATGGCTTTTTCCAAAATTGCTGATTTTTGTGGCCAGCAGCTTGAAAACTTAAATAGTTCTTGGTCCATCTGGGCCATTTTTGACTTAGCCACTGCTCATTTGATGGCCACAAACCACCCTGCTCTCCTGCCTAATTTATTTGCTCCTTCGTGCCATTTTTCAGTGTGTTCAGTTTTTCTTTTTTATTAGATTCACTTGAAGGAAACCAAAAAATAGTGCCTCATTACACCCTCTAACTTACTACATTCACCGGAACCATACTGTAATGAATATGCCCAAACTAGCAAACAAGTGATGATAGAAACCTACCCCTGGATTTCACATATGCTTGCATTTTCTCTTCTTAATTTCTAAGACCTTCTTTTTGTTAATGCCATTACATCATATAAACTTAAATTAATGTGGAAAGATCCAGAATATATTGCCACATTAGTGAACATCTCCATAGTTTATTCCGGAATCTGAGTAATTTAAAATCAGTCTCACATCAGCAGTCTTTAAAATACACCATATGCCTTGTGTTTGATTTATGTTTTGGATAGAAAGTTTGTACATCTGCATTTGGCAGGCTAGCACTAGCTACTATTAATCTTTCTAGAAAGCATATAAATATATTTGTTTCTGCCATACGTTAGTTATTTGAACAGGGGCCAACATTTTAGTCATCACTCCTGTATGGTGAGGGTGTCAACGAGAAGGTTTGGTGAAGCCACAAAGGCAGCTTCTAGGTTAAATGAGAAAGTTAATGGCCACTTCCCTGATTCTTTCTAATGAGTCTCATTTCTGCCAAACTCCTAGTAAAGCCGATTGATAAACTCATGATTCTTGTGAGTCTTAGGAATTGAAATCTTGAGGGTGAGGCTTTCTGTGCTTTAAACAACTGGCCTTTTCTACTTTGGGACAGAAGTAGCTACATTTGTATTTGTTTTCATTCTTAATCTCCTGAGCTCATTTTTGAGGTCTCTTCTTGTCAAGATTGGGTACCTTTTGATTTTGGTATTTTTTTTGTCTTCCCTCCTCCACCCTAAGCTGGAAATCAAGCAGAGGTTGGAATGTCATTTGTGAATTTCTGGGACTGGACAGTTTCCTGGATCTGGCGTGGAATTGCTGGGGGTGTTCATCCACATGCCCTGGCAGCTGGGACCCTTACCGATTTGTTTATAAGTATCTTCTCTGTAAATAGGTCCTTGTCTCCTGGTCCATCAGTCACACTCTTCATGGGCACAGCCTTCTTTCTAGGCCTGGCTCCCCATCTTCCTAAGGCACTTACCTTCCTCCTTCGCCCTCTGCTGTGCAGTCAGGAGAATGCTCTTTACTTATCTTACCTTTATGTAGTATTTGCATTCAGATAGCCTGTTGCCTGACACCAGTGTGAATCTAGAGACTTTTTTTAGGTGTGTGGAAAATTATGCTAGAAGGAGATTGCTGGGTTTTTTTTTTTTTAAGAATATCGTGGGTTTTGGGGCACTTGGTTGGCTCACTTGGTAGAGGATCTGACTCGATCTCAGGGCCCTGAGTTCCAGCCCCATGTTGGGAGTGGAGCCTACTTTGAAAAAAAGTAGTGGTTTTTTTTTTTTTAAGTTTATTTATTTATTTATTTAGAGAGAGAGAGAGAGAGAGAGAGTGTGTGTGTGTGTGTGTGCGCACATGCACAGGGGACGGGAGAGAAGGGGAGAGAGAGAGAGAATCCCAAGCAGGCTCCATGCTGTCAGCACAGAGGTCACCGGTGGGGCTCGAACTCATGAACCATGAGATCATGACCTGAACTGAAACCAAGAGTTGTAGGCTTAACCATCTGAGCCACCTAGGTGCCCTTAGTGGGTTTTTTAATTTACAAGAGATCATTTGTCTTGTAAAAGTTGGTTTTTGGTTTCTTTTCTTTTCTTTTCTTTTCCTTTCTTTTCTTTCTTTCTTTTTTCTTTTTCTTTTTTTTTTTTTTGCTTTTTTAAAAAAAGGGTATTGTATGTCACATGGCTACCTGTGCACCTTTGTGTATTTTGTATATTTGGCTAATTCACACCGGTTAGCAAGTGGGACATTCTTTAAGATGTAATATTGGTTTGAGTCGGAATACTCTGGTTCATGAGATTTGGCAATACTTTATGAAAGTGGAGAATGTGTGTCTTGCTTTTGAGAGAAAGCGTGTATCGAACGGACAGCTGACCTGGGCGTCAGGAGCCCCTCTCTGCTTCCACCCGCCCTCTTAATTCTCTACACCTCTGACCACGTTACCGCTCCTGCCCTGAGACTCAGCGCTCAGTTCAACAAAATGGATGTTTTGAACCAGTCCTCTTCCAAGTGACCCTTTTTGGCCTACTACCTTAATGCACAAAATGATGTCCTTGATGTGTTAAAAGCCAAAATTCAACTGAGTAAATTTTAAAGATCGGAACTGGCTTTTCTCAATGATTCCTGAGAGCACCCCATCGAGCAAAAGAAAGGAGCTCTGGGAAGCTCTACAGGGTAGAAGGCTTTTACACGCAGAAAAGAGTAGGATGCGGTGTTAAACTAGCACAAAGCAGATCGGTTGTGGTAGGATCACCTTCCCTTAGGGGAAGGCCAGCCTCTACCAGGCAGGTGACCTCACCAATGCTAACCAGGTAATTCCAAATGGCATGGTGTAAGATTTTATTCCTGGGAGAGGCTGAAACTGTAAGTCAATATTAAGTCTCAGTTTGGTGATCCAGG